>NW_008236001.1:417922-442937 GCF_000691975.1 Corvus brachyrhynchos
TGGGCTTGGGATCCCAGGGTTTCTCTGCCAGAAGGAAAAAAAATAGCCAAAGAAAGCAGCCTCCCTCTCCGTCCAAACGCCGGGGACCGACTGTCCACACACTGAGGTGAAACAAAAGAGTAGCCAGATGCACCCCACTTCAATAGCTAGCTCTTTTGTTTTTCTTAAATACCCAGCAATTTGTCCCCCTAGCAACACATATGGGGAAAATTCCTTTAACAGAAAAAAACCTAGAACTCCTAAAACCCCAACAGTGACCAAGTGTTTTCTCGATCCTGAAAACCTATTCAGATGACATAGGAATGATCCACAGAAGGTAATTTAAAGACCAGTTCCACTTAGATATGCCTCATTTGGTAATTTACTACAAATCCCAACAAAACTTGGACACAAGGTTTTTTTGGGTTTTCTTGTATTGCTACCCCTAAAGCTTCCTATTCAGTGAGGTACTGGAAGCAAAAAATACTAGGAAAAAGAATCTATTCAATTCTAAAAATCACCATACATAGGAATCCTTGTTTGGACCAAGTCCTGTGGTACTGGGTAGTGCAGCAAATTGCAAATAGAAAGAGATGAACCCAAAGAGCTTAAGACTAAATGTAAGCTATCAATAACTGTGGTCTCTCCTTGTTCCCTTGTCTGGTCAGATAGCGAATCACATAATGTCTCAATTGCATTCATGTTGGAACAACTGAGGTCTTTAGTTACATTTGCATTTAATACTTACAAGGACAAAACTGTAGGTTAGTGAGGAAAAGAACAGCTCCCTTAGGGAATGCAATAGTCTTGAAAAACATTGGTCGTTCACGACAATCCCTTATGAAATTGTATTCAAGATTAACACGTCTGTAGCTAGAGATTGGAGTCATTATGAATATTTTCTTGTTAATAACTTTGTAACTAATGAGTGAGCTGTTACTGCATCTGTGGTCCTTGCTTCATAATACCTAAATATAACTTAGCCAAACTCTTGGGTACAGCATTGAAGCCAAGAGATGGGTCACCTTTCACACAGGAATTATGCAGTGTTTACTCCATTGCAACATGGAGGGAAACATCCCAGCAAACCTGCTATATATCAAAGTTACAGTTGTAGCCTACAGGGAATGATTTACTGAGAGATACTGAAGAGCTTTTCTCTTTTATAATAGGCTCTTTAAGACAGTATTTCCTGCCTAACCTTATGTGTAATACAGTTATTGATATGGGGAATTGCATTGCAAATATCTTGACATTTCTCCAATAGCCAGGTCACCTTAGTTGCTGAAAGTTTCAGTGGCCCCTCAAGGCCCATTTTATTAGTTATGAGACATTAATCACAGAAATGCATAGGCAGCAACTGACTCCCAGCACTGAATTTAGCGATAACTACTACCACGGTCCTTAAATGTTGAGAATAATTTAACCTTAAATTTGTTAGTTTCTTTAAAAATCACTGCTTGTCTTTTTTCACCCCTTATGAAAACTAACCCCCAACATTTCAAAGGGGTGTTTGACCACTCTCCACACTTTCTTACTTCAAAAGAAATGTCTGTCAGCGTGAAGTCAGTAGTTTTGTTATGGCAGGCATCAACCAGGACATGTGAAGAAGGCAAAGGCTTTCAGCCTTTCCTTTCAAAATTGGAATTTACAGTAGACTTGGAGAAATACCTAAGTTCTCCCCTACCTCTGCAACTTTGCAATCACTTTGTATGGGGGGAAAGATGAACCCAAAATATAATGTTAGTGGAAGAAGAACTTTGCCAGAAAAAAAATGCTCTTTCTTTCAATACAGACTACTGCAAGAGCAGTATTTCTGGATTATGTTTATTTCATTGCATGATAGAGCATATTTAGGTAGAGCCAAAGGTGTATCGACATCTTTATTGCAGTGTTTCAAGAGATATTTCAGAAGGAAAACACTCTTTAAATTTTTTTTAGGATGCAAAGTGACTATGGCTGCCTGCTCCGGAATTATGGCCCTACTTGTAATCAAGTCCTTTTTCTTCCATGGTGCCCTGATGATGTTATCTGCCAGTCAGCATCATTATGGTTAGGAAAAGAAAGTTCTGAATTGAAGGAACTACTCAAATGGCAATGCTTTATCTCCTAAGTACTTAAAAGATGACTACCAAACTCTATATTTATCTGGATTATTTATTTTATTTTCAGGAAAGACTGCTTCAAAATAGAAGATTCCTTATTTTTTCTTAAGGACCATGAACTGAATGATGTGACTGTAGCAGTAAAGATATATGAAATTCAGTGAAACTTAGTGGGAGCATTGGTTCTCTTGCCTTAACCTCTCTTTCTCTCTTTAGGAACTTGGAGTACACTATGGCTATAGTTCAGCTCTTATACTAAAGCTCTAATTGGGAGCTTGAACAGCAGTTAAGAGGAAAATATATGTAAATGTTGGATTTTTTTTCTGCATAATTCTGTCATACATAATATTTAGAGACTACACTTTTAGCTTTATATTATTTAAGATGGTATTGGTGTGCAGCCTGCACAGTGGAAACAAATCCTAAATATCACCTGTAACAAGAATAGGTGGTTTGTTTCTTAATAAACAGATTAAAATGTTGCAACCTTATGACTGCTTGTGACTGCTGAACATGTTAATAATGCACACAGGATGTAATAATTTCAAATACTGTACATCAATGAGTCTTTCAGCAGGTGCAGACCAAAGGAAGAGCAGACCAAAGCCAGACTAGAAGTATTGACCTTACTTTGCTGACTATTTGGACTGGATTTCAGCCACCAAACTGTACGTCATCATCTTCTCCCTCTTACTGACCTCATTGTTAAAATTAGTCTTTTTAGCTGCTGGACCTAAACTCAATATTACATAATTTTAGCCAAGACTTATAAAGGGACTTTTTGAAAGTGATGTTTGCTAGACTGGAATAAGGTTTCCAAAACTAGGTGAATTCATCCAGAAAGATTTTTGAATACGGACTCTATTCATGGAAAAAATAACATTTGTCCTGGTTGGCTTGGATGAATTGTACAGTTTGTCTGTGTAGTGTGGAGGAGGGGCTCTGCAGTATGTGATGTTTATAAAAAGCTCTGTGTGCTGTCAGGTAGTGGAGACACACTCTGAAGAATTGCTCTGCCATGGGTGTTCATCTCCAAGCTGATTCCCTGGTCTTTTTACCCTTGATTCACCACCTCCATGATCACCCCTCTGTGGAGGCTGAAAAGCCCCAGCACACTGCTTTTCCACGTCTTATGACAGTTTCTTCTCCCTTCCGTGTCCCAGTCAACAATAAAGCAATTGAAAACATTGTCTTCAATAAATGTAGCACACACTTTTCATCATAAGATTTAGTGAAAAAAAATCCAAAAAGATTTAATTTTCTCCTGACAATTTTTCAGTTGTAATTGCAGGACTGATTGTATTTCAGCCTTTCGGTTTTGCAAACAAAGTGTGTGACTGTTATTGGACCACTCAAAGGAAGGTAAATATGATCAATGCTGAATTGTTCATATGTGGTGAAAAGTTAAGCATGGAGACAAAGCATACAAGTACCAAAACTACAGAAAATGTTAATATCAGTCCAAAATGAGATAAACACTATTTCGAACCAGGAAAAGACAAATGTAATTGAGGCTGGGAAACAATGTTGGAATGAGAAAAGATAAAGATCACTCTTAAAAATAGTCAATTACATTTTTCTAGAACTGGCTAAATTTTTTTGAGGACTACAATGTGTCTAAGCTATGTGGTATAAGAAATATGTTTTCAAATGGCTGTCTGCCTCTTGCGCCTCAGACCTCTGTGGTCATATCTTCCCCACAACAGGAACAAACCCAAACATAACGGAAGGCTCATCATGTAAATTTACAGGAAGATTATGGATTCAGATGCAGTTCTAATACAATGAATCAAATTCTAAAAGCAAAAAAAATATTAGTCTTTCTTGAGACAGCCCTCTATATTTAAGCATGGAATAAGTACCAATTAAACAAACAAACAAATAAAATCAACTATATTTACTTGGTTTTCTGTGCCTTTAGGTTGTTCTCTGTTCATGTTTTCTGATTCAATTTAAAACCAGCAGTTTAACAGTTTTAACTCTTTGTTAGAAAATTCAAGATCTTGTAGCTTTGTGGTTCTTTCAGGAGTCTTTAAGTCTTATTCTTTCATACGTAAATATGCACACATCCTTGTGTGAAGAGTTTTTTTGAGATCACAATCTCTGACACTTGTAAGATTCTTTACAAAGGCTATAACAAAGTGCAGAACTGAAGGCAGTGAGACCAAGTCAATGGAAATGTGCAGAGTATGTGGCATAAGGTTTTGATGTTCTTTTTAGTGAAAAACAATCTGCATTTCAGAATTCAAAGTCAGCTTTAATTTAGATTAACACCATGGAAAGGACCAAGCTTGTAACAATGACAAGTACATATAAAACGGTGACATCTTAAAAGCATAAATGTAAACTTCTTTTCATGAGTGGTCAGTTGCAACATTTAATTTCCATAGTGAAATATTTTTTGTGTCTGGTGTTTCTGGCCACTTTTTAGCTATTATGGTAGCTAATGGAAGACTGTAAAGGTCTCAAGCTCTTTCTGAATGGAAAGTAGAGCCAAACAAGCAGGAGTAAGAGACTGCAGATCATGCCAACTCTTACAGTGCGGATACTGCAACACGCATACCAATCAATGAGGCACATAGAAAAGAAGTATATATGGACCGACTCTTGATAGCTGTTTCAGAGAGATGTTTATTTCTCCAGCCGCTTGGCTGGGGCTCTGCCGAGGAACTGTTCAATCATGGGACCCGAGGGTCCTTGCCCATGCAGGGGAACACAAACCAACCAATGGGGAACGAGGCTAACCAGGGAGTAGGGAAACCCCGTGCCTCCCCTCAGGACCCCTCTCCCAGAACCCCACAGCAGGGGGGAAGGGACCCCAACATTTCACCCATTTATTTTTAACAAAAAGAGATTTAAAACTTAACATTGAAAACAACAAGGACAGTTTCAAAACAAAACAAGCCACCCTCCTGAGTCTTTAAATGTCCAAACAGATTCTCTGGAACATCTTAAGGCTGACAGAAGGGAGACAGGACTCTCAGGGCATGTTTTGTGGGGAAACTGAGGCAGGAGAGGGTTTCTTCTATTTGTACCTGTTGGAACTCTAAACAACAATAGTTAATTTCTTCCCTGATGCTGATCTGCATCATGTTGCCTGTAGCTCACTTTGAAACTTCTCAGTGCACTGTCCTACCCTTGAAACAGCTCCGTTTTCCACAGAACCAAATTCAAATGTTTTCTGTATGTCCCATTGAAAAATCTGTGCCCAGAGAGATGATAATTGCACATAAAAATAGAAAGGTCTGAAACAGCAAAGCCATCTGGGTATTTGTCCATGGAATAGGTATAGCAAGTGTGCGGTAGTGTTATCCCACTAAAATTAAAATCCGCTCCGGAAGCACTTGAAAATACAATCCACATTCCACACCTAGTGTCAGACCTTAACGGTGCTGATCCGCCCCACTTTGGGGCATCAACCCCACCACAGGACATGACCACTATAAGCTCAAATTCATTTTCTATGGGTGGATGTTGAATCTATACCATGGGGTGCTAATCTTCAGACCCATCTCTTGGTGGACCCCTCAGACCCCCATCTCAGGTCCAACTCCTTCCCCATCACCTTCCAACACCACGGATGCTGCAGACTCCAGATCTGACCCCTGCTAAGATCCATAAGGGTGGACATGATCTGTGTGGGGCAGCCTATGTCGCACTCCCTTATGGGGGGGGTCTCAATGCTCCCTAATGCTTACTTTCCATGCCAGGAGTGCTGGCATTAAAACCAGGGAGTCAATTCGAAAGGTGCCCTGGGATTCATAGAAACATTTTAGATTTTTAACCAGTACTGCAAATGTGGAATTATTATATGTCCAGTGGCAATGATTAAACTACTTTTTAATAAATGAAAAACTAAAAGTGAGCCCCTAGGAGGTTCTTCATTGCCTCAAGGCTTTTATACCTTCCCTAACACTGCAGTATTTCCTAGTATCTTCTCCAGTTGATGACAATGTGATTATTATTACCACTGTAATGCTTCTTTAAAATATCTTTTTAATTAAAAAAGAATCTTAACAGGGATGTATTTCTTTACATCCACATAGACATTAAGGGTTCCCTTTAAAAATTTTGCTTAATTCTCTCAAAAATTGAGAGAATCTTTAGTAATAATCTTTAGTACTTTGATTACTCAGCAAAAGATATATTTAGATCTAGTGCGCACTGTACATAGCCAGCCCAGTTAGAAAAAAAAGTTGGCAATAAGAAATGGTTATTTGCTCCATGTGAGTGCGTAAGTAATGAACATACACTTGTAGTCAATGACAACACTGAAGCTTCACTGGCAGGGGCAAAAACACAGGAAAAGAAAGGGCAAGGAGCCAATATATTTATATTGAAAACTGTGATATCCCAATCCTGCTTTCAGGAAATAATTGCAAAATCATTAAATTCAAATAAAGGTATTTACGGCAAAGAAATTTATGAACAAATGCTTGCATGACTTTTCAGTCCAATCTAGGATTCCTAGTGACATGCATGAAAGCCATTTTATCTTGAGCCCTCCTTTGTACAAACACTAGATTATGCTCTTCAAGTTAAAATTTAGTCGACCCATCAAAGACAAAGTAGACAAAGAAAGCCTACACAGAACACACAAGATCCCAACTGTAGTCTGCCTTAAGGTGAGCTGCTCTGGCACATGATCTAAATGGCAAATCAGAGGCCAACAAGATGCCTTAGGAATCATTGGTCTATCTTTTGAGACAGGGAGCTTTCATTGTGCCAGTAGAGAGAAGTGTCTGAGGAGGACACTATAGATAATTGATTTGAATTTACTGGCTTCATAGACTCATTAGTTTTAAATTTCTGCTAGACATTTTCAAACAGTTTATGCTTCTTCTTTCTTCACATAGTTATACTTTCTTTTGCACCATTTACAAGTATTTCTGTTCCACAAATCTCTGTGTCTGCATAGGTGCTGACTCACTAAAGACAGTTCACCTATCTGAGATATGGACATGTATAAACATTCTGGTTTTCCCCACAATTTGATTGTTTAGATTATATATTCTGACACATAGTAATTTTATGCAACAAAGCCCCAAAGAGAAGAATTAAGATTAAAACATGAAAATAATGTATTTTCAATAAAACATTCTCATTTGACTCTACAATGCACATCCAATACTGCTTTCTAGGAAGGGAAAAATGTTTCCGTATGAACTATGCAAATCCTAGTCTGCCTTTCTTTCAAGAACAAGAGTACAGCTTTCTATTTCTGTGACTAAATCACCTTTTTCTGTTTTATGATTAAGTTCATTGCTCATTTGAATGCCTCTGATAGAAGAGCATCACTACAGTGCAATTTTCTGAATAGGTACAGAATAAGTGTTTGTTACTTTTTTTTGTACCCATGTTCCCCAAAGAGAGTGATATTGTAGGACATCCAGTCCTTATGAGTTAGTAAATAAATAGAAGCAACAGAAAATAGCTATTAGCGAAGTTATTTACTATTAAAAATATCTGTAGTTAAGCTGGAGTTCTACTTGCTGGCAACTACCCAATACCACCTTAATCCTCTCTGCTCTGCTGCAGGGTGACAGCGGAGGGACTCTTGTCAGCAAAGATAAGCATGCTGACTTCTTCTCGTAACTCTGTGTGACCAGCTGGAGGAAAGGCTGTGCCAGAGCCAAACTGCCTGGAGTCCCCACCTTCACTCAGTACTTCTACAACTGGATTGTGGTCCAGATGGGCCTAAGTCCAGCACCAGCACCTACTACACTGCCAGTGTCAGCCTACACCTCAACCCCCATGCAGGTGCCATGTCCGAGACCAACCCAACACTGTCCATTTCCAGGTGAGAAGTTGCTGCAATTCTTTAATCTGCTGCAGGAACTCTTGCAGTTCCTAAGGGGAAAAATTACTTGAGCAGCAGGATGGATCAGCTCTGGTGCAGGCTGCAGTGGACCACAACCCTTTCCTTCTGGGGCAATGCCTGCTGACCCAAAGGCAGCCTTGGTGCCAAAATCTGCTCTGTTCTGCCCATGTCCCTCTCTGCGTGCACGTAAAGGCTGATGTTGACTTAGTTGTTGCAATGAAGTCGCCTGTTTTCACAGCTAACTATGTCTGCAGACCTAGTTGGTCTCCTGACAGTTTTTAAGTGTCATTTTGCATGACAAATCTGCATGTAACCATGCACTATATATTTTAGCAAATAATTCCTTTGAAAAGATTTGAGTCTTCATGTTTCACATTAAATAGATCAGGAATGCTTTACAGTTACAGCATACCTGTATATGACTCATTCAACATACTTTTAAGAAAATAACATTCTTCTTTTTCGGAAAGAATATGTTCCTTATGCCAACCCTCACAATACAGAAAGCCCATTATGTACATTACATGAGTGGAGTTTGCCCTGAAGAAAAAAAGAAAAACCTTCATCAGCCTATGCAGCTAAAATACATTCTCTAACAAATGTAGAGTGAGAGTTTCTTCTTTTCTTCCCCAATTATGCACTTGAGACAGTGAGCCTAAAAGCAAAGCAAGAGGACACCATCAGTTTTAGTCCTTGAAGTACTAAAAGAAATGGTGCATGAGCATGAGGGGTTTTTTGTCAATATGATACTTCAAATTATTATTCTACAATAGAATTTTTTCTTCCTTGCCATATCTCACAATTAGTTTATAGTTCTAAATACAAAATGCATGATCCTGTACCAGATTATTCTGTGGGAATAACTTGAAAGGAAGTTTGTCCAGGAAAAATTGGTCAGTAGAAGATTAAATCAATGTGGTTGTGCTCTGAAAGGTCAAAAGCTTACCAACATGGAGTAAGGCACCCAGTAGTTCCAAGTCCATCACTAAACCATGTCCCCAAGTGCCATATCTACAGGTCTTTTAAATACCTCCAGGGATGGTGACTCATCTACAACCCTTGTCAGCCTGGTTATTCTGGTGTTTAGTAATTCTTTTGTTGAAGAAATTTTTCCTAATATCCAATCTAATATCAACCAGCTTAAATCAATCCCCTTTGCCCTTATCATGGGCAACATGTACAACAGTGTTTCAAAGAAGACATGGAACAAGAATACTGTGTAAAAGACAAGACAAGAAAGGTAGAACAGTAAATGTGCATTGAAACTACTTTTATGAGAGCCCTTCAGATGCCATATGGCTTTATTAATCTTCTAATAATGAAAGCAGAAATACAGCATATCATGGTGGATGAAATGCTACTGAAAAGGCATGGAAAGCTCATAGGTCACAATCTTGTTGGGGTTTTGGGGAGGTGTTTTGTTTTGTTTTGTTTTGCTTTTTGGTTTTCTTTTTGTTTTGATTTTCTTTTTGTTTTGTCTTTTAATAGCATCAGGAAATGTATTAGTGATTAGGTTCACCTGCAGAAAACCCTGGATGCTGTGGTATCCTAGGTCCTGCCCTTGTTGCCCTTGTTCCTTTGTCCATAGCGGAGCTTGTGAAGTGCAGTAGAAAATAGCATTGAGAGAAATCTATTATGACAATTAAGTTTGGTTGCAGTTGTCTCCATTTATTTTGGTGTAGGCAAGTTTCTGTCAGAGTAATGAAGGGTTCTGACAGGGAAACATGCAAAAGCAGAGAGTAATCTTACTCCCAAGAGTATGAAGATAGAGCGGAGTTATGAGAACAATTGGTCAGACGCTTCAGCAAACCGTGACAAGTCTTGTGTTACTGTGTTAAAGAAAAGCCTGGAAACTCACCATTATGATGTGGGCTAAAAATAAACTATTCCTGTTCTCAGAGGACTGTCTGAAGCCCAGTGTCAAAATATAAATAAGGCATATATGGCATGAAGCCTGTATGTATTTTGTAGAGTATGTTCTGGCTGCAACCAAGGAATCTTTCAGCATGTGTCTTGCAGATGAACATGCACTGGCATTGCACTCAGGTACACCTTCCTCCACTTTATTATCTTCTCTCCCCCATCCCTTCAACTGTGTATTAAACTTTGAAAGCAGTGAAGCTGAGAAGAGGGAGACCTTCTGATTTCCCTGTAGTGGTACCAAACCCACTGATATTTGTACACTTTTCTGGAAGAAAAGAGAAAGTTTGGGAAAGTCATGACTTGGCAGTGCAGAGGTTGTCTCAGCATGAAAAGCCACTCTAAACCTGGGAATTCAAAACACACTTGGATCATTAGCTGTCTTGCTGATCAAGAGTTTTTGTTAATCAATATGGCTTAGGCTGCATGCTCTTAAAAATTACCATTCTTTTTCTCCTTCCTCCCAGCCAAATGTAACAAACAGCTAATAAACATCAACACTGTATAATAAATTTGATAAATAGCCAGTGAGCAACCCTGAAGTGCTTTTATATGAAGTGCTCTGTGGATCTCAGCACATCATTTAGCTGTGTTTAATCTATTGCTTGTAGCTGTGGCACGTTCTGGGACTTCTTTATTACAGCCTAATGTAATAATTATCTCTATGAGGATTTCTTGAACAAACATCTCGACAGCTAAATTCTCAACCTGCTGGGACCTGCAGACATCACTTAGGTGCTGTAGGTGCCCATTTATGTCTGACTACTGCCTGCCTCTGGTGTTTCCCACCAGAGGTGGATACAATCTTATTTTCAAAAAATATTGTTATTTCCTGGAACTTCATATTTTGAATATATTGTTTTGCCTTCTTTGTCAATACACACCAGCAGGTCAGTAGATATCCTGATGTTAATTTCTAATGCAGGTCTTAAAAAGTCATTGGTGTTGAGCTATATTTCACCAGTGCTTTTTAGCATAACTGAGTGAGCATCAAAGCCTGTCTGCCTCATTTTGGTAGGACATATTTTATTATTTTCCTGCTGTTTTCCACTAAGACATTTTGCATGGGTAAAATGGGAAGTACGATTTCACCTTTATTTTTTTGTGAAATGTGTCTCCAAGGTAATTTCGTAACAGATACTCCATCTAAAAATGAAACACTTGAAAAGCATAATCTCCTATTTACTTGTGCTTGGTAAAGACAGTCTCAGGGATGTTAATAGATTTTTTTTTTCTGGCAGCAATAAACCTCTTCCTCTTCGAAGAGCTATTTTTAACAGTGTTGGGAATATCATCTCTTTTACTTGCCCAGGCTTATTTTTGGCTGTATGCATTTTTCAGTGCCTCTGTTAGTTTGAACCTAGGAAAAAAATATTTAGTTATTAACTTTTTTGGATCACAAATGATTTTCATGTGCATTAAAAAATATTTCTTTCATGTCAAGCTGAGGAATTGCCATGCTAATATCTTTCAAGAACATCTCCTCTTGATTGAGAGCACCCACTCTTAAGTGGTTGCACAGTGTGGGCATATGCTGTTTGTCACATACTGAGTTCCAGTGACTTTTAATAAGGCTCATCTTTAGCAGTGTCTCTGATATCCCTTGATGATTCACAGGCTTTTTGCTTATGTACTCCTCTGCTTGTTTTTGTGAAAATTCAGGAACTTTCTACTCTTTCCTTAAGGGTTTATCAAATACTATAAAAATTTGTTTGAACTCAAGTGTTAATTGAGCTTGTAATTCTGATGCTTTTACTCACCTTATTTTTGGATATGGGAACCTTATTTTAGTGTTGCTTGGCATTGAAGATAAATGTTCATTCTGGCTAATCCTGTTTTCTTGTGTGCAAAAGCAAAAAGAAATAAAGCAAACAGAACTCTTCACCTCTGTAGCTACAGACCACCTCCCTCCATTTTCCACTATTCAAGAGTACAGATGCCAGGCTTTCACCAGTAGTAGTGTATCACTATCTTGAGCTCTGCAGCTTCTGTGCACGAGGTGCTGCGATCTCTGAAAAGCGCCTCCAAAGCGAAGTCGCTCAGCAGGATCAGCCACACTCTCACACAAGTGTGCATGCCCAAATGCACCGATAGCTTCAGTAATATGGATCAGTGGCAGAGGCAGGAAGGGTCTTTGCATAGATTTCCACAGGAGCAGTTTATTGATTCCACACTGTGAACAGTCCCAGAAGCAAAGACACAGAACAATGTAGAGCTCAAGTTTAAGTACGGGAGCAGGGCGAGCGCCAGGGACCAATGATCTGAGGGCACAGGGGCAGTACAAAGGCGGGACTAGGGAATGGGGACCACTGGGGAGGCTCTGGGGGAGTGGTGAAGGACAGAGGCCAATGGGGGAAACCTGGAGAGGAGAACTTTCTATGGCATGGAACATATAAGGTAGCGAGGAGGTGGGGTGGCCAGTGGCCAACCAGGAATGCAGAACTGGGGTAGATTACCATTACAGAGCAAAGATTTCTGGGAGAGGCTTGCCTTCTCACCCTAACCTCACCGAAGTCTCTGGTACTAGGGAGTGTCTTACCTGAGAACTCTCTTTGTCCTTTGTACCATAAGCTAACCAGCCACTGCAGTACTGTAACATTAAAAAGTACAATTTTGACTGTTTTTTAGGATAACAACACCAATAACTTCCTTGCATGTGTCGTACATGTGTCGTACTCCCAGGTCCAAAGTGGGGGCCTTCCTTACTGAAATCTTCAGCTTCATTTAACTTGTTTTTACAGGATAATCTCATGTGTCTTTGTTATCCCTCCCCAGTAGTCTTCATGTGTTGGTGTACACAGTCAAAATGGCAGCATGTTCTTTGAAAAGCTGAAACCCTTTCTATACCTTACTTCTTCAACTACGGCTGTGGTCATGTGTTTTGAACCTTGAGATGCACTTAATGTATCTTGTTGCTTTTATTTTTGCTTTTGAGCTCCTAGTCTAGAGCCTAGTATCTTTGGCTCTTTTGATATTCTAGTGAAGCACTGTATCTAATGAATTTAGTCCAAATAGCAAATCACCAATGAACAGTGATTTTTGTTGACTGCACATCTGCTTTGCTGTGATCTGCTTTGATGATTGCCCTTACTAATAATCAGCATAACATCTAG
This sequence comes from Corvus brachyrhynchos, assembly GCF_000691975.1. Taxonomy (NCBI): domain Eukaryota; kingdom Metazoa; phylum Chordata; class Aves; order Passeriformes; family Corvidae; genus Corvus; species Corvus brachyrhynchos. The sequence goes on from NW_008236001.1 coordinate 430,861, forward strand.
CAGGGTATCAGACATTCCTCACAAAATTCCTGCCTGATAAATAGCATAAAATATGTCCTCTTTCTCTTATATTAGTTCATTATGGGATTTCATACTTAAGAAACCACTTTGGCATTTTGAAAAGGTTTGTTATCTTTCAGAGTAACTTGCATTCAGGCAAAATATTCTGCACTGCCGTATTTAAAAAAAAATATAGCACTTGAAAGAATTATTGTGGAAAAATTTTAGTGAGAGACAGTGTTACTAACAAGTTTTACAATTATGCACATGGAACTAAGATCTCTTGAGAAACCAACCTCAATCTGTTCCCTGCTTTCCCTTGTTCATATATTTTCATGACAGAAATTACATTTCATTTACCTGGAAATTTACAACATATCTTTAGACCAGATCCTTGTAGATTACAGAAGAAATGGTGAGTGTTTCAGCTTCTAAGGAGTCTGGTAATATCTAAGTCTTTATCAGAACTCACATTTAAGGATTATAGCTAAAAGCTATTTATGTTTTAAAAGCTATTAAACCTGTTTGAACTATACTTCCTTAATCAGATAAACTGATGAAAATTATGTGAGTCCAATGTCAAGGCTATGCTCTTTTGATAATCCCAAGGTAAAGAGAAGAGAATGAGATTTTATAGAAAGGTAAGGCATGATTGGAATTATTATATCGGCAATAAGAATAGATAGCTAAGAACATGTCTAACAAACTATAGAAATAGACGAAGGAATTAAATGCTTTCCAGATATCATACATTAAATTGGGGATCTCTGTTACTACAATCTACTTCCTTATTTCAGCCAGGAATCTTAATCAGTATTAACAAAATTTCGAACCCAGAAACCATCAGAATTTAAGCCTATAGTACAAGGACATGATCAATATGATCATTTAGTAATTCATTTACTACTTTATTTTTGTATGAATTCTTTCTGAATGTATAATTTTAGGACAACAAATGACTGGGATATATTATACTCTAAAAAAAGTTAAATAATTGTGAAAAACTCTGAAGCTCTACAAAGAGAAAAGAAAAAAACTGAAAGAAAAAAGAAGGAAAAAAGGACCGTAAAATAACTCAAATTGATATTATCAAATTAAGCATATGGTTAAGGTAAAAAAATTAAACTGATCTGTACTAGTTATAGCCTGCAAACTACTTTTCACTATAGGTATTAGTCATAGCAGGAAAGTAGTACCTACAAATACTGTTGTTAGACAAAAGAAGTGGGGATTTGTTTCACCAACTGAAGCTGTAAAACAAAGAAGTTAATATTTGAGCAAATATTCAAAAATTGCTTTGAAGTGTCTATTTTGTAGCTACTTACCTATCTGCCTATTTATATATGTCACTGACTTTTTAGAAGCTTCCTCAGCTGTGCTTGTTCAGATGATAGAGGGTTGTTCGGTCGAGGGTGGAAATTTTTAGGGAGGGTGTCCAGGAAAGACTCAGGGGGAGATCAGTCCCAAGTATATGCATTCTTGGATACTTGACTTCCTTTATGCACAGTAGCAAAAGCAGAGACTTATGGACTGTAGCACTGATAGCAGAGTTCTATACCACGCTGTAGGCATTACTTCATTTACTTTAAATTCTTGAATGCACTTTGCACAATTCTACTTACTGGACCTTTATTCCAGGAGACTTGACAAATAAGAGGTTTGGGTTAGGATTGCAAGGGTGATCAAATTTGTATTTGGGGAATAACAAAAACTTTGGTTTAACCTGACATTTCCTTATAGGGAGAAGGAGATAGTATAGACATTCTCTGAATCATGTGTTAGGTTGTACTTCTAACAAATAAACGAGAAATGTTTTTCTAACCACCACTTTCTTTTGTAGTCATACTCATTATGACCTATTGTTACTGCAAATGGAATATGAAAAGTAACAATAAATGGATAATTTCTATAACTTTTGATCTGGGAGATGAGTAATAACCACATTTTTGGGGCTTCTTGTACTTGTCTATTTACTAACTTGAAATAGTGTTGTATCCCATATACAGAATATTAAAAAGTCCATTTTAAAATTTGCTCAGCCGCTGGAACATTTTAAAGTTGCTTTCAGATAAGCATGCTTATGCAATGAGCTAATAAGCATACAACTCCACTGACTCTTCTGGAAAAGGAAATTACAGATCAGAAAGGCATCAGTTTCTAGTGAGGAGCATAGTTTGGTGAGTGTGTTTAAAAATTATTTGGTTTTTAAGAAAGTTTCTCTCTTCTAACTGCAACACCCAATTTAGGCAGAAAGAAACCCTCTGAAATAGTGAAAACCGTCAGCAAAGACTTTTCCAGCTGCAGCATGGAATCCCCATGAAAGCAGCTTAAATAAATAGACAGATTCCCGAGTTTGATTGGAGAGGGAATGGTCTCACATGAAAAATAACTACTCAAGTTGATGGACGGTTATAACATCCAGTTCATCCTCTGTACCAGCTAAGAACTTTTTGTGGCAAGATGTAGCAGTTCAGTGTTGCATACAGTGCCATGCAGTCATCACATCTTGTCTGGAAGACTCCACAGAAGAGCAGTCTTTTTGTAGGCAGGTAAGTACTGTAATTCAGTTTTACAGCTCAGGAAACATGCTATGGAAATCTAAGATCTCTTCAGTTCAGTGCCTCCTAATTTATCCTGGATACATATAGAAGAGAGAGTGGCTCACACTGAACAGCACAAAATAGTAGAAAGAAATTTGCATTGAAGGTGACAATAGAAATTCTCAGCAGTAAGTATGATGTAACCTTTAGAAGACCTTTTGCTCTTCTAGATGATTTGAAAGGCACTTACAATCCATTATTTTAATAGTTTGGTGGTAGGTGTGCATTTTATTCTTAAAAACTTGCCATTTAGCTCCAATCCACATTGCCGATCTCTTCTCCTCCCCACTCTCCCTCACTAAAAGCAAACTTGAGAAGTGCTCTGATCCTGTCCGTTTAGTCTGCTACTATGAGCTGAAAATCAAAGCTTGTATACTCAAAGCTTTGGCAGCTTCAATGACTTTGCCTTTTCAGAATGTATTTAATTCCCCTTTTCCTGCATTGGCACAGACATGATAAGTAGAAACACATTTTCCTATGGAAAACAAAAAATGGAGAAAAAGAAGGAAAAATCAATTTTTTTTTAAAAATATGCCAAATCAATTTGCAAATATTTCCTCAAGCAGGCAATCTCAGTCTGCAGGGAAGGTAATTGTGGTAATTACTTGCAATTATTGAATAGCTTTCATCTATCATATATTTATGTTGTATGCAGGTTATGTGGGAACCAAGTATATTTGAATGCCCTTCTATTAATATATAATATGTTACATTCTGCCTGTCTCACAGAGTACTTACATTCTGTTGTTCTGCAAATGGGTCACCCAAATGCCTGCAAACACTTGATTATGCTTGGGTTTTTTCACCGTGCTTAGTTTCTGCACCTTAGTTTATGCAAACTCACTGCAGTTGGCACCGAAGGAAGGATGCTGCTGTACAGCACACCTCATTCTGAGGACTGTCACTGGGAACATTTTTGATGTCTTTAAAATGTGAATGCCTTCTTTTTGCCGTGTGCCTCACACTGTTTGTACAGTGCAGTCGTCTCTGGCCATGTGGCCAGGGCACTGGGGAAAAAAACAGTTGCAAGAAACAGAGAAGCCTCTGAAGATATAGAGGGAGCAGTACAAAGACAACCTCTTACTAAATACTTGTCAAAGCTTTCTGTCTGCAGTGCTTTTTCCAGACTAAACTAGAAGAACAATAGACTGTGGAGAGCAACAACAACAGGTGGTGGAAATTAGCACCTTAATTCACCTGAATGTGGTGGTGGTTAAACTAGTTGAATGTCTCTCAACACCTTGTCAGATAGTTTGAACATATGTGGGTGTCTGGAAGAAGGAGATACTGCAGCAGCACTTGCAATGTGTTAAAATGGGAGTCTTCCATGATGGCTTCTGAGAGCCAGAATCCTGAGAGGTAGTACAAGTCACTTTATTGCTGTTTTCTAAACTGTAGCTGCTTGAAGCTCGCTAGTTAAAGAAGGTAATAGCATAGATTAATCTAGGATAGGAGGCAAAGTACAGATTGTAAGTTAAAAATACACCAGCTGTTTCAATTGCTCTTAGTTATCATCACGCCACGGTAGCATTCACAAAAGTCAGAGGAAACTCAGCTTCAGACAGGGAGATGAAGGACTATCACATCCTTTGGATAAGAAAAGAAACAGAACTCCTAGAAGCACGAACAAAGATCTTCAAGAAATAAAACAAAATGTAATGCTAACTATGTGTTTGAGTAAACGTTTGAGCTTTCCAGTGACTTTAATGGTGTATGATTGTGCCTGTATTTATTTCTAATCAATGAAGGAAGAAGTTCAAAGAATCATAGAATCGTAGAACAGTATGGACCTTAAAGATTATTTCATCACAACTCCCCTGCCATGATAGGCAGGGACACATTCCGCTAGACCAGATGCCCATGCCACCTGGCCTTGAATACTTATTAAAACGTCAATTCTGCCACTAGAATTTACAGTAGATCTCTTATTACTTGCGCTTATTGCAGAATTCTGAGTCTTGATCATCTGCCATCACTTATGAGGCTGCTGCTTATTAAAAAGCAAGCATTGAATGTCAAATACATTAAAACAAAATGTTCAGCGTTGGTAGTGACATGCCTCAGCCCTGAACCTAGACGTAGGTTTTCAGGCAAACTCACATTTATGTGTGTTGTCAGGGAGACCACCATTTTCATGTTTCTGTAGCTCAGTCAGATAGCTAAGCACTAGATCTCCAGGGATGTAAGTGTCATCCAGGCTGCTGGTTAATTTCCCCTTGTTGCACTCAGCAAAATCTATTAAGCCACTTGCTTCTAAGCATGCCACATACTGTACTGTGGTATTCTTGTAGCAGGAGTATCTGCAGCCGGGGTACATCACGCACTGAGTGCTGAGTGCTACCCAGCACAGTCCTTTCCTCGGCCCTGGTAAACACATCTATTCCTAACTCATATTTGAACTCCTGGGGACAGTTTCTTGGTTGCTCTTATCTTGGCAGCTCTCTAATCCCTGGCAAAAAAGTAATAATATAATGTCTGAAAATATCTATCCATCCCCTAAATACTTAATACTCTTGGTGAAAACAGAATTTACCTTGCATGTATGGAGCATGTTTCACATTTGTGGGACTGCAGGTAAGGCTAGGCACCATAGCTCTTCCCCTCTGGCTAGCTCTGTGACAACAAACCAGAAACCACTCTAATCTGTTCTGATGACCCAGAAATGTTAGATATGTCCTGAAAGAAATGGGCTTTAATTTTTTTAATGGACTTTTTAGTTATGCCCATTCTCTGCTACATTAAACTGCATCTCAATCCAGCAAAGCATCTTAGCTACAGTTAGAAAGTGCAAAATGTTCCTTTTTGCCACTGCCATTTTTCAAATGCCGCTGACATCCTTAAAGCCCTCATCAAGGTGTTAGTAAACTGTTAAATTCTATTTTGTGCCAGCAGTTCCCCACCTAATATCTAATGCCATCCCACAGCTAATGAGCTGCTAAGAGCTGTATCTGACATTTGAAATCCCAGTGTTGGTGCATCCCAGAGTTTAGTGCATGAACTCCATGTAGTCCAAACAAAAAAGATGTATTTCTAAAAGAATGGTAAGTGCCTCATTTCCCATGGCGTTCACTTGATCAGAATTTTAATTCTTCAAGTATATTCATGTACTCTATGGACTTTGTACACATTCAAAAGATGTAAAAATATTACAGTTGTAAAATTTATTTTGTAATGATCATTAGCTAAAGTTACATGCCAGTAGAGAGATGTCTGGTTAGTGGGATATATGCCCTGAATTATGCCACTTTCCTGAACTCCTGTGATTTAAAGACACAGCTGTTACCAAGGTCATCCTTCTTGCCCTTGAAAATTATCACATTTGCCAACTTCCAGTTGACTGAGACCCCTCTAGATTCCCCAAAACTTTGAAAATTCACTGGGAGAACTCCCATGATGACATCAGCCAGCTCTTTACCCTTGGATTAATCTCATCAGGCCTCACAGAGTTATAAGGATCCATCTGGAGCAGTAAATCATGCACGGGTCTGGGGGAAGACCAAAGCAGGATGTTTAAACTCCACAGCTGACTTCTGTCTCAGCTGAGTGATAGGATTGGATTATGAGGTATGTGTGGAAGGGAATAGGTTTGGCAGAGTTTCTTTATCTCAAGATTTATCTAAAAAAATGATAAAGGCATATGACCCCCCCCATCCCTTTAAAATTAACCCTTGTGAGATATGTATGTTGCCAAATTGTCCAAATGATTCCCATCTTCAGTCTTCGGACTGTCCGAAATATGTGGTGTAGTTGGTGGAAGCAATCACTACTGGAAAGTGGTTGTAGGCTGGCTGGTAAGTAGAGATCTCAGAACTATTTGCTTGCCAGTCTGATTATTTAAAAACTGGCTAGGGATGCCTGCCCAGGGTCAGCACTCTTTGGTACTGAGATGAATTCAGCATCTCAGCCCTGGGTATAACAGAGCTGGCACAATGGGCCCAGAGCTGCTCAGGGTGAACTGCATACAGCATGCAGCTATTGCTGCATTTTATTCACCATGAAATTCTGGGGACACAAACAGAGCTGAAATCCCATTCCTCTAAAATCTGAATGTATTAGATCAGCATAGATAATATATGTGACATTTTCAGTCTTTCTTTAAGACAGGTGGAGTACCTAAGTCAGCGTAATGTCTTTTTATTTCTTAGCTCAAGAGTACATTTCAAACAAGTCTGTGAAAGATTACCTATCCTTGTGAGCATTTTAAAGCAAATTAGTAGGTCAGTTTTGGAGAGGAAATTTTTGTGGCAGATCAGCATGTGGCCTGTGCTGCTTGTTTCACTGTGACAAGGGTGGTGCCCAAAATCTGTTTTCACGTGGAGGGCAGCCTGAGCTCCTCAGACCCTCACGCAGCTCAAGTCTTACATAACATATGTGCAGAATTCAGCTCCAAGCAGAGTAAGTGACTTGCCCTGACTACCTTAATCTTTACAGTACAGGAATGATGACAGTGTGAAATACTCTGGTATTTTCCACCTGTCCTTGCCCTCTTCCTCAGGCAACTTCTTGAAAAACAAATACAAACTAGATAGATACAGATGTATCTGACCCAGTCAAACTATCTTATCAAGATTACAGGGACCCTTGCCAATCTTTGAGTACTTGAACAGACAGCTCTTATTTTCTAGCATTATGTCATAATCCTCCAGGACCATCGAGAAATACAAAAGCACAAATTGTAATTGGAGTGGGGCAGCAAGGAAGCAAGACACAATTTGGTTCTGCTCTCAATGGCCTTCCTTAGGGGGAAAGGGGGGTCAGGAGTCCCAAATTATCTTTGTTTCAGAAATACGTTGGGTTATGTTTTTCCTGTGCAGGATCAGGGCTCAGTACAGCTTTTCTTTACAGTGTTTGTCAGTTGGCATTATTTCTCTCCAAAATCAAAATTAAAGTCATTAGTCAGTTAATAGAATTTCTAATGTATTTTCTTCTCTCTGGGTGCCTGAATTAATATCCCACATCCTCAATACCTCCACTGCATAATGACACTTCACATGCACAGAGGCAAAACCATTCAGCATATAAACATTCTGATGATGAGTGCTCCAGCTGTAACACATCTCTCTACAGATACAAGAGCACATTTGCTTGCTTGTTTACCTTTTGTAGCAGCATATGAAAACTGAAGTATTTCATGCCCTGTCTCCCTCCCTTCCGCCCACTCATAATTTTCCTGTACATGTTGATCTTCCTGTATTTTTTGGCTGCCATACATGAAATCTATGTTAACTCTGATTTCCTTCCTTAGGCTATTTCTGTATGTGTGTTTTTTAGCAAGTGAAAAGTGCCCCAATGTTTTCAAAGATAGCTGGAACTGAGGAAACCATAAAGTATTACAGACATAGGCCCCTTTATTTAGCATGAATATTGATGTATAGATATAGCAAAGGAAAACCCAGGTTAAAACCAATGAAACTATTTCAAAAAGGAAGCTATTGTTTTTATCAAATCTGCATTTTCACAAGCCATTACTCTTTCATATCTCAAAAAGAAGATCCCTTAATTCCATGGCTATGTGTAACAGAATAAATTTGAAATTTTAAATGTATCATATTGTTATTATTTATCAAGAACTAAAGTCTACTTGCAAACCCCATCAGAAAAATCTCTCTAAACCTTTGGTTGCTTTTTACTTTTTCCTTACACACTTCTTAACATTGATTTACAAACAGCAAGTCAGATGTCAAAAAAAACCCCTTTCATCGATTTTTGCTAGTATTAGATTCACTTTTTCTCTTCTGTGGCAGTACATACACATATTCATATGATACTGGCTATGTAAATAAGAGTCTTTCACAAGGTATAGGTATAAAGGATATTTCAGAAGCGTCTGGAGACTGCAACTCTCTTTAAATTCAAAATTAGTCCTATGTCTCTCAAGTCAAAGTATGCTAAAATGTCCATAACATGTTCAGAAAACAAAGTAGTGTGCACCTGTAAATAGTCTAATGTGTGGTTTATTCAGTTTTTTCAAGCATAATGATGATATTCTTTTAGGGAATGTATCTTTAAAATTTTATCCTGTTTTATAAACACAGCATTGTTGTTCCTATTGTACTCTCTCATACAATGTTGAAATAAAACAGAATTAGGTAGTCCAAGAAACTACTGGAAAACATTTTTCCATGTACACTAAATCAACAAAAATTGCTCAGCAGTTAAATGAAAAAAAAAAAAAAAAAACAAAAAAAAAAAAAGGCAACAAAACATACAATAAAGTCCTTTGATCTACCATATGTGTAGAGAAAGCCTAAACTGGTTTGGTGCAGTTATTGCTCTTGTTCAGCGAGTGCTGATTCTGTGCTTCACGCTATTGAATGAATGGAATACGTGGGCACTGGCTCGAAGTTCTTACACTTTTGCAAATCACAGCAAAATTCAGCTTCCAAATGACAGATTTTTTTAAGGGGAAGTAAGGTATTTGGGATAGTCTACCTATGAATTTTCTTGTTCACGCCAAGGGTTGGTCTTTGTCCCTTGCAAAACAGTCACAAATCTCTATTGCTCTGACCTTTGATATCCCTGTACCAAACTGTTGGGGTGAATTAGCAAAGAGATGTCAGGGGGGTCCCGGTTTCCTTATGTGTTAATTTTCTTGAGTTATTAAAAAAGAAACTGCTTTTCTTGGTCTCCTCACCGGCATCTAATCTGAAACCTTCTTTGAGAGAGCTTCACAGGAAGATCTTTTCCCAGTGCAGGTGATGTAGTAGGTGACCCACAATTTCATGTAATACATATACACTCTGAAGAGTTGGCTACAGACATTAGGAGAGAAAATGATCCATTATTTCACTTGCATCCCAATTAAAATGCATTTGAAGCCTCTGTTCTTCAATCAAATTATAAAACAAATTGCTTTACAGATTTGTTTGGAATTGTGTTTCACATCCAGGCTGTACAAGACAGAAAACATTGCCTGATATTCCACTAAAGCATCTTTCTTTAAGATTTCTTCTGTTCCTGGTAAATATGAATGGGAAGCATAAATCATAGGAATCTGACAGTTAATTTATTTTAGGAGTTTGGGATCTGGAATGGTTTATTGCACTTAGAAAGGTTTTACAAGTAAGTACTCCTTGGAATCACAGATTTTTTTTTAATGTAGGAATGACCACTACACCTTCTAATATGTACTTCTCTCGTAGGCAATTAAATCATATTAGGAAGCTTTTTAATGTGTTTCTCTAAGTCATATCTGAAACAACTCATCCAGCTGAGTTAAAACCACCACAATGGGAACACATATGTCCCCTTGGCAGAAAAAGACTTGACTTTCATTGATATTATTTGAGATTAATATGACTTCTGAGAGAGAGAGAGATCAGAGAAGGCACGATAGATGTTATTACTTTGTAACTTACTGTGATCAAGTGAGAATTATCAACATACTACTGTGCAGATAAAAATTTTCTCATATAGAAGACATTTAAGTAAGGACAGGAACAAACACCAGTGTGTTGGCTACGACTGTAGCACACCTGCTCCATAGCTGAGGCCCCTAACTGTATCTCCTCAGCTGCAAACCTACAACTGCAGATGGTTATTAGTATAAATCCTATAATCCTAGAATGGTCTGGGCTGGAACGAAACTTAAAGAGCACTGCATCCCAACTGCCTGACATGGGCAGGGACACCTTTCACTAGACCAGGTTACTCAAAACCCAGTCCAGCATGTCCTTGAACAGCTCCAGGGATGGAGCAACCACAACTTCTCCAGACAACCTGTTCTAGTGCCTCAGCACCCTCACAGTAATTAATTTCTTCCTAACAGATAATGTAAATCTACCCTTTTCCACTTTAAAGCCATTCCCTCTTGTCCTGTCACTACATGCTTTCAAAAGCTACAGAGAAATCCTGCCATGTTGCTTACAAGGGGTAAAGGGAGAGGGATGAGGTTTGCTCAGGGTTTCTCAGACCTGTAACATTTCTGTGCAATATTGAGCCTGTGTTAGTCTTCCAAAGGAACTACAATTTTCTGTATTCTCCATGTGAATCTCTAATCCAAATGAACTTCAGTACCAGCTGTCATAATACAATTTGCAAACATCTGTAAACACAGTGAAGGTGTCTTTCTGTAACAGAATTACAAGCCAAATTTATACCTATTCATACAAAGTGTTATAGATGGTAAGAGTTTGACATGGGATTTTGTGAAGTGTCATATCAAATAATTTCATCTGTTCCAGAACAAAAGTTGCTAAATTCAGTCAAAATTAAACTCTGAATATGATCTTGCTTCACTTTGTTTTTAACTCATGTAAGCAGGCTTTTAAAATAAAAATACAACATTGTCTCGAAAAGATAGCATTAGGTAGAATGATATTTATTACTTATTAAGGTAAAAATCATTGCAAGGTCAAAATAGCTCTTGAGTCTTCCATCAGTACCTGTCATTTAGATCATTATCTGCTTCTGGGTCTGGAAGCATTACTGATGATCAAGAAATTTCAAGAAATGTTCAGCAAAACTGCAGGCTGATGTTTTGCTGTAGTCTGGAAGCCATAAAAACACTAATGCAGACAAGCTTGTGAAATTGCTTCACTGCAAAATGAAGTGATCCCGAAAAATATCTCACTGGTTGACCAAGAAATACTTCGTGTATTTTCTGTTTTCATTCACAACAAAATAATTGAAATTCTGATAGATTCTTGTGTGTAAATAATCATGGCACTGATGTATAATTCTCAAGGAATATTCAATGTGTGTATCAGTATCTCCAACTCTGTTAATCTGCAGAAAGAAAGTTTTAAAATAAAATCCCTTCAGGGATTTGTTTGCTTATTTATGGCTGTCACTGTCTTTTGCAGCACTCACATGATGCAGTGGAACTTGCCAGAGGTCATCCAGAAGAGCGTATGTTACAAGGGAAGAGGGCGTCTCTCTATGCCACTGCCAATAGAGAAAATTACTGTTTGAGCTGAGTTACAAATTCAGCTCCCTGAAGTAATTTAGCACATATTTCTTTAGAAATCCTAATACACCCTTCTAGGTCAATTTGGTTTTTAACACCAATTTAATTTAAATGTGGAGGCTAACGCCTGGGTATATTTAAGAAGGCAATGCACTCACTTATCTTTTTAGACATTATGTTAAATTGGTATTTTAGAATAGACAAAAGTAAATGGAAATATTCCAAAATAACCTGCCAAGTGTAGAAATTCATCATTTACTCACTGAGGGCTGAAAGCTACAAATGCAGTGGTCACTTACAGTAAACTGGTCCTCGACTACTCTGGTAACAGCAAATAAAATTTCTAAAGCTTGAAGTCAGGGTATCAGAGCTCACAGACTCCCCTTAGACCTCCCAGGTGGATTTCACTTCCAAATGCTGAAAGTAATCCACTGCCACTGGGAATGCTACCAGCTGTATGTTTAGAATTGAAACCACACTGGTCAGGAAGGGTTTTAAAATGAAAAAAGAGCATGTTTTCTGTGTGGATCAATGAAGCTATGTTTTTTAACTTTGTCTGGCAAGGAAAG
>NW_008236001.1:443005-470252 GCF_000691975.1 Corvus brachyrhynchos
CCTGCCTTTGACTCACCATCCTGAACTACTGCTGGGAGGGCAGAGGCTGATTATTTTAGTCCCTGGCTTCCAGTTCAGTAACTCTCAGTAACTTCAGGTTATGGAAAAGAGGTATAACTGCATGTTTAGAAATTAACAAAATCATATCTCTTTCTCACAAATTAACTGTTCTTTGCATGTCCTATGATTACTTCCCTTATGGGTTGCTAGCATACATGTAAAGATATTTTCTTTCAAAGCTTGTGTCATGTCTTTTTGTGCTTTCATTTGAGGCAAAGAAAGCATTAATCAATGACCAGACAACTTTCAGAGGGAGTTCTATTCATTCTGAAACAACAGCTCCATAAAAGAGAACCCATGAAACAGTGAGTTTAACTGGCTGCTGATCTGGTTTTAGTAGGCAGACAACTAACTTTGGCACGGTCCTTTCATAAGCGCAAGAAGAGGTGCTTTCACTCAGGGGCAATGTCTGTTCTCAGATTGAGTTTTAGTGTTCTCTTTCTCCTTCCGTCTGGACTGTTCTTTCTAACTCAGCTAGATGGTTTCCGTGCTTATGCTCTGAATTATGTAAGTTAAATATGTTAATTAAATAAAATCAAATTGTTAAATTAAATATTAAGTAAGTTATATATGACTGGTGAGAAAAAGTTTCAAAAGAGTGGATGTTACTATATTTTTCAAAATAAAAACTGTTACTGAAGATGTCCTAGGGATCTAATACCTGGAGGCATAATTCTTACTTCTCTCTCTCCCAAAACCCATATGGAGAAACACCAAGGTAATAGCCCTTGAATGTGTCACTGCCTTTCAGTAGTCCTGTGGACTTCTTCAGGCATTTTGGTCAAATCACTTGGTTAATTTTTTTCTCTTTTCTTGGATTCGTGAAATGGAAACAACTTCACTAACTTTAAAAAAAAAATTTAAACACAGTTTTTGTGAACAGAATTCAGTGGCAAGCATTACTTTTCTTTGTTAATATTAATGTCTGATACCAGTAGGTCATTTTCATAAAACAAACCACTCAAAGACTTCTACTGCCCTTCCCTTCCCTGTACAAGCACTGGTCATTACTGTAATCACATTGTAAAAAAACTAAAACTTTTTTGAAAAGTCTCTGCATATTAATTCAAACAGCTTGTACAAAAGTTATATGACCTGTTATTCTATTGTCACTATTAATGCCATTAGTGTCAGTGCTATTCATCGAGGCAAGATGCAATGTAAAAAACCACTTTTATCCATGTTCCAAGCTAATCCTACTATAGATAAGTTTCTGCAGTCTTTTTGTCTCTACGAGATCAGACTTTCACTGCCCCCACCCTTGCCCCCCAAGAAATTGGAGGCATTTTCTTCTTGTGTAGCTATGCAAATTGTACTTATTTTTCTCCTGATGAAAAATATTATTTGATTTTATGAGATGTTACATTATCAATGATGATGAGGACATGACAAAAAGAATGAAAATATAGTCTGTTGTCAAAAAGATGTCGATATTGGAACAGAAACAGAAAAAGACATCATTATTTCTTTACTTCAAGGGGGTGTTTAACAACATTACAGGCTTCAGCTATACCCTGATGCACAATAGAAGAAGCTGCCATTGCTCAGCTATTTTGCCTTTCAAATGCTGTCCTAGTGAAATATGCTACAGATTTTATATAACAAAGGAATGACAGGTAGAGAAAATCCCACCACAACAACCATCTAACAAAAGATAAGCAAAGCACACCAATTAAGTTAAGAGCATGAGATAAAAATGGAGCAGAAACAGTCCTTCAGACATATTCCTGCATAATCTGTGACCTAGCTTTATGTATAGTTAGTAAATAACCCATGTATTCTTGATTTCTTTTAACATTTTTTTAACCTCTTTAAAAATGCTGAGTTTGTCAGTATGCTGAAAATAGTACTTTATCTAAGTGACTATGAGATTAATTTTTAATTAGGAGATGAGTATTTAGTATTTTCTTTTTAATAACTTGATAAATTGCTGTGCATTCCATGCCTCGTGTCAGAATTTATTTTTACAACAGAATACTTAACTGTTACCTGAAAATGATAATAAGATTTTTTTGCTACCTCCTCTTTGTGTTCTTCAAGTTGTTAATCAGTTGTCAAAATGGTTCTAATCAGGAAGTTTGATGGTAAGGAGAGGGTATAAAATCAGCAGACAGACCGTTTTTCTTTGCTACAATCAAATCCAAAGATTGTAGTTTCATCATATAAATATGTGTTATTCTTAGGAATGTACATGTGTGCATGGAGAGCTTACATAGAGTTCATCTTGAATCTGAAAACTCTGAGCACTATCATGGATTATTTTAATTGAATAATATTATGAATTAAACTGGTTTGTTTTGGGTTTTTTCCCCAAAAAATGATGGATAATAAATCAGCAAGTAAACATACAATTATGTATTTGTATGTTAATGTCCCATTGATTCCCTCATCTATCATGCTTTTCATAGATGCTCCTTCCCTCAAAATTGTGTTACTACTTTTGATTTTATTAGTGGTGCAGCAGAAAAACTTTCAGTGTGATAAAAATGTCCTTCTGCTTATTGGAAGGTACAGCAGGATTTTAAGTGTGCTGGGATAGATTCTCAGCTGGCAAAAGCTGAGTTTACCAGCAAGGAATCAACCAGTCAGGTTGATTCCTCCCTGCTTTCATGTGCAGCTGGAATTGTGTTGGCAGGCCACATAAGCATGATTGTTTGAACTGTCTTATCTAAAAAGCTGCCTGAGAGTATTTGAGAGGGAGTACAGCAGTGGTGGTTCATACCGCATAGGAAAAGGCAGCCAAGAAATAATCACTGGAGATTAGGACCGTCTTCCGAATTATAACATTCGGGTTGCACAGCTTTCACTGGGAAAAGCATCACTCTCTCATTAAACAAGGAAAGGTGCGCAGAGGGTATGTGTTTGTAGAGGGTTAGTCAATTAGTGTGACAAGCTTGTGCTACAGGATGCAGTGGCTGTGCTAAGCATTTCTGGTCTGTCTTTTTCAGTGTGACCTTCAATGGGAAGTACAGAAAATTGAACTGTGCTATGACTGTTCCAACAGCATTGAAAAGATCCCTTCACTATTCAGAGGTACTCAAGGCATAGACTCCTCCTGGGACTTTAGCTAAGTTTGTGGTAAATAATAAGTATTGATTTGATCCAATCCATGTATTAGATAACAGTAGATAAAAACAGAAAGTATGTTGGCATGTGATTTGGTTGGTATCAAATGCATGTGCATTTTTAAAGCCAATTCACATGGAAAATCTGGTAGAGTTGAAAACTAATTCATCTTTCCCTTGTAAATGAATAAATGTGATTTTCTACCCTTGAAAGTATTAAATTATACAAACCTTAAGTCAAAGGAAAACTGTTAATTGTAGTTCAGTTGGTGTCTCTGATCTCTGAGCTTCAACCTAGCTGAAATTCTGGAAATAGGGGGTGTTGTATGTTGGAGTTTTCTGTCTCATTTCATTTTCTTGAATTCAGACCATCATGAAGAGCCTACACCATAGTCTTATCTTTTAAGTCCATGACTGAGTTGAAAAGGCACAATGTCCCTTCACAAGGAATAGAAAGTCCATTGTGCCAAAGTAAAACACTGGGGTTTTTTTCACAGAAAAAAAACCTGAAAAGCAGAAGGAGATCATCTGATCAGCCAAGGAACAGCTACAGAGCCTACAAGAAGAGAATAGACATAACTGCAAGTTTGAGAATACTTACTTAATATGTAACTACTCATATATAAAGAAGTATTCATAAACCCAAAAGAAACATGAAAGCTTAATTATACTGTGACTATAAGTAAAAGGAATGAGAGCCTACCACTTGAGGAACATTACAAGGTAAATTCCAGTAGCAAAGAAGTGCAGGTTGGGGCAGATTCAGATAAAATACTTATATAAACTATTTTGTCAAAGATAACCCTTGAAAAATTTGCTCACCATCCACATTTATCTGTTCAAAAACCTAACCTTGGTCAGCTGTGCTCCAGGCAGCAAAGTTTTGGCTTATTCAGATGACTGGTCATTAATCATTCATGGGGAGATCACGTGATAGGGTCTTATTGAACTTTTCCACAACACTGTGAATCTCTTCAATGTGTTGACCTCCAACTGAGCATCTGTCGTGACACTGAGATGTTTTTCAATTAAATCTATACACAGCTGGTTATTGGGCACCCAACACAGTACTGATACTACTGTGGCAGTACCTTTATTTACAGACTCCTGAACTAGATCAAGAGTCCTGTGGAATATTTAGCTGGGAATAGTGTGTTTTCAGCTTCATTTCCCCCTCCCTCCCTACTTTGATAGAGATTCTTGCTTCAATCTAGAACAAAGTCAAAAGTAAACTTGTGTAACTTTAACAAATGTGCCTTTTGGTCAAGTCGTTTTCTATTTATTTAAAACCATTAACGTGTTCTTAGTGTGGTGGTGTCACAGAAAACCATAAAATAAATACAGTTTAACATTATTAATTAAGGCCTCAAAATACCAAAAGACACTATGAAAAATGGATAACTGACCACAATTGACTATAGTCTCCTAAAATGAAGCATTTAAACTTTTTCAGCACAAAGCTGTAGGGGATGTGCAAACCAGCTATACAAAAATTGCCTTCAGATAATCTGTAAAAGACAGGATTTGATAAAAAAAGAAAAAATCATTAAGAATTAATTATGTTACCCCTTGGAAGGAAAATGAGAGTATTCTAGGAAATTGGCATTTTTACACAATGTTTCGTTGCTTACACATAATGCTTTTCCGGAGGAGGAGAACTGTGCTGTGTCTATATAATAAATTCCACAGTAGAGTGAGCTTCCATTGTCAAGGAAAGCTGTATGCTAACCCATCCCCTTCCTCCCTGCACTCCTATACAGAAGCAAGGCCAGTGGACTTGACAGTAGTTGTCAGTGAAACAATCAATCAAAAATGGAAAAGAACTAGAACTAAGGAAAATCAACTCATTTAAATGAGAAAAATCACTCATTATATAACTAACATAATACTTTAATGAAAACAGAAGATAAGAAATATGTCCAGGAGAATAAGAATTTGAAATCTATCCATAAGGAGCAGTATTCTTCAGAGATAAAACTCATAGTGACAGAAGGAAAAACTCAATAGCAATGAATTTAAATGTTACCGGCTTTTGAAGCTGGAATAACATATGCTTTCAGAAGGGGTATAGAGATTTTGCATGACATGGAATACATTTGCTACTACCTTCCGTAGCACATCATACTTAATAAAAAAATCATATACTAGATTGCTCATTAAGTTCAAACTTGCATTTAAGTCTGGAAGTCTTTTGAGTCCCTCTAAAGCTTTCAACTAGTAACTATGTTTCATATTATGTTCTGAGTAGGGTAGTGACATTAAGATAGGCTTGGAGTCCTGTAGGGATTTTAGATGTTCTTGTTTTTAAAAAAGATATACTGAAATACTGGAGGTAAATCAGAGGCATTAGAAATCGGTCAAAGAATGAAGAGAAAGCCTTATACAGATTTAAAGGCCTTAAAGTGCATGGCTTTCAGTCGAGAAAAAAGGTGTGGTGGGGTAGGGAAATCTGGCCACCATTGTTTTTATTGTCCCAGGCTTGGTGAGTACTTTGTATGTAAATCACCCTCTCTTTGTATGATTTTTTGTCAATATTGTTGCTGTCACTGTTCGTTTTCTTATCTCATTGCTGTTTCCTGTATACTGTTCCTGTGATCTTTGGCTTTAGGACTTCCTACTGTGAGGAGTGGAAGTGAGTGCCAGTGGTAGCACTTTATTGGAACTTACCATTTTTAAACCACAGACTTACATTTCGGTCATGATGTTAAACATGAATTATCAGGTTACATCTAGACCAAGTGGTTTGTTTTGTATCTGTCCATGCCCATGTGCCTCGTAGAAATAGCATAGTTGACATGGGCTGCACGAAAATCAATCTAGGGTTGGCTAATGCCATATGTACACCATACATACCTTGGTTGACTACCTATACAGAGCTTGAAAAGGGAGTAACAGAAAAATATAACACCTATCAAGTAAGTGTAGGTGAATAACTTAATTATTAGTAGAAATATTCAGGATTAGAAGGAGTGCACATTTTAATGAATCAGAACAGAAGAGAGAGTGAATGGGAACCAGGGATATAGCAAAGCATTTGGTTTGGTCTGGTGTTTCCTCCTTCCAAAATAAGCTGTGGAAGTTGCCACAAATAGGACCATAGCATCACAGAATACTTCAAATCGGAAGGAAATGATAAGGATCATCAAGTCGACGCCCTGCTCCTTGTAGAACTACCTCAAACTAAATCATGTGACGAAGAACATCATCCAGATGCTCCCTGAAGACATTTTGGCAAGGTTGGTGCCATGACTACTTCCCTGGGGAAGTTGTTATATGAACCAACATCTCTCTCAGTGAACCTTGTCCTAAAATTAATTTTCAACTTCCCCCGATGCATTTTTATTCCATTTCATTGTGTTCTATCTTTGGTCTCAGCACAGAGAGGAGGTAAGCATTTCCCCCTCTCCCCTCCTCCCCCATTGGAAGCTGTAAACTGCCAGGGGGTCATCTCTCAGTTTTCGCTTTGTCAAGCCAAAGAAACCAAATGGCCTCAGCCACTCCTCATAAGTCTCGCCGTTGAGACTTCTCACCATCCTGGCTGTCCGCCTCTGGAAATATTTCAACAATTTGACTGTTTTGAATTGCTTTAATTTAAAATTGCATTTGTATCTTATAGCAATTTTTTTAGTCCTAGGACAGTGCAGAATCTATGCATGGCTTTAACGAGTAGAAGTAGAGTTATTTTGAATATGAAATGGAACAGAATTATTTCTGGTGTTTAGGACTATTTTGGTAATAGCAAAAATGCATTCTTGAGACAGTACTCTGATTTGAAGAGTCTTGTGACTAACCAAAAACCACCAAATGAAAACCAGAAGTGATAATCCAAGAACATGCTACAGACAGCTAAGTTTTTTAGAGTACATGTGAGATAAAGATAGATATACGTATTAAATTTCCTATGCAGCTCTGCTAGCACATGGAAAATGAACCTCAAACTTCCTATGCCCATATGACTTTCTCTTTAAATTGTTTCAAATTCGTTTGTCCATGTTTCCCCTTACTAGCTCTGTGAACCACAGTGCCACAAATTCAAAAACCTGAGTATTGCAGGGAAGTTGATGCATATCTTCTCTTGCTGCTGTCTCACTGCCGCACAAATATGTATCGTACAGAAAAAGAAAACCTTTCATCTTGAAAGATTTGTGCCTTAAGCACAGAGATTTGGAAAGAAATACTAGTTTCAACACATTACACCCCTCTCTGATCAGACAGACACAAACTGCTGAACTTGTGAAGCCTTGCCATCACTGGTTTGCAGTTTGACTACACATTGTGGGTGGAGTATTAGGTCACAGTGGTTTATTTACGCTTTTTTCTCATTTGCTTGTTTTTACTATTTAAACAGAGAGAAGGTAGAGCATTACAATTTTTCTGTCTGATGCACTAATGTGTGACCACAGGCACATCTTCTACCAGAGAACTGGAAAATTCATTACTTCTTGCTCTTCCTTCCTTTCTTCCTTCCTTCCCAGAGAATGTTGTTTCTCTAGTTTTACAAACCATTTGAAAGAAGAGAGAAATGTACTCAAGGAGCAGTGTCAGCCCCTAGCAGTGGGGTCCTGGCACAGGAGCAGCCAAAGCAATCTCCAGGTCAGGTGAAACCCCCCCATCTCAGAGCTGAACCAAGTAACCAGCGGCTGCTTATTCAGAAACACTCGTCAATTTACTTTATAGCTATTACAGGAGAGCAGCCTGTATCATTTAAACTTTCTCGCCTCCTGCCAAGTCTGAGAGCTCTGCATTTTCTTGTGTTTCCTGCCATCTTTGACCTATAAATTGTTGTTTTCGTAACTTCATAAAAACTACAGAAAGCAGCAGTCTAGGGAAGATCCAGTATCAGGCTCCAGCTGTGAAGGCATATTTACTTTGATGAGACTAGTTTAAAGCAACAGTGCATTGTACAAATTGGCATGAAAAGGACTTTTTAAAAAACAGTTACATATTGAACAGAATTAGGCAAATAATTTCCAACTCCTGTCTCAAACACACATTGCTGTTCATTCCTGCCAACTGTACAGAAATATAGCAGGAGAAAGTCCCAACTACGCTAATGTGAGCTGCAGAGATAGCTGGATCCTTGAGAAATATTACCCCTTCTGTGGTTCTTTGGCTCCTCTCCAATTCCCCACAGGTTTCAAATGCCAAAAGGCCTGCATAGGAGCAAACTCCACTACAAACAATACTCAAAAGGTCAACCACGTCACAGCATGAGTCAAAAATCAGTGTGCCTTTCAGACCTAGTTCCTCAAAGTAGTTCTCAATAAATGGATGAAATCACATGCCACTGAGGGAAAAAAGAACAGTGCCTCCCTTCAGAGGAGAAAAAAAGTAAACACTACCAATAATGTCCAATATGTTCACACTGCTCAGCTTGCTAAGGCCATCCTCAGATCCGGAAAAACTTCTTTGTGGTAATACTTTACTAGAGGTAACTTGCCCAGTAATCTACTATGGGAGGCTTTTTTCCACTATTTTTCTCTTTTTTTCCCTGTCCCTTTCTTTCTGTTTGGCTTTTTCTTGTTTTTATTTTTGCAAACAATTCTGCCAAGAGAGATAAAGAATCTAATGACATGTGAGCAAGTATATTTTCTAACTCATTGAGTCATCTTCCTCTTACTGCTTTCATTTCATTAGCACTTAATGTTTTCTCCTCCTCCTCTTTTGGCTGGTCTCACCATGCCATGGCAAAGCACATTCAGTATGAAATTCCAGAGATCGTCTTCTTCTGGGCATAAGCAACAGTCCTGAAATAAGAAATTCAGAAGGAGAGAAATTTAAGTACTGTCAGCAGAGATCAGAAATGACACTGCCAAAATCCATGTAGTGGATGACAGTTGAGCAAAGAACTACATAATCAGATAAGTGAAAAGAATGAAAGAAATGAGGAAGACGAAAAAGTTATTTGAGTGTTATATTTAGGATCTGCAAGAACAGGAATCCTGTCTTAATATAAAATATTTTTTATGTAAATTATTTACACATGAAAAAACCAACCCCAACAGAGACTTCAAACAGCTAAATGACAGTAGAAATTTAGGACAGTGGAATCATTTGGCTAGAATTACAGTTGGTGCATTTTTCTTTCATTTATACCATTAACAATTTAAAAGGAAGACTCAAACATCTAGGAAAAAAAAAAGGGACTGCATAACAGTTTAAAAAATCTCCTGAATCTATGTCCGGCCTCCCTTTTCTACTATAAGAAATGGCACACCACAAAAACCTGCTATCAGTATATTTAAATTTCTCCAATGCAATTATAATCCATTTTAAACAAATTTGCAGATGCAGAATCTTTTTCTGTACTTGATAGACATATTTGTCTCTCCTCAGGATTCAATATAGTGTATATCCTCCTGAAAAACCAACACATATATAGCTCCCAATAGTATTTGAAAGATAATTGCAGATTCCAATAATTTGATTGCAGATTCCAATAATTCCAAGTTCAGAATTACCTGGGAAAAAGCAGCATCCCATAAACAACTTAAGAGGATTTGGGTCAATTACTGTATTATCTCTTGCCTATGAAAGAATCATCTGAAATACTTGCGATCTGTAAAATAATATATATATTACTGTATTATATATTACTGTTCTAGTTCTTTAATTAAACATTTTGAATGTGGCTGAAATACTTCAGATAAAAAACCCAAACAAACAAACAGGCAAAAAGCCCCAAACACAAACCCCAAACCAATCAACAACAACAACAAAAACCTGCACATGATTTATTTTCTACGCACGGCTCGTTTAATTCAAAAGTTGGTCAAGAACCACTGGAAGTATTTAGCTGTTAAATGTCTTCATTTGACAGAAATTCTTTCTTCTGGTAATTAAAATTGATACAGGATATCAACTATAATGGAAAATGTCTCTTTTCTGACATTGTCTTGTGCATCTTTTCTTTATATAAATATTAAATTCTTTGCTCCTGTTCAAACCAGATTACAATTTAAAATGCATGATAACCAAGATTATATCAAGAAGAATTCTTGCATGCATCAGCTATTCCCTGCAACTCTTCTGACCAACCAGCATAATTCCTGTTAGTAATGGGTTTACATAGCTGCTAAAAAAAGAGCATGGCAGGTAAACATACAGGAGATATGGACTCTAAGGTGTCATTCACACCTGGGAAAGGAGGTGGCATAAAATGTTTGTTTCAGATATGATGCTGTTTTCAAACTTTATTGCCGATTTTTATTTAAACAACCATTCACTACTGTTCATCTGAACAGAAATATCACCTCTTTGGGTTTTTTCTCCTACTCTTCATGTTGCTGTAACATCATTTCCCATTTGGCATCTCAGCAGACTTTGAAATTCTTTGAACTTTGAGTTGCATGGGACAAAAAGAATTAAGCTGTACTACCTTAAACTTCAAATGCTGCACTTTATGCCTAAAGTGTATTCATTTTTAATTCCTTATAGCCTTGTTCATTCATGCAAATAAGATTTGATCAGGAGGTTATGTACAAGCAATTAAAGTCAACCTGTCAGAAAAACATTTGTGCCAACTGACCTGACCAGCAGAAAGAGAAGGTTCCTGACAGTTTCAAGACAGAAAATAAATTTATTTATTCTTTTACTCTTACACTGATGCTTTCTCCAACTAGAGGAATTTGTTTTGACAACTTCCACATTTCAAGGCGTGTCACAATAGCATTAGTGTTATATGTTTTTGCAAAGCATTTAGCATGAGACAAAGAACTTCATGATCTGACAAAATTAATAAAATAGCTGCATCTGCTGTGCATTTTTATGCTGGATTTGTATCGAATCTTTCACCTAGAATTATAATCAAATGTTTGTGGTATTTATTCATTGTCTTGAATAAATTCATTACTAATTTCTAGCAATAAATGCTTTAACTTACTACTTCTGTCTCTGGTTCTTTTTGTTTGGAAACTTCTAAGAGCATATGTCACCACTGATTTTCTTGATTTGCGTGATTTCAAGTCCATAGATATTAAACAGACATGATTATATAGTCACCAAAGTTAAGGGTGAGGGAAGGATAAATTTACTCATAAAGTTCTCAAAGGGTAATACCAATGATTATTTATCCCATCATAAACTGTTTGTGTTTTAAATTGGTGTGGAGTAAGTAGCCACAAGCAGTCTCTCAGTTAAACAGAGCGATCTGGAGACCTATGGCACAGCTCTTTCCATTCTGTCTTTCACTCAACACATGCCTGTAACATGCTAAGGGGTGCTGAAGGCAGACTTACCACAGCCATGTTTTTATTCAATCCTAAGGCTTGCATTCAAAGCCCAAAGCATCTTTGTGACCAATGTAAACACCTACTTGGTACATATGTTTACCCACTTGGCTGCTGGTGTTCCAGAAGTATTTGGGAGACCAGCTGTCATGAAACAACAGAGGCAATTTTGGTGTCTTAATATTTCACGTCAAAAGACAATCAGAATAAGCTAACCTGATGAATATCTCTGCACTCAAAGATAATTTTGTAAGTTGAGCAGCTCCCAAAAGAGAATTTTCCTACTGATTCGTTAACTCTAAAGTGAACTCAAAGACTCACAAAATGATTGAGGCCTCTGGAGAACCAATTCCTGCTAAAGCAGGAGCATCTAGAGCAGGCTACCTAAAACTGTGTCCAGGCAGCTTCTGGGTGTCTTCAAGGATGCAGATTTCACCACCTCTCTGGCAAACCATGCTAGCGCTTAGTAAACCTGACAGTAAAACAGTGTTCATACAGAACCTCCTGTCTATCAGTTTGTGCCCACTTGTGATCTTGTCACTGGGTCCCACTGGAAAGTGTGTCACTGCATCTTCTTCTCACCCTCCCTTCAGAGATTTATACTACTATTTATATTACTCTAAACTCCTGCCACAAACCTTCTCTTCTCCAGGCTAAAGAGTCACAGCTTTATGGAATAGTCTTAGAAATTCTTGTCCTCTGCATTTAGAGGAAGAAATTGTGTTGACATTCCTCTGCAGCCAAGATAAGAATATCTGGCCTCCAGCCTAAAATCTACACCCATAACAATCAACACAGCCTGTGGTTTGCTCATGTGTCACCTCGTCCCACAGGCCTTTTTGAACATACTTTATGTCTAAGCAGATGCAACGAGGGCTTACATTATGTACTTGCCTTTATGACTTTGAAGGCACTTGCAGAGACACAGAATGAAGAAGGCATCTGTATAGGTAAGATGGTTACATATGAATAGCAATCAAATAACTGTTACATGGCAAGAAGGAACTACAACTCTTAAGTAACATATTCCAGCTATATCATTATAAAAGTTGATTCCAATTGGATAATTTGACTAATCTGTACTGTGGTAAATAACCAGCAGGGTATTGACCAGCATTACTTTTAGCTATATGCCTTCAGGAAAAGTGCCTTTTAAGAGAAAGGTAGGAGTAACATACCTCAACGCAGGGAGGTAGACTGAGAAACAAGAAAAGAACAAGCATACCTTCTTAGGAAGCTTCTGGAGTACTAGGAAATTGATTCTTAGACCCCAAGGCTAGAAATACCAATATGGATTCACAACAATGAACAATGCAAAATGCCAGAATAAAACTTCATGGATTCATAACTCCTGCCAGTGCACAGCCTCAAAGCACTCAAACTGAAATGGGAAAAAAAATACCTCACTTATTAAATAGCTTTTGATTTGGGGAAGAGTGGGAGAGAGAAAAAAACCCCACAACTGATCAGAGATTTGAAATGAGTCTTTTGTTAAGGCAATCAGCCATACTGGGCTTTTTTCTGCACTTGAAGACTGGATACACATTACTAAAAAGCTGTTTCAGCACTTCTAGCTTTATCAGAATCATAGAAGCACAAAAAAATAAAGAGACAGGTTCAAACATGAATAAAACTGGTGGATTCATTTCACTAAGGGAGTGTTTATAAGTAGAAAGGGGGAAAAGAAATACAATTTAGGTACCAAAAAAGAACCTAATTTATGAGTGCTAGACAAATTACTTTCTGTGCAGAGAAAACCCCAGATGGATGAATGTACCATTATGTCCATCCATTTCACATTATTAGAAAGTGGGGGGGAAATGGCAAATTGTACAAGTAACATTATTCAAGGCCAGCAATTTTCTTAGAGGGATATTCTCCCAGTGAATTCATGTGGGCAGTTTGAGTCTTGTTAACTAATGTAATTTCAAACCAGTTGTTGTAGTAACTTTTTTATTAACTGCATTTCCCATTGCAGGCATTATTTTCAATAAAATAGAGCAACTTGTTTTCTGGTAAGAGTAAATTGAAATAAAGAATAACTTGGCTAATAATAAAATAACCTCACGACCGGTCACAGGAAATTTCAAATACCTTAATCTATACTCTGATAATATTTAAGATCATCTTCTAATGGATACTTTTGGCTTTATTAGAAATGCAGCTTTCAAAGGTTTAACATTCATTT
The DNA here is from genome assembly GCF_000691975.1 of Corvus brachyrhynchos. Classification (NCBI taxonomy): domain Eukaryota; kingdom Metazoa; phylum Chordata; class Aves; order Passeriformes; family Corvidae; genus Corvus; species Corvus brachyrhynchos. The sequence continues at coordinate 456,547 of NW_008236001.1, forward strand.
CCCCAGTGATAATTTATATTTATATTTTTTTACATATATGTTCACATATTTTACAGCTTAGAGGAGGAAAAAGTAAAAAAAAAGGAAAATGACCCTCAGTTATCAATAATCTGTATTCACATCCTTGCAATTCTTATTGAAATATGTTGCTATATCTTTTGAATGCAACTCCCTGAAAAAAGTACAGGCATCGGGTTTTTCACAGAATAGGCAATGGGTTACTTGTCCACAGAGCCAGCCTCCCTCTGTTGCAGTTGCTACTGTTAGCCATCAAGGCTGTCCAGCAGCTTCTTGATTACATTATTCTCGGTTTTCTTCACAAAAATAAATTAATGCTGTAATAACATGACATGAAATGATGGTGTGAACTTGCATATAAGCTCCCTAATGACCTTAATTAATTGGTGGTTAATTTGGGATAGGGAAAAGTATATCATAAAAACAGGTGTAAAACAGTAAAGACAATAGCCTTTCTTTCTTAGCCTTTTTTTCTTAGCACATAAAAATATTCCTCATGGAAATAGGTTTTATGAAGTTTAATGAAGGGTAAACTAGCAAATCATTTTCTTATTCGTACATTTAAATCCCTGTTTTTATATTTCTCCGTACCTTATAAAGTTGACTGGTTGAAGGGCACAAGAAGGGAAGTATAGACTATCTTATCAGTGAAGCTGTAGAGACTAAGCATAATACACTACTCATCAATTAAACAAAAAATTACAGATTTTGAAAACATCACGAATAAATTTTGCCCTTTTTTTGAAGCTCAATAAAAACAGGGCAGTCAGTGCAGAGTAAAATTTGATGTTACAGAAGCAGTAACATCTCCTTGTTGGAGTCTGAAGTCCATTCTTGTCCCACCAGATTAAGCTAAAAGGAGCAGGAACAGTAGTACTACAGCTATAGGGGAATTAGCAACTTGTGGAATGAGAGAAAATGTACAGCTGGGAAGTGGGTTAAAAATAGCAGCAACTTGGCCTAGGTCTCCTTCACTACTAACTTCTACACATCAAAAGAAATCACTGTAAATCTTCCTCATGAGAAAGAATCTAAGGAAGGAGAAGTGGGAAAGCAGCCTACTGTGTCAATAACGAGTTTCATCACATGGAACTCTTTGAACGTAAGGGTTGAGAACTCATGGGTGAAAATTAGACAACAGCTCAACAGAGGAAGTTTTGTTGGTGGTGTCTACTACAGGCCATCTGATCAAGAAAAGGAGGTAGATGAGGAGTCCCTTTGTCAGCTTCAGGAATCCTCTTCCTTGCAGGTCCTGAGCCTGGTAGGGGACTTAAACCGACTGTAACATCTGGAAAAGTGGCCCAAAAAATTGCAGGTAGTCCAGGAAACAACTCCATTAGGGATAGCTTTCTAGAATGGGTGACGGAGACTCCGATCAAAGAAGATACTTTGCTGGATCTGTCACTCACTGATGCAGAAAAACTTATGTGAAAGGTCAGCACTGTAGGTAGTCTGGGCTGCAGTGGTCATGCCCTGGTGAAATTCTGTCACTGGCTGTTGCTAACAGTCAGCACAGCTTCACTAAGGGCAAAATGTGCCTGACAAATTTGGTGGCCTTCTAGAGTGGGGTTAGAGCATTTGTGGATGAGGGAAGTGTGACCGATGTCCTCAGCCTTGAACTGTGCTAAGCATTTCACACTGTCCTTCACAACATCCTTAACATGGCTTTGACAGGTAGAGCACCCAGTGGATAAGGAATTGGCTGGCTGATCTGACTCCTAGAAGTGTGGTCAATAGTTCTGTGCCCAGGTATGGACACTTATCACAAATGATAAGTGGTGTCTCTCAGAGGCCTGCATTGGGACCAATATTATTTAATATCATTCTCATTGACATGGACAAGAGGATTGAGTGCAACCCCACCAAGATTTCTGATGACACCAGGCTGCATGGTGTAGCTGACATGCTGGAGAGAAGGGACGCCATCCAGGGGAGCTGGACAGGCTTGAGAGGTGGCCCTGTGAGAAACTAAGTTAAACCAGGTCAAGTGCAAGGTCCTGCGCTTGGGTCAGGGACAATCCTGACCACAAATACAGGCTGGGCAGAGAATGAATAGAGTGCAGCCCTGAGGTGAAGGATTTGGGATAGCTGGTGGATGCAAAAATGAATATGAGCTGGTAATGTGCACCCTCACCTCAGAAGGCAAACCATGTCCCGGATGCATCCCACCTGGAGCAATGTGTTCAGCTCTGCAGTCTCCAGCATAAAAAATATACACACTTGCTCAAGTGGGTCCGGAGCTGGGCCAAGAATACGATCAGAACACCTACCACTTGAGAACAGGCTGGGAAAGTTGGGGTTGCTCAGCCTGGAGGAGGGAAGGCTCCAGGGAGACCTTAGAGTAGCTTTTCAGTGCTCGCAGGGGGACTACAGGAAAGATAAGGAGGGGTTTTTTACCAGGGCATGAAGTGACAGGACAAAGGGTAATATATTTAAATGAACAAAGAGTAGGTTTAGATTAGGTATTAGGAAGAAATTTTTTACTGTGAGGGTGGTGAGGCACTTGAACACTGCCCAGAGAAGTTGTGGATGCCCTGTCCCTAAGAGTGTTCAAGGCTATGTTGGATGTGACTATGAGCAGCCTGGTCTAGTGGAAAGTGTCCCTGACCATGACAGGCACGGTGGAACTACATTGTTGTTAAGGTCCCTTCCTACCCAATGATTCAATGATTCTAGGATTCTGACTTCCTGACAAAGTCAGAAGTAGACACACAGCACAGGCTCTACTTCCAAACCCAAGTCATCCCTCTAGATAAACAAGGAGACAAAGTTACATTCAAGTTCTTTATGTTTCTCAGAAAAGAGAAAACACTTGTGCTTACACCACAATAAAAAGCAGTAAGACCAAACAGGAATGGATTTCAGAAAAAAATTGCTAGTATCCTGACATCGATACTGTGTGCTAGAGGAGTAATTTCTAGACAGTAGTTGTAGTTCTGCTCCGTGTATTACAGATTGAACTGTTGTGAACCTGCTGAAATCACATATATGCAGAGCAACTACTTTGACATTGCTTCTTATCTAACATTTTTCTGCACAGGCAGACCTTGAGACTGAAGGAGGAGCTCCCACAGAGCCCACACTACCCACTCCTTGGCACATGTCAGTAATACTCAACAACATGTCAATAAGATTAAGTCCAGGAAAGAGAAGGAGAAATTTTACACAGCTTAATTGCACTACAATATTTATGTTTCATTTTAGTGGATTAAGTGGCAGAACTCACACATTTTTGAATACTCATGTAGGCATGCTAATAACCAAGACAAAAAGGATGCATGTTGAAGAGATGTTTGCATCTGAAACAAAGCTAGGCTTTGACAGTGGGCTTTTATGTACAATGCAGTGGTAATAAAAATAATGCAGTGGAATTAATTATCACTCAGCAGATTTAGAGACCTACTCCTAACAGCCTCTGGTTCTTATAGATTTTACAAACTTAACAGCATCTCCCAGATTTTTGAAGATATGTCTGATTAGGAGATGAGATCACAAGTTTAGCAGAATATTTAAAGAGCATAAATCAATCTCAATTTTTTTAAAATGAGATCTTTTCCTTATTCTTTAAGCACATGTCTTACAATCATGAGAGAAGGATGGTAGAAAGAATTCTAATTTTTCGAAGTTCAAACTTCTTTTAATGTTACTGTCATGATTCCTTTCCCTAGGGATTTTCATACCACTTGACATGCTTACATAGTCCTTCTAGGTCAAATTCAGGTTTCATTTAGCTGCAGTAAATTCTTAGATTTAGTCCTTGCCCCATTTAAAATCAATAGCAAAACTTTTATTTACTGATCTGGTCTTAGATTTTCATCTGGGTTTCCTTTACTTACTGTTGGAGGCACATCACATTTAAATTTAGGTCACCAGAAGCAAATTAGCAGTTGTAGAAATGAACAATGTGGTCATATGCAATGTGTACATTCAAGTGTACGTACTGTAATAGCACTTTACTATTTGTTTGAATGTCATTAAATGTCACTTTTTATGAACCAAATTGAACAATACAAAAAATAATTTTGTTAAAATTTGAAAGAGCCATTTACACAATTAACAATTAACATGCAACAATCTGTATATTTCTTATATGCCAGACATGATTATAATTTCCATTATTTAAACAAACTATTTATTGAATCAGTTCTCTTGGAGAAAAAACAATCACTGATGTAAAATGTATGTTAGCTACATCTAAAATACATTTATAAAACTTTAAGAACTGCTTCCATTTCAAACAAATCAAGTTCCACACAAAGAGACTGAAATTATACGATTGCTGATTGCTACTGGGCCATCTACTGATTGCAGTGCTTGTACTACCTTCAAGCTAGATTAAAGTAAACCAAATAAAATTATCTGTAAGTTTAGTAACTTGACATTCTGTTTTAATCTTCTTTGCAAGTTTCATCTTATATTTGTTAAGCTTGTAAAAATAATTAGAGAGAGACAACCATTGATAGAGAGACTAAAAGTGAGAGACGACACACTGGCCCTTTTGGGGCAGGGGAAAAAAAAGCACTGCCTAAAAACTTGCTCTGCTGAGCTCTTTTTGGTATAGTCATCAACAACAACAATCAGAAAGTGCCTTCTATTGCCTGTTTAGTCACATACTGTTAGTATGTGTTAGTGTGGTTACTTCTGTATGGAAACAGTTGCAGAGTGTTTGCTACTTGCAATAGCAATCCTGTGATACAAACAAGCCACAAACTGCCAATGTTTTCTTTCAGTTTTAATTCTATCTGTATATATTCCACATCTTCCACATCATACAAATCTTATAGTGTATGAGATCAAGCTACTTCAGCACAGTAGCAGTGGGGTTGTTGAGAAAAAAAATCAGAAACATCTAAAACATAGCAATAGTTCTGGGCTTTACTGAAGGTAAGGATCAAGTTGTTAAACATCTTGGTGAAAAACTTTCTAACAGAAGAGAGAGTGGGTAAAGAAATCCCATTGCAAAGCAGGAAAACACAGAAGGAAAATTCTAACTTCCACTCAAGCGCCAGTAAGAACAAAGAAGTAAAACCAAACATTTTTTAATGCCCCTTTGGTTTCATATGAAGTTCTGCCAGCACACAAATGAGAAGAAGTTATTTCTCTGCACAGTCCTGAATCTACCCCTTAAACTTATTTTCCTGTGAAAAATAGTAGTTTGTTTTCTGTTCTTTATTTATCCTGTCAGCCTTTTTTTTTTTTTTTTTTTTACACTAGGAAACAGATAAAGTAATTTCAATGAGAGGAGAAGGCATTTTGGCTTTTTTTTCTAGTTATCCTTTTAGATAAGGACAATCAAGTCCTTATCTAAAAGCTTCTGAAATAGTTTTACATATTGTTAAAGCGATATTTCTCACTTGTCCATTGTCCTTTTTGCTGCAATACTGGTCAAAGGGAAATATCCTTCCCTGATGCAAAAATACCTGTTAATTCATAAAGCACCTAGTCTCATACAAGATTTATGATAGCTCAAAACATAAAGCAGACACAGCATGCATTTCCCAGACAGCCACACCCAAGAGGGCTCCTAATTATCGCCAGAATTTTGCATTTTTTTCTCAAACACATCACAGCCAGCATCCAGAACTTTCAGGAAAGGATCAGAAGCAACAAAGTGATACCTGCAGGAGTATGTCAATGCCAGTAAGGGCAAACAGTGATAATCAAGTTCAGAAGGAAAAAGGTAGGGGAAATCTACAAGGCAATATTCCTATTAGCTCCCTCAGTGTCAGCTTCCCTGGTCACAGGGAAGAAAATTGGTAACACACCTCTTCCTGTTGCCATTAAAGCCATTAAAGCTGGGGATTCAGGAAAGATCTGGCAGCAGAGGGCATTAAAAAGGTATATAACTTGGAGTTAAAGAATGTCCTTCAAACGTGAAATAAAATAAGATACTTAGGAAAAGGCACATATATCAAAAGGAAAAAAACCATACACAGAAAAACAAAATACCTCTCCGACATTATCAGCTACAGCTTCCAAAATTGTCCACCACTTTTGAAATCATGTTCAAGTACCAACAAATGCTGAACATCAAAATCAATAATCTGCAAAGGCATGCTCATACCTGTGTTAAATGCGCACCTGAAAAAATTAGAAAGACAAAATATTATAGATCATAATCTTTCACTATATCATACGCATAAACTTGCCACAAACCTCTCTTTATTTCTCCACAAAAATAAGTAGTTTTCCTGGGGAAAACAGCAATGTTCCATCTACATAATATGCATAATTAAGAACATTTAGTGGTCTACCATCATTATCACAAAATGTCTATGTATTATGTTTTCTAAATGTTTTACTTGACTAAAATAAACTGTCCTTTACTTTGGCTGATTCACAAAGCAACTGGAAACCAATCTCATTTTCGTATTTCCTGCAAGTCCTAAGGACTAGCATTCACAATCAGAGGAGGAGCTCAGTGTTAACAGCTTCTTTTAGCATAAATCTGCAGCATTATTTGTGATATAGCACTGCCCTCAAGAGTGGAGGAAAAAAAACCCCAAAACCAAAACACTAATAATCTGCCTCCAACATTTGGAAGAAGAAAGGGAATTTTGCTGTAATCAATATTCTTATCAGTTGCTATAGTAATGCCTGGCAAAAGCACTGCATGAGAAATCTCCCAGAGAGTTTGGGAGATGATCTCTACGCCTTGGCTTAATTGCTTCTTTGGTGATGCTTCTTGCCTCTTAGTTTGACTTGGGGTCACTTTTATGGCAAGACAACTGTAACAACAGAGTGGAATTACAAACCCTGAAATTGTCCTGTACAGCAGCCCAGGATATCCAGTCTGCAAAAGTGAGAAGAGAGAATTTCAGAATATAGTTTTCCATGAGCTTCTTCTGATTACTGTTTTTTACCTTGCTCACTGTTTTGGCCCACACATCCTTGTCTTCTCTCTAATACCAGCTCCAGGATTCATTAGGCTCAGTGTCAAGGCAGATCAATTACTTTGTCTTGTCTCCTTTCTAAAAAGATAGTTTCTGTCAGTTCAGGTCACTGATCCATCTGGTCACGAAGCCACACAATGTTAGCCACAGCACAAGGCAAAATGTTTGATCCTGTGGAAGGAGTGGGAAATGGAAACAGAGGAAGAATACCCTTTCTTGGCAACACATACTGAGGTCTTAAGTGATGTAGCTGCAGCTTTTGGGTTCACAATGCCTTTAACATTTCAGGATTTTACATGTCATATATAATGAAAACAGGTCTCAATAATGCTGTGTGCACACACAGAACTTAAAAGACAGTATCTTAGAGTTCCAAAGAGCTTATGGGTTGAAACTAAAAATATAATTACAGCACAGTCACTGCCAGCCTACTCTAAGCATTAAACATGAGACTGAGGAAAGTAGGGAATAGGTGTAATATTAGAACAGTTCTGAGGCATTAGCACCTGCTGTCTGCATTCTTGCATTACGTAGTATTAGCTATGCTACATGGGGTTTTTGTTGTTTCCATTGCAGATATGTGCATACCAGAGGAGACTTGTGTAATGAACTGTACAAAAAACAAAAGAGAATGTCACTATGACTATTTCTGTATTAAGAGGGTCTGGTTTAGGAAAGACATTTTATTTGAACACCGATTGAAAAGAATGCTTTAAAAAATTGTATAAATCATAAGATAAATAAGTGCAATGAAACAAATTAAATTAAACGAATTAAAGACAGTGATGTACAAACCAACCCTTTATATGTTGCATATGAGAACTAGAACAGGATCCTAAAAATAGAATTCCGTTAATTGGAAATAGTCTTACAATCTTTGGACCTCTGCATAAAGGAATAAAAGTATCTAGCAAACTCACTATGAATGTTTGCAAAGAGACTTGCAAGTCCCTAAATTATAAATTTGGAATTTGGCTGTAGCATCACCATACTGACTGAAAAGAGTTTAGGTTTTCAGCCATGCCATCAGCAATGTAGGAAGGCCGGCCTGACAGCCACTAAGCTCTGTCTAAGCCACTAGAACAGAAGAGATGGAGGCAAAAGGGGAATTATACTCACTTTTTAGACATTTTTTTATTTTAAAAAGGTACAGCTTAGAGTACCTTATTTACTGTGATTTGTTTGCCTATATCAATACAGAATAAATTCTCATCTTTTGCATCGTTCTGGGTATTTTTCATTTACCTAACAATGGTTTGAAAGCAAAAAGCTCTGGTAATACTTTTGGGGTTTTCACTGCTTGAATCGTTATTTGACAGCTTCAGAAGTGGGAGCTGGGTACTGGTATGTTTGAAAAATCCTGTTGTCCAAATTTGAGTGGCAGCAGCGGAATCAGAAAAGCTCAAAAAAATTACCTAGGAATGCAGTTAAAAACAGACTGCTTTAAATAGACTAGTCAGACTTTAAGCAATTCTATTAACATCACACATATATGCAGGGTAGCTCTAGAGAAGTTATCTGCATGGGGCAGAAGGCACCAAGGCCAGGTTTAAGTAACAATTTAAACAGAAGAGGAGCTCTGATGTGTACAGAGTCTTCTGACTTGAATTTAACATGTTATATGAGTAAATCCTCAATTACATAATTCTTCATCCAAATAAGACAGGAAAATTTCTGATGTTTCTCTCTCACACACACACATGAACAAACCAAAACAATTCTGAAGACTGTAATTTTGAAAAACTAAATACCATATTTAAAAATTCACACAAAATAAGTTCCTATGCAATGCCTTGGGAAGTGCGCATGACAAATTTTGAGGAAAATGTGCTGATGTTTTGTCAATGCAAAACGTTTGTCTACCAGTTTTCCCAGCATACCACTTTAAACCTCTTCTATTGCACCCCAGTATGGCTCAATCCTTCCCTTTGTACCACTTTTTCATCTAAGCCTCATTTACTGCAGAATTCTTCCAGTCTCCAGTAAGCTTTTAACCTGAACTTTTTAATACTTATTTATTCATTTATATATGCAAGAAAATCTGTGAGAAAAATAAGTTAAGTGACTCTAAAAATGCATGTGCATGAAGACAGTGAGTTCGATCTCTTCTACTCAAGCACTGAAGGCACAAGAAAAAAAAATCCCGAAAATTGACCAACCAACTAAACAAAAAACCCACAAAAAAACCCCAACCAACCAACCAACCAAAAGGTCTTAATTTTAAGAGTATATTTTCATCTCTTCCATTAGAATTTTTTCATGTAATTATTTTCACTTTCAGAATTACTCTTACAAAATGATAAATACTTCTAGTAAATAAGTACTCATTCATTAGCATTTGCACTAAAAATCTGATCTATGGTGTTACTGTCCTGCACAAATAGCATGAATCTTGAAGTGTTTTCTGAACCTAGAAAGTGAATTTTTTTAACAACTAGTACTAGTGAGAAAGCCTGGGTTTTGCCATTCATGTCACAATGAGAGAGTAACTTTTCCCATATAAATTATTCTTGATAGCGCTTTTTATTTTTCTTTCCTCAACAAAAGTTATGTTATTTGAAACTATGCTAGGTATAGCAGTGAAATTTACTATTTACTTCTTCTCTTGCAGTAAAATAGAGAAAAAAGTTAATTTTCTGAATGTCTCATACACTAGTTAAGAACTCTGTGCCATCACAACATTTTTAGAGAGAAATTGCCTCCCTGACAATTTCAACCACTTGCCTTTTAGTGACAACTACAACTGTCCTATACAATTACTTACATAGGAAACCAATATTAAGAAAGTACCTATTTTATGTTTGACATCTTTAGATGAGCCAGAAATTCAGAAACAAGATAGTATTATTTCACAGACAAATTTTCATGGATCTCAAGCTCGAATCACTAGCAGTCCACTAAGAACTCCTCCCATCATAATTTCCTGTAGCACTTTATTTCTGCACCATGGTTGGAATGCAGCTCTCTGACAGGACCCGGAAACATTTCACTACACACTGTGCATGATGTTCTGAACTTTACTTCTCTAATAGTTTTAAATTTTGCTTCCAGCTACCTTTCTTTTCTTTCCAAGCTCAATAGCTTGTCCCCAGAACTCCACTGGCGACTACCCAGGAGGTATTGCCTGATGTGCGATTTGCAGTTTCCACTGGAATCTCAAGTATGTGCCTGGCAAAGTAGTTATACAACAGTTTGTTTTCTATCCCTACCAGGTGGGATATCCACACACTCAGAAGGGCCTGGACAAGATCGACAAGCTGTTAAAATTCCATGGGAATCTCACGTGGTTTAAAAAGACCAAGTGCAAGGTGCTGCACCTGGGTCAGAGCAAGCTCCAGTATCAGCACAGGCTGGGGGATGAACAGATTGAGAGCATCCCTGGTGAGAAGGCCTTGGGGGTGCTGGTGGGTGAGAGGCTGGACATGACCCAGCCATGTGCACTCACAGCCCAGAGAGCCAAACGTGTCCTGGGCTGCATCCAAAGCAGCGTGGGCAGCAGGGGAGGGAGGGGATTCTGCCCCTCTGCTCTGCTCTGCCCTGGTGAGACCCCACCTGGAACACTGCATCCAGCTCTGGGGTCCCAGCACAGGAAGGATATCGACCTGTAGGAGTGGGTACAGAGGAGGTAACGAAGATGGTGGGACAGGACAACTCTCCTGTGAGGAAAGCAGAACTGGGGCTGTTGAGCCTGGAAAAGAGAAGTACTTGAAGGGAGCATACCAGAAAGATGGAGAGACACTCTTTACAAGAACATGTAGTGATAGTATAAGGGGTAATGACTTTAAACCTACAGCCAGTTACAGTAAATATTAGGAAGGAAATTGTTACTGTGAAGGCAGAGAGGCACTGGAACAGGTTGTCCAGAGAAATTGTGGCTGACCTTTTCCTCAAAGTATTCAGGGCCATATTGGATGGGGCTCTGATCAACCTGGTCTAGTGGAAAGTGTCCCTGCCCATAGCAGGGGATTGGAACTAGATGACTCCTAAGATCCCTTCCAGTTGTACTAGTTTGAAAGCAAACCAGTGAGAGATTCTAAGTCAGAACAACAATTTAATAGGAAAATTAAAATAAAGGCAATAGTACAGAAATACTGACAGAGTCAGGATACGACCTGACACCCTGCCAGGCAGGATGGTGGTAGCAGTCTGATTAAATGGTGGCTGGAGGCCTCCTGGGGGGGGAAATACAGTTCTGTTGAAGTGGTGATCCTGTAGAAGGGTCTGGTCTTCCTCTGAAGGTCCAGGGGTGGTTATGTAGCTCTTGTCCTCTGGGAATCCAGTAGGTAAGGGCTGCCTGTGGCGTTCCAAACATCAGATGACATCCAGGTAGGAATGCTTGGTTCCTCCCCCTGGGCAGAGCATCTCACAATGGGATGATGTAATTTTGAGTCACGCAGTAAACCTAGATGGCTCATTAACAGAAGATATCTCTCCAGAGGGAGTTATCAGGGATGTGTCCTGGAAGAGATAAAGAACATTGCCCCACCTGGTTTTAACAGATAGTGACAGAATACATACTTTTGGTTACATCTTACAATGTAACCTAAGACACCAACCCAGGACAATTCTCTATGATTCTGTGATTTGCAGGGTTGATTTTGGCACCAAAAAATGAACATGTATCACCTCCTAAAGGGGCAATGCCATCAGTAGATGTCTGCTCAGAAGCTTACCAGTTAGAGAGCATTTATCACTATGTTCTTTTAAAATTTATTACATACACAAAAGTTTACAGAGATCTGCTCAATTTACTCATAACAAGATTTATAACATATGTCTGTATTTTTTTAACATCTGGCATAAGTATGGCTATCCTCATGAAAATGCAAATTTAAAATGGCAGGAAAATTTAAAATTAGTGCAAAGACTTGTAGTGCAGTCATTGAAGTGCAGATGTGTCATGGTTTAACCCCAGTGAGCAACCAAGCGCCATGCAGCTAGTTGCTCACTTCCAGACCAGCAGGATCACGGACAGAATCAGAAGGGTAAAAGGCAGAAAACTTGTAGGTTGAGATAAAGGCAGTTTAATAGGCATAGGAAAAGCCATGTATGCATGCAAATCAAAATAAGGAATTAATTTACCCCTTCCCATGCACAGGCAGGTGTTCAGCCATCTCGGTGAGAGCAGGGCCCCATCACATGCTACAGTGACTTGGGAAGACAGATGACATCACCAAATGTCCTCCCTTTTCCTTTCCCCACATATACTGGGCATGATGCCATACAGTCTGGAATATCCCTTTGGTCAGTTGGGTCACCTGTCCTGGCTGTGTCTCCTCCCAGCCTCCCATGCACCCCCCAACTTCCTCCCCATTGTGGCAGTGCAAAAAGCAGAAAAGGCCCTGACTCTGTGTAAGCCCTGCTCAGCAATAACAAAAAACATATTATCAGCCCTGTATTCAGCACTCATACCAGCCACTGTGAAGAAAACAAACTCTATCCCAGCTGAAACCAGCACAGGATGTTTCAATCAATTAAGTTGTGTCTTGTACATGAGGGTTAAAACTTAAAAAGGATATGTTTTCCCTCTTGTCATGCTGACTGACAACAAAGTCCATTCAAATTGTTCCCTTTGCTTCTGAAAAAATAATTTTTCTACACCACAGTTTGTGTCATTTAGAAACAGAGAGAAAATGTTAGTATTTTATGTTTACTTCCTTTATTGGGTTGTTTTTCAAAACATGGGATTGAAATTGCATACTCAAAGATGTACATCAATGTGCACACCTAATAGAACCTTTTAGGGAAAAAATGAAATGCAAGCCAGTTAAGAGGGTGTGCAAAAAAACCCAGTTATCATTTAAACCTGCCACATAATCTGCAGTTGTCTGCACTTTTGTTGCCATTATCACTCATTAATTTTTTTGTGTGATAAGAACCTGAGCCAGAATACTGCTGTGCCAACCACTGCATATGCACAGACACGCATAGATGTGCAACATGCATGCACGCAAACATACATGGCTCTTCTGTCTCTAGGGAGTCTTCAGTCTAGGTGACTGCATGAGTAGTCATTTAATTATTCTCTTTATCCAATTCATTAGTCACATTCATTTTTAAAGCAGAAATGAAAAATCTCAGCTCTTAATCAGAAAAACTGTTCATTTGCAGGGAATCAGTCTGGATATAAAAACCTGAACCTTCACTTCTGGAACAGGCATGTAGCTATCCACATGGAATATATAGAAGCAGCCTAGAATCGTCTTCTTAATTCATAGATGAACCCTTTCTGACTTTAAGGGTCACTGAATATCAATGCACCAATGAAACGGATCACCAGATTGACCCAATTGCGCCCCTCACTCCATCTTATCCAGTCATCTGCCCAGATATCATTTAACAGTAGCTATATCCTCATCTAACCACACAGCCAGAGGGTCATTGCTTGCTTTTCCAGATAGAAGGCTACTAATTTTAAGGGCACTCTGTTGTGGAAAGCAGAAAATCACTGCAACTGCTCAGTGGAAAATCTGAACCTTTTGACGCTGTGATTAATTTTCCCAGCCTGAAAGAATTCAGCCCAATATTGGCTTCTCCCCCTTCTGATTCAGTTTCCACAGAAGCTTTTCATCCTCTTCTCCATCGACACCAGAAGCGGTTTCAGGAGTGTGAAAAGAGCAATCATCAGTAACTGTCAGTCCTTCGGGATTATCTCTGCCTCTGAGTCACCCTCCCTGCCCACAGCCTGTTGCCATGGAAATCACTGTTCTGTTGTGCTGTAGGAATTGTCTCACTCCTGACCTATCATTTGAATCTGCAACTTTCCCACCCCTGGGGAATGCTGTTCACTCTCAC
>NW_008236001.1:470295-474039 GCF_000691975.1 Corvus brachyrhynchos
TCCTGCTTTTTACTGTGTTATTCTGCCATACCAGCGAAGAAGAACAGATAACATTTTAAACAGGCAGGGAACAGAAGTTCTGTGAACACTGACTGAAACTCTGAGGCATACTGATAATGAGCAAGAAATACATACATATTATTAAAAGGAAAGCCCAATGGGCTCTACCATGCCTTTGGAAATCGCAGACCTTATCTTTATTCATCTTTACTCCTAAGTAGCCTAATAGAGTACATAGTAAATCTACTAGACAGCTACATTAAGAAAATAATAAAATTAGATATTCAAGTTTTACAAGAAGTAATTCTTGTGAACCTGTTCTAAAGCAGCTGTTACTGTCACATAATAAAACAGTACCTGAAGTAGTCCTCACATCCCACAGCCTTCTAAATTTCTGATCCAAGCCAAGTCCTAAGCAGTCCTTGAAAGGTCTCATGTGAAAATAAAAACAGTGTTTGCTAAAGTTTAAGAGGAATGTTGATTTCTGTAAACAGTTTACAAATGGGAAAATTACAGCCCTCTGTCCTAACCCCATAACAGTCATCTCAGGCTGCAGCAGAAGGCACCAGATGGGTGGCATTGCTTGACCTGGCTTGGGCACACAGACCACTCAGAGGGCCCCAAAACTCCCAGTATTCTCACTGTCCTTTATTTCCTCTGTCTTGCTCCCCTAGAGTCTGTAACATAATTACATCATCTGCTCTTCCTTAAACCTGGGCTGGAATTTGTTAACTTGCCAGTAGCAATTTTCATGTCTTAGGAATTTCCACTTCCATGGTATTAAGGGGAATAATTTGCACCCTACAGAGCTTCAGCTTTTTTTTCAGACTGTTAGGCTACAGTTATGCTTGCAATCCAAGCCAGATAACCACTGATTTTCAGGTGTGGAGTCAATGATGTTAAATTACAGCTGAATATTTTGCTAACAAATTTTAAAAGAGGATTAAGAACACTTCAAGAGATCAGGAAATATCAAAATACTATTATCCTAGGTCAGTTTATGAGATTAGCTGTTCTCAGGAAATTTTTGCCATTGAGAGAAAGCAACAGTTCCTGTTATTCATGCTGGCATCAGAAAAGGAGATGGGGGGGCTATGATCAAAATTCTTCAGTAATGCAAAAAATCGTAGCTACAGGTGCAATGACTCTTCAAAATCCAAAGGTGGTTGTAAACAAAGCTCTAATTTCAGTTTCACATATACAACTTGTATCTTTCCTCTATTTAGCTGAAATATTTTGTTAAAATGCAGCACTATTCTTTAAATTAAGCAATTTAATTCCCAATTCTTCCAATGGTTAACATAACCGAATAAAGATTAGCCATTTCTCTTAAATTCCAGTAGAAGTACTGACAGTTTAGCTTTGATGTTTCTATTATTTAGGTAAAAACATAGAGACAAAAGTCTCAGAAAGAGAGTAATAACTGTCCCACTTAAAATAAAGGATTTTACCTTAGCATAGTTAAGTGATAATTATTTATCTTTTTAAACTTCCAATTTAAAAAAGAAGAAAAGCAAGCTTAAAATCAAAGTAATTTCTGCTACAGAAGGGAGCCCTTACAACATTTTCTGGTACCAGAAAGGAGCCTACAAGAGCTGGAGAGGGAGTTTTCACAAAGGCATGGAGTGATAGGAGAAGGGGGAAGGGCCTTAAACTGAGGGAGGATAGATTTAGATTAGATATTGGGAAGAATTTCTTCATTGTGAGGGTGGGGAAGCACTGGCACAGGTTTCCAGAGAAGCTGTGAATGCCACATCCCTGGAAGTGTTTAAGGCCAAGTTTGGTGGGGCTCTAAGAAACCTGGTCTAGTGAAAGGTCCCCCTGACTATGGCAGGAAAGTGAAACTGGATGCTTGTTACAGTTCCTTCCAACCCAAAACATTTTATGATTCTATGATTAAAAAACAAACAAGTAAACAAAATCCTAAAATACACAAACAAAACAAAAAAATCATGCACACCAAAAAAAAACCAAAACAAAAATAAACAAAATAACTAAAACTCGGCAATTATATGTTATCCAGCAGGATTTTTAATTTTTTTTCCCCAGTAATAAGGAGCAGGAATTACTATGAGCCTCAAAACTCACCATTTGATTTTACAATGAGGTACCACACAGATAAAGCTTGTCAGCTCTGATTTCTTTGATCATTTGCAGTGGGGATCCACTTCTCACATATTGGAAAGTTTATATGCAACTTTTGGCCCACTTACGAATTAATTGAAAAAAACTCCAGCAAATAATTTCTGTCCGAGACTACTATCATTTCTCATTTGACAAATACTGCCATTCTAATTAATAGCTTTACTTGCTAAATGTGTATAAGCTGTCAAACAAGTTCTGGACCTAGCCTCTGGCTTATTTTTTTGTTAAGCAATTTTTATGTCAAAGTTGTTGAGTGCTTCCTCTGCTGAGGAAGAGAGATAGTGTTTATATATTGATAAGAGAAAGAGGATAAAATCAAAAATTGGAAATGACACATTTGGGTTTACTGTTTCTCAGAAGACTAGACATGAGACTTTAAAAGGGCTTCCGTCTGTATGGATCAAATGTAACCTTTCTGAAAAGGTTACTGAAATACTGAGATGTTTAATTCATATATCATATCCTTGGATGCTGCTTTACATCAGTTTATTTTTATGCTCAGCTCTAAAGGAGTGAAGATGTCAAGTTTCCTGAAAAATAATAGTTGGACTCATTAAGTAGGGTTAGCATTGCCTTGGAAAGTTTTAAGCAGCTGAACAATTATAAGGACACCTTTTGATTAATGAATTCTTTCACCAGTGAAGAACAGAGTTGTCTGTGAGTCACCACCTGTTTTTAAAATGTTTACAAATGAATTACTATATGGTGTAAATTATCAGTGCCATGTTACTTTTGATGTATATTGGATGAGTTACAGTCCTTTTAATTTCATTTAGACCACATCCTGAAAATACCCTTCACATCTTCCTACAATTAAAATTATTACATTTGTCTAAAAGAACCTCTCATTTTATACTGGAAAGTATTTCTTGTGGACAATAACAGACTGTCATGGTTTGATGCTGGTTAGGCACCAGCCCCACGAAATCTATTTATTTATTTGCTTCTATGAGAGTTGAGCAGAGAAGGGGAAACCAAAACTCCATTTATCATAAGATGAAAAAAAGATTATTGAGGAAAACAGAAAAAACTTCAAGGCAAAACAGGTCCACACTTGAACAGTTACAGTATAAAGAAGATTTATTACTAACTGAATTAAAAGTAAAAAGAAATAATAAGAAATTAAAGTAACTTTCAAACATCTTTCTCCCCCAGTAGCTCTCTTTTTCCCATGAATCCGCACAAGGGAAACAACACGTGGGGTTTTGGTCAGTGCTGCATTTCTTAAGAGTCTTTCTTTATGTTTAAGGGAAACAGTTTCTTCTGCTGCAATGTGGTTCAAACTTTCACAGGCAGCAGCCCTGCCCGAATCTTCTGCAGTGAAAAAATCTCTCCCACTGTTTAGCAGTCTTCTCACAGCTGCCAACATAGGCCATAAGTGGTTCATGGGATTTTGTCTTTTAAGGATGAGCTACTCCAGCCTAAAAGCAAAGGCTCTCTTCTTCAATCTCTAAAAGGCTCTCACGACATCTATGGGCTCTGCCATTGAGCACTTTTTCACAAGCTGTGCGTGGATTTCTGCATCCCCCCAATGTACTTTAATGAATTATGGAGAAACAGTTTGTAATATTACAGTCCTCACCATGGCTGACAAGGAGA
>NW_008236001.1:474064-474304 GCF_000691975.1 Corvus brachyrhynchos
TCCCTTCTTTCACAACTGACCTTGGAAGCCATGTTGGCTTTATCCCACGGGATCTTACTTTTCCTTTCTCTCTGACCTGGAAGAAAGTTGGTCTTGTCTGGACTCTGATTCGGGGAAAAATACTTGCCACATTTCTCATTGCTGTCTGCATGGTGTTTTTCTCAGTTTGGTGCGAGCTGTGCCGGCTGGGGGGAGGCCCTGCCAGCCCCACCAGCTCTGTGTGGGCTGAGGCAGCGCCAG
>NW_008236001.1:474394-480211 GCF_000691975.1 Corvus brachyrhynchos
CTTGGTCCACGCCGCTTCGTCAGGGCGGGCCCGGGCCTGCTCTGGGATGGGGCCCAGAGGCCCCCCTCCCTCCTTACCCCTTGGCAGGAAAGCAGTGTTCAAAACAGATTGATAGAATTGGCTTTCATATAGGGTAATTAGTTAATGAAATGAGTTGAGGTTACTATGTAATGCTAATAGTTGCTGTTTAATTGTTATGGGATAAGGTACTTGGACATTCTGAACAGTTGTTATGTCAAGTTAATATCCTTGTCTTCCCTAAAACTGAGGTTAGTAATAGTTATAGTTCACATAAATAACAGATTTTAATAATGGAGGAGCCGGGAATGTTCCAGAATATTAGTGATGTAATTGAAGGAGGCATTTAGAAGAGACTCCCGCATAAAGAGGCACAGGCAAGAGGATCATTGGGTGAAGACCGCACCTATGACAAGACCCTAGACAACAGGAAGCAAGCCACCAGCCGATCGAATGAACTGGCTCAAACACCAGCCAGTCATCTCAGTCCTAAGGGGAGGGTATAGGAGAGGTGATGGGCGGGCTCTTTGGGGTATAAAATGTGGTCGCAAAGCCCTTGAGGCTGTCTGGCTACACGTTATCTGAAGCCACACCCAGCGCTGCACTTCGCTTTGTGTAAAGGCACATAGCCAATCTAAGCCTCTGATCGTTGTGTTAACAATTTAATAAATTGTTCAAAATTTAAATTGTGAGCGGTCCTTTCTCACAGCAGGAACAAAAGGGGAACTTCCAGTGCTTGTGCTGCCTTTAAATATGCAAACTGTAGAGGCGTTACCAGCTTTTTTTCATTGGTTCAGCAACCTGTTTAACAATTATTAGTTCTATGCCAGACACAGTAATTCTACCAAACATCCAAGCTGCCACACAAACATAACAATTTGCCAGATTATATTTAAATAATGTAAACATCAGTGAAGGTAGTATTCAAAAATCAAAGGTTAAAACACAGTGTTCATTTCCCATAAAACAAGCATTTACTAAAGATAATGGTTTGCATTCTGTTTAAGTTACTTTTGTAAGTGCATTTAAATAGAATTGTTTCTGTGATAATAGTTGTTATAGTGGTTAAAAAAAAAAAAACTTACATTGCAAATGTAACAGATATTTGGTTTATGAGAAGTCATTAACTCATAATTCATCCTGAGAAAGGAGTGTGGGGAGGAGGGAGTGGAGAGAGGGAGAGAAGAAGGTGGGAAGCAGAAGTGAAGTGCAGTTAGAAGCGGAGTAATAAAACTTTTCTGAACATCTTATGAGTTACAAATTATGGGTAATTTTTTCTTAATTAACCGTAATGATGGCAACATCTATATGTAATCCAAGATAAACAGTGGGATTAAGCAGTTTTCCAGATGAAAGATTACTCTGTTACTTGCAAAGCAGTACATTTCAGAGCATGTAGCAGCTGAAGCACTGGAGCAGATGATGAAATCCCAGGGGATGATCACAGATAAGGAAGAAAAAGAACTGAGAGATCTGGAGAATATCAATGGAGGTGGATAGAGCAAGGAAAGACTTTTATGTCAATTCTGTTGGTGGAATTAGCAGGGTAACACCTCTGGAAGTAAAAAGTGAAGGACACCCTATGAGAAGGAAAAAAGAGAATGGAAATCTGAAAGGAAGCATGCAGAAAACAGGACCTTACTCTGGCAAGAAGGTCTCATTAGCAACCTTGATGACAACTGCTATAGCTGAAAGCAAAAAGAGGAAATCTGGCTAAAACAGTTCAGTTGAAAGCTCAGATAAGAGCCTTTTAAAATAAAATTTTACATTTAAAATTACATTTTTCACATTTAAAGTTACTATTTTATTCAGATAGTTGTAGATTAACCATGAAGACTCAGTGAATAGGGACCGGAGAGTGCAGATCCACTTGACAAAACGGGTAAGTTAGTCTTCTGCATTTTACCTGTGAAATGTCATTTGCAGGTGGAGTTTTTATTACTTCCTTTGAAATATTTCTCTCAGGATTTTGCTGCTCAGACATATATTTTTTCCTTAGTTACATGTTTTAGTTACACCTTTCTGGTCTTGTTATTTTTGCAAATATTCACAGATTTGCTATCCCTCTGTCTTGCTTCTTTTCTCAATGATATCTAAAAATTATCTTTTATCCCAAACCAGACTATTATGTGGTATTTTATATTTACTCGTAGGGATGGCGATAGGCAAAGAAGGGCAAGAAATGGTCAAAGAAGATGACTTGACCTCTTTTCGTTTTCTTTAAACTCTGTACCTCCTTGTTCCTCAGAAATTAACATGGCATGTGAAGAGAAACCTGGTCTTCAGAGCATCTAGATGGTTGTATTAAAGGAATGGAAAACAGCACATCAGAAAGTTGCCACATATCCAAGTAGGTGTGCACTGAGTTTAGAACCCTCTTTGTTCACTTTTGCCTTCAGTTGCAGCAAGTATTTTGTGTAGCATTATAAATAGAACCACCATAATTTTATGTGCATTGACATGCGGTGGGATTTTCTCTATCAGTGTAAAATATGTGTCTTCTTTGCACTTGGCTGAGTTGTACAGTGACTGCTTTGAAGACACCACGTTCAGCTTTGGAACTGTAGTTTGATCAGCGGTAAGATGGTGGTAACAAAATGCTCATCTCTTCCAGAATTACCACACCTGGGGTACATAAACAGGAATCTTCCTGTCTCTTTGCTGAACGGATGGGTAATCCAACTTATTTTAAGGATTTATTTCTTTTCACTGATGGGTTTTATCTTGAGGTCTTGATCAAGCATCGACATCAAATTATTTTGTAAAACAGTATTTTCATTTCTGAGACAGAAAACCAAAAAAACTGATATAAATCCTGGTGCAAGACACCTGGCCATCATATATGGATTTGAAAAATGAAGAAGTGCTTAAAATCATGGTATCTTATAAGCAAAGTCTTCTTCACAGCTGAAAAACCACACAGACTAATGGGGTTTTTGTTTCCCTCTTTAAATAAAACAAAACCACAACCCAGGTAATAATTAATGGATGTTGGAAAGCCTGGGCTGCCAGTGAAGGCAATCTGCTATGATGACTATTTTCCACCTACTACAGCAGTTCCCTGGTTTAAAGACACAACGATGGCTATGATAGCCTGTTGGTCTGAGTATCAGAATGATCCCTTAAGTGGGATGGCTGTGAGTGGTTCAGAAAGAGAACTATCCTGGGATACATGTTACCTGGGACAGTGTTCAGCGCTGCTGTTGAGAGAACACCTCAGGCATTCGCAAAGGGTAGGATTCCTGCATAGCAAGCAAAAACAGTTCAGATCAGCCCTTCACTGTCACTTCTGTGATCTGCTGCATTTCCTGTGCTCCTGTTTCTAGTATTGAGTTTTCCCTTCACATATCACTTTCAGAGTATTCCTTGTGACAGTCACAGAACTGACATGGTACACTCGGAACTTTCTCAGTCTTACGCCAAAATGAAGGTATGCAGGATATATTGCTGGGGAGATGCAGGATTTGTTAGTTCTGTTAGCTGCTGTAAGTAAAACAGAAATTGGTTTGAGATAATTTAAACTAGGTTTCTTTCCACACATAAGCTTCTGCAAGAGCAGCATATTTCTGTGTCTCTGATAATACAAAAATTTTTCAAGGAAGGATTAGACAGAGTTGTTAAACGGAGAGCAGTAACAAAGGAGGACAATTGTAATTATTTTCTCTTTTCTTTCTACTCTATTAACTTCCCTTTCTTGCACATATTAATTTCAGCTAAAATCTTTAATATATTGTCAAATAAGATGCTATATGGAGAATTCAGTGCCCAAACTGGTTTCTTCACTCCTCCTTGTTTTCTCCAGATGCAAGATTTTGTTGTGAGGTAGGAATATTTCATTCATCCACTCCACTGGGCTTTCTAAAGCTAGTCAGCTGCAATGTTCTAAGATAAAAATTGTGCTTTAGAATTGATGTAAGAAAAGCTCCAAGTTTTTTTCTGTGTAACAGAGGCAGTTTATAAAGGTAAAGATTTGTTCATCACACACCACTAGAATAAAGAATTAAGATCACATACAATTAAAAATCTGCAAACCTTAGTTTTTCATTTAAGTTCTTATGCTAAACCAAGATATATTCAAATTTAGCAAGCTCCTGCCATTTGGTTTCAAACTGGGCACAACCTAATTGCAGTAGTTTACAGTACTGAAATCTTAGGATATGACATAAATCTCTTCTTTGAAAAAAGTTCCTTGCATCTCTCCAGCCTCTCTGCTCCAGAGTATTTTTGTGCACAGTACTTAACAGATGCTTTAAGAAAGAAAGTTATGTCTTTGAATGCTATGTTTCTTCTTCCTGGATGTGACTACCACAACACATAAAACTAGTCCATTTACTTAGCCAAAAGAGAGGGGTTACTGTAACTTTCACGTAAGTTCTTGGCATTATTTAGTTTATATATATACATGACTTAGTATAGCAGTAGGAAAAATACAGATAAAATTTGTGTCTAAACAAAACATGTTTCATAGGTGACAGCCCCATGCTTAAATTATTTTAGACTCAGTTTGAAAAGTAGACAGAAGTTATGATTAAGTGAGAAGTCTATGTGATTACCCTATAATTTTGCTTGGTCTTACAATTTTAAAAGGTTGTCATCAGCTTGATTCTCTCAAGGTGAAGTGAATTATTCTCTCTGGTGTAGACAATTTCCTTCTGAGTGATGAAAGAACTGGGGGGTTTTTTTGAAGAAGGACAGGAACAGCAAAAAATATCAAGTGGAAACCTAGATTTCTGGTTACCTTTCTTAAAAGGTAAGAGAGGCAAACCGACAGTAAATAAACCTTGCATCTCTGCTTCATGGGTCCTGATCCAAACTGTGACAGAGTCAAAATCACCTGTAAATCCCAATTTCCTTCAAACAGCAGATCAGAGCCCTTATTGAAACAGAAGCATTATCTTTGAAGCAACTTTGTATCTCTCTGTTTCATGGTTTATTTCGTGATGATAATGCTCTCTCAACAGGCTTCTCTCCCCAGATTGAAAGAAACACATCTTCAACACCCTTGCCAAATACAACTTGTTCTGGCCTGAAGAGTTTAATTCTTGAGGGATTTGCAAAATGAGGGGTTTTTATTTGCAGATTAAATGCTTCCAACCATATCAAATTGAATTTGCTACTAATTTGATTTATAAAAAGGTAATCTTAAACATGTCTGATGTATGCAAATCAACTAAGCATTTGAGATCTGTTGAGTCGTAGGTTCTTCTTCAAATGTTTTCTTGCACAATGACTTTCTGTGCCAGACTTCCTGGCTTCTCCTACCCTTGGTGATGTTGCCTTCAGTTTCCTACCAAGATGATTTGTTACTGTACTTTTATATTTCAGGACATCATCTTTTGACAATGAGGTGAAATATTTCTGAAAAAAACCTCTGTAGATAACTCACAAAATGTTTGGTCAATTAAGTTTTTGATGGTATCGATTATTTGAAACAATTTAAAAGTAAAGCAAATTTAAGTGCCTTTTTTTCTTTTTTTTTTTTTTTAGGTGTTTTGAGGAAGGGGGGAATGTTTTTGGTATTGGCAAGACTAGTTTATTTTTTCAGCAAGTAGTATCATATTTATCACTGTAATTTCTGCAGCAAAATAAAAAAACAAAGGGGTTCCCTTTATTGTTTATTTCAACAGAGACTTGAGCTGTTAATACGTCCTCTGTATACTGGATATAAAATGACCCTATTGGAAAAAAAATTTAAAACCATATTCACTGCTAGGCCTTCTTCCTGGGCTAGCCCCCATACCACAGAATCACAGAGTCACAGAATATGTAAGGTTGGAAGGGACCACAGTGGGTCATCTG
>NW_008236002.1:0-926 GCF_000691975.1 Corvus brachyrhynchos
TCTCAGACAGACATCCTGCGCTCATCCCAAAACCAGCTCAAACCAGTCTCAAAGCTTGAACCCAGGGCAAGGGTATAAAGAGCATGAGCAGGGAGGAAAGGTAAAATGTTCAGAATGAGGAAGACTCCTGACTTCATCAAGGAAGACCCTCGGAGACCCCTACCAAAGCCAACAGACAACACTGCGCATGCGCAACGAAGATGTAAATGACTTTCGGGTTCATTATAATACGAAGCAAGGCTGGGCGGGGCTAGGAGATGAATATGTATAGGTGTATTGCGAAACTTAATGAATATGGAACTTGTAACCCGATAAATACCAAGCTGAATGCAGCTGTCGGCACGCATGATTTTGGAGGAGCGATCCCCCGTGCGTCCCAGCACTGGAAATAAACATACCTGCTTTACTACTTCTTTAGTAGTGGAGTTTTTTTCCGCTCATGAGTATTAGAAAGGAGAGAATCCCTGCTCGCATCAGGAAAATTTTGAGATCTCCAATAAGTGAAAGATTTGAGATTTTTCGTAGAAAGAGCACCCTTAGAGAATTTAAAGTCGATTTCAAGGAGGGAGGGAGTGGGGGGGTTGTGGGTGATACCGCGAGAAGAAAAGTGAGGGGGTCTACCCGAGGCTTGAATGGGGTTTGCTTTTTCGGGTTCGGGGACGAAGGAGCTGTTTTGCCTGTTTCCCTACCGCCTGGCTGCTTGGAGCTCAGAACCAGGGCGTGAGGTGCCGAAACATCGGGACTGTCTCTTGCCGGACCCTCTGCCCACAGCACGTTGCCACGGTTACTCCTGTGTGTTGGACTCCGGGATCCCGATCTGCTGCGGTTTCCTGCACTGCAAGTCTGCTCAAAATTTTTTTTGTTTCCCAGCCGTATGGGGGTGGGGTGGGGCCAACGTGTGGGGTGTACCCGTACGGACCACATCT
>NW_008236002.1:1006-4846 GCF_000691975.1 Corvus brachyrhynchos
GCTCATGCCAGAGCGCCCTCTTCAGCCGTGGGGGAATCATCACACCTGTCCTGCCCACTGAGAAGCCCGCCAGTGCCCCTGCTGGTTGTGGTCGTAACTACACCAAAGGGGAAATTTGCTTAAGGGGTGGGAAGAGACTGTTTATTGGGTTTTCTTTCTGTTTTCTTTGCTGTTGCTGTTGTTATTGTTTGTCCATCTTGTTATATATATATATTCTAGTAAAGAACTGTTATTTCTTTCCCCATATCTTTGCCTGAAAGCCCTGTAATTTCAAAGTTATAATAATTTGGAGGGAGGGGGTCATCTTTTCCATTCCAGGAAGGTTCCTGCCTTCCTTGGCAGACACCTGTCTTTCAAACCAAGACATAGGAACAGAGGCAAGAGATGACCACACCGCCACTCTGGGAGAGAAAAATTGATTTACTTTAGTCACGGGGCGGATTGTGGTGGTGCTTCCCCCTCCTCCCCTTCCTTCTTTCTTGGGTACTCTCTGACTTGGAGTTCCTGTTAGCCCCTGAACTTTGTGCAATGAGTGGGGTGGTGAAGCATCCCTTGACCTGACCACGAACATTTGCATAGCTAAAGTGAGGATGGCACTGTGGGGAGGAAAAGGTTAAAAATGGAAGGTTGGCAAGGAGAAAGCGTTGTTTTTACGATTGTTTTCACTCAAAGAACAGCCTTGCACCAGGGAGATGCTAAAAATACTCAGTGTGGAAATCTCACATATTTGTGTTTGCTTTGGGTTGTTTTCTGTTTGCTGAAAGACATGGAATTCTCTCACCAAAGATAACGGGATGTTGTTAAAGACTTAAAAGCATTTTTCCCATAGGCTTGGGCTTCCTTGTAAGGAGGGGATATAAGAAGCTTGGAGGTTGTAAAACAGCCTTGTGAAGGATTGCGCCTGTGCCAGGGCTTTTTTGATATGTGAGGGCAGGCACGGCCCAAGCACTTTCTGCCCCTGTTCCCTGGGTAACCCAAAAGTTATTGTATTCCATATCTATCTGTGCCCAAAAATTGTTACTGTGTCTTTAAGGAATCGCAGGCCAGGCGGGGATGGTGCTGGTCCCTTTTAAAAGGTTGGAGCCCCCACGCAGGCTCCTCTTGCCTTTTAACTTACTCTCTGCTCTCTTGCCTCACTTGCTTCTTGGTGTTTTTTTGCGCACGCGCCGAGGCAGCGCAGCGCAGGCAGGGGCTTCCCTTTTTGGTTCTCTTTTGGGATTTTTTGCCTTCAGAGATGGTGCGTTCCATGGTCTTGGACTGCCTCGGGGTAAATTCCAGCCAAAGTCATCGTGCACAGAGTGGAGCGGAGCAGCCCCGCTCTGTGCAGTCCCCAGACCACCAGAAATGCCTGGCCAAAGTGAGAAGGCACCGAGTGGCCCCAGCTGACTACCTGCTGCTTCTGCCAAAGAAAAGGCTAAGTCCCTCCATGAGTTCTAGCCCTTGACTGAGTGCCAGCCTCCTTTCTTGACAGAGCTGCTGCTGCTGGAGATATAAGGAGGGGGGGAGACAGCTGATGCCATTTTCCCTTTGTCTTTTGAGCCACGTGGGTGTCTGTGGGGGCTGCCATCTTGGAAGGGAGGAGTATTCTGCCATTTTAAGTTTCTCTTTGTTCCCATGGAATCCATGAGATTTAGCAATTTTGTATCTAATGATCATTTACCATTATTTTTTGCCTGTTGCTGCTTGTTAATAAACTTTTTTTTTTTTTTCACTTATATCTACTCATATTTCATTTCTCCCTATTGGTGGAAAGGGATTGGTTAAAACAAAAGGGGAGAACTCAGAGTGTTCCCCTTAAATTGTCTTAAACAAAGACACCCTGCTAAGATGGAATAAGCCTGGTAGTGTATGTGGCCCTGTCCTGGTTTGAGACAAATTTGGAGGAACGTCCAAAATGAACATTCTCTGACAGAAGGCAGGTTTCAGCCGCCCCTCCCCCACCAGGTTCAGAAAAAATTTTCCTCGGAGGAAAGTGAAAGGAAAAAACCTATTTATTTAACAGACACAATGCACAATGGGAAAAGAATAATGCTAAATAATAAAACCTCTCGCTGTGGAAAGAACCTGGTAAATTCTCAGAGTCCTTTCTTTGGGTGTGGTCTCTCTCCCCTCTTCAGAGCTGGGTTGGCATGGGCCCCCTCCGGGCCTCGGTGGAAAGCTCTCCCAGTGAGTTCTGGTGTTCTGAACAGTTCCAGAAGAGAAGAAGAAGAAGCCGAAGTCCCAGGGAAAAAAACGTTTAACTCTCCGTCTCTCTCCGGAGAAACAGAGCCGAAAGCTGGCTGAAAAGCAGGAAAGGGGGCTTCCTCGGCTCCTGCCGCCGCAGACAGAGGAGTAGAGTGACCTTGGAGCACAAACTGCTTTGAAAAGTTTGTCTGGCCTTTTTTTTTCTTTCTCTCGCACCCAGTTTTAAAGACACAGAAAGGCACAGGAATCATGTCTGGGCATAGAGCAGCGATAGGGGATACACATCATAAAGTCACCCCAAGACAGTCTCTGTTTTGCCAGCGTGATGAAGGAATAAATCTCTTTTAGACTTCAGCTGTGGATTTGGGCAGTCTTGGTTACCTGCATATATTTTGGTTCACACAGGCACTGATTGCACCAAGGTGGCACTTGCCGCACCAGGAGCTCCTAGGCTGAAAGCAGGGATAATCAGTTATCACGTGACAGCCTGGGAAATTTCTCTACCTGAACCACAGCCTGATGAGAGTGATATCATTGTGGCTGGAATTTTTGAAAACAATTTCCAATGGTATTGTAAACAATTGCTTTGGAAACTCCAGTAATTACTGAACAGAGAATGGAAAATTTACAGAAAAGCCAATCATCTTGTGACCCTGTAAACATTGGTCCTAAATAAGACCCTTTGAACTCTCCTGGACTGCAATGGGCTGCGACCAGTGTCTCCGTCTGAGTGGGACACCTCTCAAAGCTTCCAAACCCTCCAGTTTGCAATACTCAGAGGACCATCAGCTGATCAACAGGATCTAGGCTGATACCCCCACTTTTCAAGGCACAACCTTTTACCTGTTGAGAAGCACCAAAGCATTCGTCGTATTTTACTGATTCGCAAGGGGAGTTTTTCACAGGTATACCTTTGGGCATACTTTTTTATGTCTCTGTGTGTGTGCGAATTGATCTTAATACCTTATATAAAGTATAGCATGAATATTGCTATCTAGAATCTATAGATAAGTCACTGTTATTGATGAGCGGAAAAGACTCCGCTACCAGAATAAGTAGTAAAGTAGGTATGTTTATTCCAGCGCTGGGACGCATGGGGGATAGCTCCTCCAAAGTCAGGCGTGCCGATAGCTGCATTCAGCTTGGTATTTATCGGGTTACAAGTTCCATATTCATTAAGTTTCGCAATACACCTATACATATTCATCTCCTAGCCCCGCCCAGCCTCGCTTCGTATTAAAATGAGCCCAAAAGCCATTTACATCTACGTTGCGAATGCACAGTGCTGTCTGTTGGCTTTGGTAGGCGTCTCCGAGGGTCTTCCTTCGATGAAGTCAGGAGTCTTCCTCATCCTGAACTTTTCACCTTTCCTCCCTGCGCATGCTCTTTATACCCCTGGCCCGAGTTTAAGCTTCGAGACTGGTTTGAGCTAGTTTTGGGTTGAGCACAGGATGTCTGTCCGAGACTCCCCCTGCCCTTATCAGTGCTCTCTTATCTTTTCTTCCTGCTCTGGTGTGGGAGTGTGTCTTGTTTGGTTCAGTCCGGGTCTCCCCTTTGGGTTTTGTATTACTGTACCATCCCAGTTTATACCCTCCTGGTTTCGTGTTCATAACCCTGCTTTCTCTATTTGTCTCCTCCCAGACCCCTGCCAATCGC
>NW_008236002.1:13783-18140 GCF_000691975.1 Corvus brachyrhynchos
TTACTGTACCATCCCAGTTTATACCCTCCTGGTTTCGTGTTCATAACCCTGCTTTCTCTATTTGTCTCCTCCCAGACCCCTGCCAATCGCTCCGGCACCCCTCGCAAGCTTCTAGAACGTTCTGGCAGGGGCGTCGAGTGATTGGTCTTGGGGGGAGGGTTCCTCCCTTCCTTTCCCAAGATAGGTTCCCTTGTGTTTTCCTCATCCCACCCGTCCTTCTCCTTCCCTGATTTGATGCCGTTGTCATCCCTCCCCTGTCGCCACCCCCCCATAAAACCCCTGGCAGGCGCGTTCAGGGTTGCTCATTGCTGGACAGCCCCAGGGGGCGAGGTCCCCTGTTCGGAGACACAATAAACCTTCTGGATTTCATCCACAATTGAGCCTGCCTCCTTCTTCCACCACCTGCCTCTATTGCCGCGGTCCTGTGGAAGGACCCACGAGCCAGACCTCTGGTCTCCCGGATTCCGGAGGCTGGCCCCCACAGCCTGCTGCGTCCAGAGCTGACCGGGCAAAGTGGGAGCTGCTCCAAAAAGGACGCAGAGGCACTCTGGTATGCTGACCAAGCTAGATGCATTGTTCCTAACAAACTAATTCTTCTGCTTCCCATCCCCCTGATTCATTATGATCATAGCAAATCCTATTGAACCACTTTATAAATTAGTCAATGATTAAGTGCTGCAATAATCCTTTAGACAAACCATTGACCATGTATGGGACTAGGACAGCTGCACCCAAACTCCTTTCTGAGGAGTTTAGAAAGCAAGGAGGTCCTTTCTGAACCTCATGACTCAGCAGGACGGTCTCCACTTTACACCTTTATCCATTTTCTACTCCCAGTCTCTGCATCAATCATTCTAAATAGACCCTCATTTGATGTTTCTGTGTATGTTTTATTCATGTAGTAAATAGTAGAGTGAACCTTGCCATTGAACTTGGTCATGCTTTTGCAAATTTATGTTAAACTTGCTTTTGCGAATACCTTTGTTGGTAATTCTTTAAGTGACCCCAACCACTTATTTTGTGACAAATTAGTGTAGTCAGCAGGATGGCAAGTGTTATCACTGATTACTTACAAAAGCATGGAATAAGTCAAAGTCCTAAATTCTTAGATGAGTGGGCTCACGATAACTGGCATTATTGGAAATATGTGCAGGAACAGTTAAAGGTGAGCAGGGGCCATATAAAAGATGGAAAAAGAAAAGGAATTATTTTCAAAAGTTAGGCACCTGCCTAGAAGCTGCCTTTCAGGATAGGAAAAAGAGTAATAGAGAGAAACAAGATCTGAGAGGAAATAGAAGGCAGCAAAGCAAATGAATTATTACTGTCTCTGAGAAATGAACAACTACTAAAAGAATTACAGGAAGAAAAGAAGACAAAAGTTGGAAGAAAGGGTAGAGATTATTATGTGGGCTTCCAATTCACCCTGACATACAGAATAGAAAACTAATTGTATCCCCGGAAGAATGGGGTAGAAATATATGGGGTGACCTGCATGATAATGAACCAAGGGAACTTGACTCTTTATCTTCTTCCAATTCCACTGTGTATGAAGCCAGACCCATTATAAAAACAGAGGTAACTACTGGACCTTGGTGTGAAGCAGGAGACCATACCCAAAGAACAACCCCATTCAATCCTATTCAGATGGCTGATTTGCAAGAACACCATGGCCATAAGCCAGATGAGACTGGAACTGAATATTTATGGTGATTATGCCTAACTGGAAGAGATAGAAACTTGCTAAATGGCAGCAAAGCAAATGGATTTTGGCGTCCTGGTGTCTTTTTAAATTCTGGTCCTGAACCCCCAGATGATCTGCACTTGATAACAAGCGGAGTGGCATACTGGGCTGGCAGAATAGATAAACTGGAAAGAGGAGAGCTTCTATTAATACCTATCTTTGAATATGCTCTTCACAGCTATCACAAAAGCTGTCTATATCCAGGCTATGCATGAGCACAGACCTCTTAACTTTCCTATTTCAACTGTTGTGAACCATGACATGCTAAAGATGCTAATTAAGCAGGTCCCTTCCATGCTTAAGCCTTATCTCTTTGCAAAATGAGACAAAATTAAGAGAGACAAAGACTTTAACACTACTAGAATTCAGGGAAATTGCTGAGGGTCAGGAAGAACCTCTAATGCACAGAGATCTCCCCACCTGGGACACATTAATGTGTGACATTGTAAATCGTGGGTGAGAGATGGGACAGGACCTATCTAACGAAACTAGAAATACAGATTGTAATGTTGGGCAAATAGATAGTGTTGCCTTTTTGGTCCCTAAAATCACAAGCCAGACATGGTGTCTTGGGGTGACTTTATGATGTGTATCCCATATCATTGCCCTATGCCCAGAAATTAATTTTTGTGCCTTTCTATGCCTTTAAACTGAGCCTGAGAGGAGGGAAAAAAAACTGAGAAAAACTTTTTCAAAGCAGTTTGTTTTCATGTTCCAAGCTCACACAGAGATAGAGACTTTTTTTCAGCTGTGGCAGGAGAGCGAGAGGGAAGGGAAGCACCCGGCTTGCTTTTCTTTCCAGCCAGCTTTCGGCAGGTTTTTTTCTCAGCTCCTTTTCCTCTGGAGAGTTGTTTTCCTGGGACTTTGTTTTTTTTTCCCTTTTCTCTCTGCTGGACTGTTTCAACATCAGAATACATTGGGAGGACTTTCCACCAAGGCCTTGGCCCTGGAGGTGGGCCCACCACCCTGTCCCAGCTCCAAGGAGGAAGAAAGAGATCTACGGAAAGACTCTGAATTTTCCCCATGGTTTCTCTCAGCAGAGGGCCAGGTTTTATTATTTAGCATTATTATCCTTTTCCTGTGTGTTTGTTAAATAAATAGTTTTTATCTCTTTCACTTTCCTTGGAGGAAAATTTATTTTTTCCCGAACCTGGTGGGGGAGGGGTGATTGTAGCCTGCCTGTTCTCAGAGGATGTATTTCTAAATTTGGCCAAACCTGAACACATGGTTATGTGATAAAAATGCAGTTACCTTTATAAAGGGTCCCTTCAGGTGCACAACACGCCGAAATACACTCCGAAAATGCGCCGCAGATGCACACATGACATAGAACAAGTACAGTTTTTTAAGTTTAGTAAATTAGCATAATTGACAAGAATCCCCAATTAGAAACACAGGTGATGAGGTAATTCCCCCTCTTGGTTTGTGGAGGCCAGTGGGCCCACTGGACAAGGAACAAAGGGAGTCCTATGGTGGGACAAGTCCTAGGTTCCTTTCTAGGCTAGGGTGAGAAAAGAAGCTTCTCCCGGGATGCCTTGTGTTGTTATTTTAATGTACCCCAGTTCTGCTTCCCTGGTCGGATCCATTGGCCGCTCCAACCCTTGTTACCTTATACGCCCCATTGCCACGCCCTCAGAGTTTCCCTATTGGTTCCCTTACCCTGGCCCCGCCTTTATACTTCCCCTTGCCCTCAGATCATTGGTCCCTGATGCTCTCTCCACTCCCCTATATAACCCTGGACCCCCCATTGTTCTCGGTCTCCTTCTCTGGAACCTTGCATGAGTGTGGCTGCAATAAACCTCTCCCATAGGACCCCATGTGAAGACCCTTCCTGCTCCTTCATCGTCAGACTGTTTTGCCAGCTATCCGGTGTGTGTGTGTGTATGTGTGTGTGCAAGTGTGGTGACTGCACCGAGCGGCTTCCTCCTGGAGATGCTTTTGGGAAGATCGCGGCACTTTACCATCCAACACTGCCGTGACATTGGTTCAACCCTCTTCTGAAGCCCCCCTTCCTCACTACTAGCTCTACTTTGTTTATGAGAAAGTGTCTCAACCTTGGTTCTCAGAAGATAGGGCCTTAGGAATGTATTTTGTCTTTCTAACAGGATAGGAAACTTACTAGCTATGGATCTATATAGTTATACAATAATAGGCTACAGAGCTACAAATATATATGAAGAATATATAAAAGCAAAAATCAGTTTGGCATCAATAGTTCCCAGGAACCAGAACCCATTGGTTATCAATCCAGGACTCAAAAGCAGAGAGAGCTATATAATCAAGCATTAGTATTAGGCATTCCAAGAGCTGTGATACAGAGACAGTCTGCCAGTACTATCCAGAATTGAATTAATGTGGTTCTGAGGCACAGTGGTAGCAATTGGACAGAAAATACCACAAACACTCAGACACCATGTTGGTGTTTTAAGAGATCTAGTTTTTTTTCTGTTAAAGGAATTTTCCCCCATTCTGTTACTAAGACGATAAATCGCTGGGTGCTTAAGAGAAGACAAAAGGGCCTGGCCACTTTTTTTGTTTCACCTGGGTGTGGGTTCAGTTCGCTCTCAGCGTCCGGAGAGAGAAGCTGCAGAGAAAGGAGCTGCTGGTTCCTTTTTT
>NW_008236002.1:18687-20975 GCF_000691975.1 Corvus brachyrhynchos
GAACTGTTATTCCTATTTCCCACATCTTTGCCTAAAGGCCCTTGATTTCAAAATTATAATAACTCAGAGGGAAAGGGGTTATATCTGCCACTTCAAGGGAGGCTTCTGCCTTCCTTAGCAGACACCTGTCTTTCAAAACCAAGACACACCATCACCAACTCTGAGAGGGGGTAATAACCCTTTTTGTCCCCAAAATTAGAGTTCAGAAAATCAGTAGTGCCTGTATGGCCTGTCAGTTCAACAAGTGGAATGCTATCAATGGATAGATAACAATAGAGCATATATTTTGATCTCAGTTGATCCCTGCCAACAGTTAATGGAATTTCTAATAGATACGCGAGCACAAATTTCAATATTAACAAAACAGGATGTTGAGGAGCTGGAAGTTCAACCTGGATGGCAAAGGGTTAAAATCACTGGAGTAAATGGAGCAAGTGTTAGTGCCAAGCTGCAAAAGTTGATTTATGGTTCCCAGGTGAGAAGAAGCAGTTATCTCTTGTAGGGAGCTCTGGTGGGCTGGACGGTCAGGACGGATGGAGACGAGAGATCTCTATAGGCAGATCTTGGAACATGCGGTTTATTTCAAGGGGCGTGGGTATAGGGGCACTGCTCAGAGCTGCCAGACTCAGCTCGGAGCAGGCCCAAGAGAGCAAGAGAGTAAGCAGGTAAGAGAAAGAGAGAGCGAGAGCAAAGAGAGTGAAGAAGAAGTGATGAGAATAGGATGGAATGGACTGGAATCCTGAAGTCCTGGTTACAATACAATAAATCATCTTCTGTACTGAATATTCTAATTGTCACTAACCAATCTAATACAAGATACAAATCCTATAGCATTTACATACAGCCTATAAGAGTTCTTATATTACCATAGAGTGTTACATCTTAACTTCTAAAAACTACTCTTTGGACCCCTTCTGCTGAGCTAGTAGGGTCTGCTCTGACCCTTGGACCTGCCTGCAAGCAGAGGGTATTGTTCAATCAAGAGGGGATTACCTTCAGTCGGCCATACCATTGTTTTCCAGTTGTTCAGTAACTAAGACTTGGTATTTCAAAAGTGGCTTTCATTTCGATGTTGCCTGTAGTTTTCATATTCCCAAAATCTTTTGTCAGGCAATCATATTTATAAGGCTTTCCTGTTTCATCTTCCCCAACAATCTCTACTCTCTTTGTAGTTAAAGATCACAAGGAACACCCCTGTAGCTCCCAAAATGAGCAATAGCCATGGCTTTCCAGGGTGACTCATGACTGGAAACATCTTGCTTTTTTGTGAAACAGTGTCTGCAAAGGAAACTATGAAAGAAAAATGTGACCTGGCAAATTGCTTTTAAAGGGTGCTAGCTTCAGTGTAGCCATGCAGTCAGTGTTGGTACTGCGGCAATGAACTCAGAGGACTTTTATGCCTTAGCTTAGGCACTTCCAAGATGCCAATAAACATTTTCTTTCCTTCTGTGTGGGAAATAACACTTCATTATGCTTAGAAACTTCTTTGTGGGCAAACAGAAAGCATGCCATATATATAAATGAAGCCAAGAATTTATTTTTATTATAATGTAAATATTAAAAGACTAGTTGAAGAATCATTACTAGTCTAGATCTTATTACTGCAGGAAAAGGGAGACTAATAATGCAGCTAGAGGGCATCTTTACAGAAAAGATCTAACTAATAATAGCAATAATAAAATTGTAACACATATTTATTAGTTTCTTTCCTATTTTATGGAGTTATGCTCACTCTTCCACTGCTCCTCTGAACCTTCAAGTCAGGAGCTTTGGACACCAGTAGAGGATAACACCATTGAACATTGGCCCCTAGAGTTCCTCACTGGAAGGAATGTGATGCTCATGGTGCTGGATTCTTTTTCCTACCCTGACATGCACTTGGGATCATCTTTTTTGTTTGCTAATGATTGTGGGGTATGCCCAGCCACTGACCTAGTGGGACGTCTGCTGAGATAAGGAGAGTGCCTAAACCTCCCAGCAGAACTCCCCTGGAAAGGGAACTACTCTTCAGTTATGGCGAGAAGAAGACAAACCCAGAATCCTCTGGGAGACCCTATGCAGATCCTTTGTAGCCCATTGGCCCTTACCCTCTGACACCCACCCCCTGTATCCCTATAAGAACTAGCCCCCTGCCCCTGCGAGGGCAGAGAGAGCCCATCCCTGGCCTCCCCTTCACTGGAGTACGGATCAATAAAGCTACTTTAGTGAGGAACAGCTACACGGGCCTCTTGTCTCTCACTCTCCCTGGTCTGGCCTGGAGGCTGCCCTGCAGAGCTGAGCTCAAATCA
>NW_008236002.1:21024-23039 GCF_000691975.1 Corvus brachyrhynchos
TAGCAGCTGAGGGAAGACACCGGGCCTCGGGAAGGCGATTCCTTTTGGGATCATCTCTCCAGACTGGTCACAGCTTCCTTGGTCAGAGCTACTGACCCCAAACCAGCTGACATAAATGATTTTACAACTTTCTTCTTTTTGATTATCTACAGCTCCATGTTACAAATATATACTATATATGGTACCATTTATGTATGCTAGATATTATTTCTTTGTTTTCTTTGTTCTGCCTAAAACCAGTTTTGTCCAGCTCCAGACCCATATTTCTAAAAGCGAGCACTGATCAGTTGTCTGGGGCTGATGAGAAGCTGGGGATAGTAGTCATCTCCTCTGCAGAAGGTAGAGGCCCTATGTCTCCAGGCCAAGGAGTTATGTGAGGAAGTAAATAGACTGAGCAGCATTGGTGAATATGAGAAAGAAATAGATAGGATATTCTCAGAAACCCTACAGACTCAGGAGTCTCAGCCCTGTCAGGGATTGAAATGGTTCATGACTTAAACATTGTTACAAAGGAGTTTTGCCCATTATAGCAAAAACTGTATAAAGAAGCTACAACCACAGAAGCCCACCCCTCCTTGAAAATGCCTGACTGGAACTTTGGACTGTGAGTTAAGCTGCCTAGATAAGATAAAGGGGACACTATTTTTCAATCATCTCAGGCTGAGGGAGAAGAATGCATCCACAAGAAAGCCAAACCCGGCAGCTGTGCTGAGGATCATCTCTGGCTGGGTTTGGGGTGGGGGAAACCACACCCCACAGAAGCCAGGTTTACACAGACTGCCCCCCCCAACCGAGGGCAAGGGGAGAAGGTTTTGGGTGCGTGGTGTAACCTCTGGTCACAGGCACTGAACACCCATCCTCCCTTACACAATCCTGCCCAGCTGTAAAACCCCCAACCCTACAGGTCACATCCACGGGACATTCATGTGAGAGGCAGCTAAGGGGGAGACATAACCCATCAAAGAACACCCAAAGTGCTCCCCAGACTCATTCCTGAGGCCTTGCACCACAGCATTGCACGTGATGCAAAGTGATGCAACAGACCCACAGTCTGCTGCAAGAGACTGTGTCAAACTGCCCTCCCCCGGGGGGAGGTACCTGGGCATTCCCACCTGGCCTGAACCTATATTAATCCATTGGATTCTATGCTTTTGAGGGAACCTTCACCACTGTAAAAGAAGGTCCAAAGATCCCTCATCTGCCTCATGATCATCACCAAGGACAGAGACTGAGCACAGGAGTCCCAGCCTGTCTGAGGTGGGATGTCTGCCAAGTGTTGCCTGCAGGTGTGCCCGCTGGGAACTGGTACGCATTCCTGAGGAAATTAGTGCAGGTCACAGTGGACTGCGCCGTTCTTGTTGCCAAAACGGGAAGGACTGCGATGATGTGGAAAGGAATGACCTGTCCTGTACACCTGTCCTGTACCTGTTTAAAGGTGCACTGTTCTGATTAAGACTGAAATCCCTTGTGTCCTTTTGCACTCTGAGATCAGTAAACGAACCATCATGACCCTCACTTGTATTAGCGGATCGTGACATTAAACTGGCATCATGGACAGGATTTCTGACAGACAAAAGGGGTTGCAAGGTTGTGTGTAGTCTGTAATAGGGGAAGGACATTTCGCTCCATCCACACCTAGTCCGACACCCCAAAAAGGGTGAGCGGTGTCTAGAACACAAGGGGGGTGACTCAAATTTCCCATAAACTGCACACGCCTAGGTGATAAGCACCCCATACTCAGCTGAGGGCTCTGTCTTCAGATTTTTCACAAAAGATCTATTAGTGTAAAAGGGGGAACCGTTTTTGGTGTATATGTGTGAATTTGGACTGCTTGGTGTAGCGAAGAGACAACCATAAGTAACTTATGGAGTACCTCCCAGGCAGATTTTGGTCTCTTCACCCACCCAGGGAAGCAAAGGGAGACACAGTGAAGCTGTGTGTGTCGCAGTGTGTAATTAACTTTTACCTCCCTGTGGTGGTTTTGATCCCTTCATAAAATGACTGAAAACCCTAGT
>NW_008236002.1:26337-27429 GCF_000691975.1 Corvus brachyrhynchos
GTCACAACTGTA
The DNA here is from genome assembly GCF_000691975.1 of Corvus brachyrhynchos. Lineage (NCBI taxonomy): Eukaryota > Metazoa > Chordata > Aves > Passeriformes > Corvidae > Corvus > Corvus brachyrhynchos. Next base: position 26,350 of record NW_008236002.1, read on the forward strand.
AGTGGCTTAAAAAATTTTCCATATTCAAACTGGTCAGCGGATAGGTTCTTTCAGGTCACAGAGGAAGCTGTAATACCCCTTTGCAGAACATCACTTCCGGGACTATGCTAGCTAACTCATGACATTCTCCACCCCTCACCTCTGTGAAGACACATTTAAGAATTATTATCAAAATTACATTCAACTTCCATACCAAATTCCACCCCTAGACAGTTCAGTACAATTACAATATAAGTTTCTCACTATCATTCTACTTAACTTATGACTTAATACTTGCTTTGCCCAGTATTCCTCCTAATTAATCTTTATTTCACAGCTCTTATCAATTGCCCACATTCCCCACCATTTGTAGTGGGTTGGGTTTGTAACCAGGCAGAAACACCAATTTAGTGTAGTGGTTTGGTCCAAGATACTCATTATTGTTTACTTTCTGTGAGATAAGAATTAGGAGAAACGCAAATCAGGCACCAAACTTGAAAGAATATAAAGAACTTTATTAACAGACCTAAAAGAGGAAAAAAAATTATACCACACCTTCAGAACTCTCCTCCTCCCCCCACCTTCCTCCCTTCTCCCACTGACAATGTAAAAAGACAACCCTTCAGATGTTCAGTCTGTTTACCACTTCCATAATAACCTTGTTCAGTCCATTTAGAAAGAAGAGACTCTCTTGCTCATGCTATGAACACATTATCACAACGAGACAGCCGCCCACTTCCAAATATTGTTCAGTCCATTTAGGAAGAGGAGTCTCTCTGCTTGCATGTGAGTCCCTTCCCCCAACTTGCAGCTTTTCCCACAACTGCTTTCAAGGGTCCACTCTTGAAGGTTTTTGGGGTACAATTTTAAGGTTGAGCCGTTCAGAAACAAAAGTTCTCTTCACCCATCTCTGGGAGCATTTCATCTCTAAGAACAGAGGCCCTTCTCCTTCCCTGGGAGCAAAGGGTCCTCCTCATCTTCATCTCTAGGACTATCTCTGGGAGCATCTCTAGCAACTGAGGTCTTCTCCTTTTCCATTTGGAGCAAAAGTCCTCATTGCTTCCATCTCTCCCTGTTCAAATTTCTCATTAAATTACAGCT
>NW_008236002.1:31181-35781 GCF_000691975.1 Corvus brachyrhynchos
TAGTGCTAAAAACCCCTCTGAATAAATATGCATGGGTAGCTTCTGATGCCCTAGGGAGAGAGCATTGGATACACACACACTGGATAATTCCATCATTCTAATTTTCTGCCTCTTGGTGGCAGACTGTTGTGTTTACTTTTCACAGAAGAACTCCAAGGGACATGAAGACCACATAAACCATGATAAGACTAGTAATATTTTTCTGCATCCTCCCACAACACCATGGCCAAAAACCAGCTGAGTGGCCATGGTCTGAAGCTACCATTAGGTACACTGGTGCTCTAGGATCCTATCCCAGAGATCATCGCCCAAATCTAGTGACTGTAGTACTGCATGACTCTGAGGTATACCGTCCAAGGAATGGGGATGGGACTTGAAGGATTGGACTAGAATCCTAAATGGAACGATTGCTGAAAAAATTAAGGTAGGATGCAGAAAAGTAGAAGGATCTCTTTACGAGAAAGCTTCCACCATTGCAATCGCCGGAAATTTTCTAAAACCAGATAGGAAAAGCGATCTTCACCCCAACATTACAGCCAAACTCTGCCCTACAACAGAGTGGATATGCGACAAACAAACCCCCTTCGTCCTGTGTTGTCATCAGAAGAACGTCGGTAACTACACCTTAGACCCCAGTACCAACAATGTTGAAATCAAAAAGCTTTGTGAAAACGATCTAACTGACTGCTGGTATAACTTTACTTTAACCAAACCACCCTATGTAACATGCAATTGGCAAAATAACCCAGCAGATCAGCCAAGTCTGAAAGGTTTAACTTACAGATTCAAAATAAACACCATAGCAAAGCCCATACTGAGTGCAGTAGTCACATACCATGGTATAAGCAACCCTTTGTGTTAGATGACAAGAATAATGTTTTCCCTCCCTTTATGGTAGCACGAGGTGATGATGTTACAATACGATGTAGATTAATTGCTGAATTTCTTACCGAACCTATACACAGTTATAGCACTGGACCTCACAGCCTTGTTTTATTTTGTGAAATTCAAAATCAAGATTGTTGGCTAAACTTAACTGCTGTACAATTTTCCCATAAAGTCATGTGTGGTAAAAACAATACAAAATACTGGGGGGAACTCGAAGTCGATGTTGTAATACCTACCACCCAACCACCGGTTATGCTAAGCCCAAGAATTTTTGAAATTGGACCATATATAATCAGGAGAACAGGCCAACAACAAATATTGTTCAATCCGGCACGGTCCCTTAAACAAGTCAAGTTGCTGATGCAAAACAATGTCTCAGAAATTCAGCCAGCTTGTTCACCTTTTTTGCAAACTTCCTTCGAGGGGTGGACAACCTGGTTGCAAAAGCGGAACCCTTCTAAGAAACGAACGCAAAGAGACATAACCGGTGTTATGGGAACAGGATTGGGAATCTTAAATAGTATTGATTCAGAAGTACTAATGAATAAATTGGCTGCCTGAAAGAGAATTCCAATCCTGGTGGAACTTAGTAAATTTTACCTACGATCCCCTCACAAACACAGCCACAGCCTTTGTTCTAACCATACGTAATGCTTCAGTGCATTTGATATTCCCTGTCATTGCATTAGGGCTGAACCATGATGGAGCTGTTCTCTATCCTTTCGAGCATAGAGAATGGGCCCGTCAAATTGGTGAGAAGTGGCAAACTGTTAATTTAGAAACTTGTATTGTCCGAGAACAACAAGGGTTTATCTGTGAAAGTAATGCAATTAGAGCTCAAGACATTTGTTTAGATACAGAACAAAATATCTGTCATTTTGAAATTCATCCTAACGAAATTCCTGAAACAGTGCTTGTCTATATAGGTAATGGATGTGCATGCTTAAGAACTGCTTGTGATAAAGTATTTGTAGAAAATTTAGTAATAGATACTAAAAATCATTCAAATTTTTGTGTTTGTAACTTTACTAAAATCATAGGATGTGATTTTTCATATTTAGCCCCAGTTACTTCTTATCACCTTTTACAGTCCAATTACACACTGATCCACCAATTATTGCCTACCCCCATTGGGATGAACCTTACTTTGGTAAAGCAATTGTTGCTTCACCAAGATTTAATTGAAATTTTGGAAAAGATCAAGAAAGACAGAAAACCTTGGTAACCGTTCATCACAATGTGAAAGAAATACATCGTGTTCTAGAAAGGGTAAAGAAAGATGCTGAACACAGGTGGTGGGATACTCTTTTTGGGTGGTCACCTACTGCAACAGGTGTCCTGAACAAATTGTGTCATCCCATCATTGTTCTCTTGATTTTAGTTTTGATTGGTTTTGTTTTATCAGCAATCTTATACATCATGAATTGGAGAATAATGAAACGGTTAACACAATTGACATCTATGATAGATATACACAATTTGGTCAATATCCCATCCACTGTGGACACCCCTAAGGTTATTGACACAAGACGAACTACACGAGTATTAAAATAAGACGTGGTAAGAAATTAGATGTGAATTTTGATTAAAATTACTTATTCCTTCTTTTTTCTTCTTTTTTCTTTTCTTTTCTTTCCCTTTTCTTCTTTTTTCTTTTCTTTCTCTTTTCTTCTTTTTTCTTTTCTTTTCTTTCCCTTTTCTTCTTTTTTCTTTTCTTTTCTTTCTCTTTTCTTCTTTTCTCTGTTTTCCGAGATATGCTACCAACACTGTCGAGTCCTGAAGACTTTGCAACAACACTACAAAATCGTGCTGATAGAGCTCTCCTGACGACAATCGTGAGTCACGGGATGGTGCAAAAGACGGTCCGAAGATCCCTCATCTGCCTCACGATCATCGCCAAGGACAGAAACTGAGCACAGGAGTCCCAGCCTGTCTGAGATGGGATGTCTGCCAAGTGTTGCCTGCAGGTGTGCCCGCTGGGAACTGGTACGCATTCCTGAGGAAATTAGTACAGGTCACAGTGGACTGCACCGTTCTTGCTGCCAAGGCAGGAAGGACTGCGCTGAAGCGGAAAGGAATGACCTGTCCTGTACACCTGTCCTGTACCCGTGTCCCAAAGCAACGGGCCTCATAACAATGGTTGTAGATTCCCCCACCTCTTGGCCAGTTGCCCCTTGCTTTTGAAAAAGACTATAAAGGGACTTTCTAAATTAACCAAGATCTCCCCATGGAAAGAAGGCGAATCTATTGGCAGAAGACCACGAGGACTTTGTCTCATCCGTTGGCAGCTATTCCCCCCCCCGCCTTCTTCCTCTCTACCCTTTTACTTTGTTTTCTTTCTCTCTCTCTCTCTTTCTCTTCTATCACATTACCGTGTTGTGGGCACTTAATAAAGGTGCACTGTTCTGATTAAGACTGAAATCCCTTGTGTCCTTTTGCACTCTGAGATCAATAAATGAACCATCACAACCCTCGCTTGTATTAGCGGATCTTGACAACCACCAAGAAGAACAGCTGGAGAGGATCATCAGGACGCCGGTGGGATCCACGGAGCGGTGATATTTTCTTTATTCTGTCTCTATCACTCTCTTTCTGTCCCCCCCACCTCTTTTCTATTTCTCTCTCTTCCTTTTTCTCTCTCTTTCTCTCTCTCACATTTACTATCAAATAAAATCCATACTATTGACTTTGGCATATGGTCTTGTTTGCACCTTAATTCAGGCAGAGGCATTTCTAACAACTTTAAAAACTGGACCATAACAAGCCCCTCTCTACATCAGAGATGCACGTGGGCTCTGCACAATGTCTCACAAGAAATCCAGTGTTAATACAAGAAGAAGGCCACTTGTGGTACGAGGAGGAATACTCTTGTTCCTCCTGAAGACTTGCCATCAACAAAAAGGTTTAGTGCCCTTCAAGCTGAGAATGATCTGGGCAAAGCTTCAAGTGAAGCAATTGAGTTGCTAGACCCTGTGCCAGACAAGATCACCTGGCGGAAGCGGCAAGTGATTGTTGTGTTTGACTCCCTGCTGCAGGGGACAGAGGCACCCATATACTGACCTGACCAGTTGTCCTGAGAGGGTTGTTTTCTTCAAGGGGCTCAAATCAGAGATGTGGCAGAAAAACTGCCATGGCTTGTCAACATATCCAACTATTACCCCCTGCTGGTCTCTCACATGGGCACTAATGATACCAAGGGTAACTTGACAACCATCAAATACAATTTAAGAGCTCTGGGGACAGCAGTCATGGGTCTGGGAGCCCAGGTAGTCTTCTCCTTGATGCCGCCAGTTAGCAAAAATAGCAAGAGGAGAACTACATGGATTTAACAAGTAAATGACTGGCTACATCACTAGTGTTGGCAACAGGAGATTGGTTTCAATAGCCAGAGATCTGCCGGGATGAACCACGCTTCTCACAGAGATATGATGGAACTCCGTTTATTCTATTCAGTCCCATAGTTATACCCTAATTCTCCAAGCATGCATAAGCAAGCTCCATACTATTGGATTGCAGCTACTGTTCACGTGGCCTTTAATAGCAAGCGATTGGTTACAGATTAATATGCATGCGACTAACTAACATAAGTCTTTCTCTTTCTATGGTCAGCATCCCCCTCCGCAACATCCTGTTGGCTTGCCACATCAGCATTGTTCCTCTCTTTTTTCCCTAGTCAAGGACAGTTCACTAATATAGCTTGGATTGTGCACGT
>NW_008236002.1:35893-38113 GCF_000691975.1 Corvus brachyrhynchos
AGGACAGCCACTCAGAGAAGCTGTCTGTATGGATCTGTATCTTTTGAAAAGCATCTTGCAGTTCTGAGAGCTGTCAATGGATACTCTGGGAATGGTCTGATAGGTTCATACAACACATACCTTCAAACTCTTCGCAACCATGGCCGTGAACTAGCAATAAAAAATCAATCGTGGCTCGATTTTGTAGTACATCATGCCTAATGCTATCTACATCAGTTAAAAGCTCATTTAATATATGGGAAGTCCTATTAAATTCCTTTTCTGACCAGCAGGCCAACTTTTTCAGATTGTTATAGCCATGAGCTGCAGCACCCCCTGGGTTAAAAATAGCCAATGGTATAGTTGCACTCAAACTCATAATGTTTACCTTATCATTACAATCTTTATCAAATGTGGAAACACTATGCTGGTATGTATTCCGCATCAGCATTGCTCTTCTCTTTTTTCCCTAGTCAAGGACAGTTCACTAATATAGCTTGGATTGTGCACGTATACATGTCCCTGTTCACTCAGCCATTTCTCTACAGGTTTCTATAACCATGGGATGCTGTTTGCTGATCAGCAGCTGATTGGGAGAGATGGGATCCACCTCACAAAATGGGGCACGTGTCTTTGCAAATAAAATGGCCAACCTGGTAAGGAAAGCATTTAACTAGGAAAGGTGGGGGAAGGGGAGAGTTATAGTGACCATCCATGCAGCAAAATAAGGCTTAAGTGGGGATACTTTGAGCAAGCACAAGCAGCCAAAGAAGCATCTACAAAGCAGGACTATGGGACATCCCCTTGCACCTCCACTGGGATATTGACACACTCAAATACCTCTATAAAGTGCCTGTGGGGCAATATGGGGAACTAACAGGAGGAACTAGAGACCTGTGTGCAGTCCCAGGGCTTTGATCTCATTGCGATTATGGAGACATGGTGGGATAGCCTGCATGACTGGGATGTCATCATGCAGGGCTTGTTATGATCCACTGGAATCATGTTAGGATCCCACTCCTGAAATAATATTAGGGTCCTGTTATTAAAAGATGCCTCTGACCAAAGTAAGGTGCAAACAAGACCCTATGCCAAAATCAATAGTACAGATTTTAACAGTAAATGTGTGTGAGAGAGAGGTAGAAATAGGAAGGGGAGAGGGAGAAAGATTATAGTCACGTCACCACCACATGGGTTCCTGCAGTATCCTGCTGGCCCTTCTAGGTCTTCTAGGTGGTGGGGGTCCCTGGAGTGTTCTTCTGTTGTGGGAACCGACAGCTGGTCTGAAGGCCTCACAACATTTCCCCTTGATACAATCAGTTTGTACCCATGAGAATTGCAGAAGCAAGAAGATAAACAACAGAAAGAAGTTGTAACAGCTGCAAAAGGTAGGATATTGGCCAATGTTTAGCAAAGAATGTGTGTACACTATAGACAACCAATAGTATTGTACAGTCGCAAAATAATAGCCAATGAACATGTAGCTAAGAAAGTGTATAAAAGAAGTTGAGTAAATAATAAATGTGCTTTTTGCCATTGCTCGGGGCAGAGAGTGTATGTGTGTCGTGACCGTCTCAACAGCAACATTCTGGAGGTGCCATTTATATACAGTCCAAGTCCCGGGTATCCAGAGGCATACATGCTGTTCCCACAACTTGGGGTGGCATGTGTGTAAGCAGTAGCTTCCTTTCCCACAGTTTGCCATGATGGGAACTTTTGTCTGGATACATTACCCAGATCTGCCTCACCAGGCCTGGCACCTTTCTGTTGTTGTATCTGAACTTTTCACACAGTCTGCAGAGTGAAATCTTGTCCAGTGTGCTAATTCCAAACCTTTCACCTCCATGTAGGCCTAAAATTAATGCCTTCCTGTTTGCCATCTGTGCTTACTGTGGTAGCTTATCTTGTGGGAACTTCTTCGTTTGTCAGTGTTTGAGACAATTTATTGTATTCTCTAAGTCCTGACAGGGCTACACGCTGTTTAGGAGAGACAGACCAGGAAGGCATGCTGGTGGAGCTGCCCTCTATGTGAGGCAACACTTGGAATGTATCTGTCTTGGGGTGACCTTATGATGTGTATCCCATATCGCTGCCTATGCCCAGAAATTAATTATTGGCCTTTCTATGCCTCTGAACTGAGCCTGAGAGGGGGAAGAAAAAACTGAGAAAAACTTTCTCAAAGCAGTTTGAAACTTGTTCAAGGTCACATAAAGATAGCAGGTTTTTTTTTCCAGCTGGGGC
>NW_008236002.1:38477-39073 GCF_000691975.1 Corvus brachyrhynchos
TTGTTAAATAAATAGTTTTATCTTCTTCACTTTCCTTCGAGGAAAATTAATTTTTTTCCCGAACCTGGTGGGGGGAGGGGTGGTTGTGCCTTCTCTCAGAGGATATATATTTCTAAATTTGGCCAAACCGGAACAGTATCGATCTCTGTCTTGGGGTAGATGACAAGCAATTCGAGAGCTTATGGTTTAGGATAAAAGGGCAGACTAGTAAGTGTGGCACTGTTGTGGGTGTTTGCTACAGGCCGCCTGAGAGGAGGAAGTGAATGAGGCCTTCTACAGGCAGCTAGAAGCAACCTTACAGTACAGGCCCTGGTTCTTGTGGGGGACTTTAACTACCCGGACATCTGCTGGAGAAGAAACACAGTGAAGCACAAACAGTCCAGGAGGTTCCTGGAACGCATTGATGACAACTTCACGTTACAGGTTCTGGAGAATCCCACAAGGAATGGTGTGCTGCTTGACCTCATACTAACAGGGCAGGCCTTGTTGGAGATGCGAAGGTTGGGGGCAGCCTTGGCTGCAGTGACCATGAGCTTGTGGAGTTCGGTATCTTGCATGGAAGAAGCAGGGCAGTTGTGGCAGTGCAGATGGCTCCA
>NW_008236002.1:42298-43182 GCF_000691975.1 Corvus brachyrhynchos
CTTTTAGGTCTGTTAATAAACTTCTTTATATTCTTTCAAGTTTGGTGCCTGCTTTGCGTTTCTCCTAATTCTTTTATCTCACAGGATAAACAGTAATGAGTATTTTGGACCAAACCACTACACTAAATTGGTGTTTCTGCCTGGTTGCAAACCGAACCCGCGACACCCTCCCACCAATTTGCCTCTTCGTCCCTGTCTTTTCACCGGAATAAATCTGCGTGGAAGACATACGGACAGTCCCCTCTCTTTTCTTCTTTGCCTTCACCTGCGTGCCTGCTTAACAGCGACAGGAAGATACAGCCCCTTTTGGGTGAGGAGCTCTACCCCTTTTTCATTGTGTGTTGGGCACTGAGTGCTGCCTTCCAGAGGGGTTTCAGCATTGACCTCCGGGCTTGTTTGTTTTGGCACGCGAGGGGTAAATCCCCTTCTGCCAGCTCCCAGTGGCTGCAAAACCCCTCCAGGCAGTAAGTAATATTACAACCCTGGACTTCAGGACAGCTACCTTTAGTCTCTTCAGGAATCTTCTTGGAAGAATTCTGTGGGAACAGGTCCTGCAGGGAAGAGGGGTCCAAGAGAGCTGGTTGATATTCAAGGATCACTTCCTCCAGGCTCAAGAACAATTCATCCCAATGAGCAAGAAATTGGGCAAAGGGGGCAAGAGACCTGTGTGGATGAACAAGGAACTCCTGTGTTCCGGTTTGGCCAAATTTAGAAATATATCCTCTGAGAGAAGGCACAACCACCCCTCCCCCCCCACCAGGTTCGGGAAAAAATACATTTTCCTCGAAGGAAAGTGAAGGAGATAAAACTATTTATTTACCAAACACACGGGAAAAGGAAAATAAGGCTAAATAATAAAATGTTTCGCTGTGGAGGAAAAACCT
>NW_008236002.1:43234-47012 GCF_000691975.1 Corvus brachyrhynchos
GGAAAGTCCTCCCGATGTGCTCTGATGTTACAGCAATCAAGCAGTCCAGTAGAAAAGGGAGAAAATCCGGAATTCCAGAGAAGGAAAAGTTCAACTCTCAGCCTCTCTCCAGAGAACAAGAAACTGAAACAACTGGCCAAAAGCTGACTGGAAAGCAGCAAGCCGGGTGCTTCCTCGCTCTCCTGCCGCAGCTGGGGAAAAAAAACCCTGCTATCTTTGTGTGACCTTGAACAAGCTGCAAACTGCTTTGAAAAAGTTTTGCTCAGTTTTTTTCCTTCCCCCTCTCAGGCTCAGTTTAGAGGCATAGAAAGACACAGGAATTAATTTCTGGGCATAGGCAGCGATATGGGATACACATCATAAGGTCACCCCAAGACATCCTGTCATTACTGAAATGTAAGTAGGAAACACACAGGAGATGGAAGCAGGGTAAGGCTACTTGGAGTAAATATAGAGAGGTTGTCAGAGTAAGTAGAAATGAGACAAGGAAGGCCAAGGCCCATCTGCAATTAAATCTAGCCAAGGATGTCAAGGACAATAAGAAGGGCTTCTCCAATAACAAAATAATCAATAAATCAATAACAAAAGGAAAGCAAAAGATAATGTGGGCCCATTACTAAATCCAGAGGGGAACCTTGGTGACAAAAGACACAGAAGGCAGAGTTACTGAATGCCGTCCTTGCATCAGTCTTCACTGATAAGACCAGCCCTCAGAGATCTCTGGCCCAGGAGACCAGGGTAACGGAATCTTACAAGGAAGATTTTCCCTTGGTCAAGGAGGATTGGGTCAGAGAACACCTAAACCAACTTGACATCCACAAGATCATGGGCCCTGATGGGGTGCATCCATGAGTACTGAGAGAGCTGGCAGACACCATAGCCAGGCTGTTCATGATCATCTTTGAAAGGTCATGGTGATCAGGAGAGGTGCCTGAGGACTGGAAGGAAGCAAATGTTACCCCGGTCATCAAAAAGGGCAAGAAGGAGGACCCAGGGAGCTACTGGCCAGTTAACCTCACCTCAATCCCTGGAAAGGTGATGGAGCCCTCATTCTGGAGGCCATCTCTATCCATGTGGAAGACAAGAAGATGATTCAGAGTAGTCATCATGGATTCACTAGAGGGAAATCATGCTTGACCAGATGATTGCTTTCTATGATGAAACAACTACCTGGATGGATGAGGGGAGAGCAGCAGATATTGTCTACCTGAACTTCAGCAAGGCTTTTGAAACTCTCTCACAGCATCCTCATAGGCAAACTCAGGAAGTGTGGACTGGATGAGTGAACAGTGAGGTACATTGAGAACTGACTGAATGACAGATCCCAGAGGATCGTAATCAGTGACACAGAGTCTAGTTGGAAGCCTGTCACTAGTGGTGTCCCCCAAGGCTCAATACTGGGCCCAGTATTGTTTAACTTGTTCATCAATTACTTGGATGAAGGGGTAGGTGACTCTTCAGCAAGTTTGCTGATGATACAAAGCTGGGAGGAGTAACCAATACCCCAGAGAGCTGTGCAGTCATTCAGAAAGACCTTGACAGGTTGGAGAGATGGGCAGAGAAGAACTGTCTGAAATTCAACAAGGGCAAATGCAGGGTCCTGCACCTGGGGAGGAATAACCCCAGGCACCAGTACAAGCTGGGGGCTGACCTGCTGGAAAGCAACTCTGAGGAGACAGCCCTGGGGGTCCTGGTGGACAAGTTGTCCATGAGACAGCAGTGTGTCCTTGTGGCCAAGAAGGCCAATGGGATCCTGGGGTGCATTAGGAAGACCACTGCCAGCAGGTTGAGGGAGGTGATCATGCCCCTCTACTGGTGAGGTGCTTCTGGAGTGCTGTGTCCAGTTCTGGGCTCCTCAGTACAAGAGAGACATGGAGCTCCTGAAGTGGGTCCAGCAGAGGGTGACAAAGATGATTAGGGGACTGGAGCATGTCTCTTATGAGGACAAGATGAGGGAGTTGGGCCTGTTCAGCCTTGAGAAGAGACAACTGAGATGGGACTAAGTATCTGAAGGGAGAATGTCAGTGGATTGGGTCAGGCTCTTCTTAGAGGTGCCAAGGAATAGGACAAGAGGCAATGGGCAGAAATTGATGCACAGGAAGTTCCACCTGAAAATGAGGAAGAACTTCTTTCCTGTGCAGGTGACTGTGCACTGGAACAGATTGCCCATAGAGGGTGTGGAGTCTCCCTCACTAGAGAGATTCAAGAACCATCTGGACTCAATTCTGTGCCATGTGCTGTAGGATGACCCTGCTTGAGCAGGGAGGTTGGACCAGATGACCCACTGTGATCCCTTGCAACCTTAACCATTCTGTGATTCTGTGATTCTCTCTCCAGTGCCCAGCCTGTGCCCCATCTCTTATCACCCCATCCCTGTATGGCTTAGCACTGCAGCCTGTGTCTGCATTTCTAAAGTCTGCTGTTGTCATACTAGGCCTGCTTTTTTCTGCCCTACATCACTGTATCAGTCTTAAACATCTCATTCAACATAGTGTCACCACTTGCTACTGCTAGCTATATAAAAGTGTTTGTACCATGCAAGGAAAAAGAAAAGTACAACTTCCCTGTCCTCAGTGCCAGCCCAGTTCCCAGAAATTCACCAGCTCTGGGCCTGGACAACAGCATGGTGCATTTACAACACCCCCCTATCCTTCGCAGGAGTGCCCCTCCCCCCAAGCCCAAACTCTGCCTTCCAGTCCAACCCTCTGGGCCCTGGGAATGGCTGAGCCTGGTGGCCAGGCAAGAGGTCTGCACCCTGTGATGATGTCTTGGGGTGACTTTATGATGTGTATCCCCAATCGCTGCTCTATGCCCAGAAATTAACTTTGTGCCTTTCTGTGCCTTTAAACTGAGCCTGAGAGGGGGTGTGCTGGTTTGGACAAATTTGGAAATATATCCTCTGAGAGAAGGCAGGTTACAACCATCCCTCCCCCACCAGGTTCGGGAAAAGAAAAAGAATTTTTTTCCTCAGAGGAAAGTGAAAGAGATAAAAACTATTTATTTAACAAACACACCGGAAGAGGATAATAATGCTAAATAATAAAACCTCTTGCTGTAGAGAGAAAACCTGGGAAAATTTCAGAGTCCTTCTGTAGGTAGCCTCTCTCCTCCTCCTCAAAGCTGGGACAGGGTGGGCCCTCCTCCAGGGCCTCCACCTCAGTGGAAAAAGTCCCGATGTGTTCTGATGTTGAAACAGTCCAAAAAAGAAGGGAAAAAACGAAGTCACAGGAAAACAAAAGTTCAACTCTCCATCTCCCTCTGGAGAAAAAAGGCCGAAAGCTGGCTGGAAAGCAAGTCATTCTTCCTCCCGCTCCTCTCTCTCACCGCAGCTAAACACAGAGGAGTCTGTGTATCTGCATCCTTGAAAACAAACTGTAAACTGCTTTGAAAGTTTTGCTGGGTTTTTTTTTCTCTCCCCCCTCTCAGGCTCAGTTCAAAGGCACAGAAAAGGCAAAAAATTAATTTCTGGGCATAAAGGAGCAATAGGGGATAGAACATCATAAAGTCACCCCAAGACATTCCACCCCTTATCCCATATCTTCGACTCAATGCCCAAACTAATATATTCTAACTCTACATACACACATTAATACACACATAAATATATATACACAGCTATGTACAAACAGTGACAGTGACACTCAGCACACAGTGTGTTGGGGTTTTAGTTTTAGTTTTTAGTGTCTTAGGTTTTTTTCTGTTAAAGGAATTTTTTCCCATATGCATGTTGCTAGGGGACAAATAGCTGTACTTAAGAAAGACAAAAAGGGGGGTGGGG
>NW_008236002.1:48639-51277 GCF_000691975.1 Corvus brachyrhynchos
ATGACCTGGGGCATCATGGTCCCACCAAGCTAGTAACAACTCTCCTTTATGTTGCCAATCCAAGTCTATCTGTGACATTTCTATCTTTGCAGCCTGATCTACCTGCTTGTTGTTTGGGTGTTCCTCATTAGCCCTACTCTTGGAGACATGAGCATTTACATGGCAGAGTTTCACAACCAGCTTTCTTACTTGGGCAGCGATGTCTTTCCACTCTTCAGCAACCCAGATTGGTTTTCCCCTACGCTGCCAATTAGCCTTTTCCCACTTCTCCAGCACTCCCCATAGAGCATTGGCTATCATCCATGAATCAGTGTAGTGGTATAGCTTTGGCCACTTCTGTCTTTCAGCAATGTCCCGGGCTAGCTGAACAGCTTTGAGTTCAGCGAGTTGGCTTGATCCACCTTCTCCTTCAGTAGCTTCTACAACCCGTCGTGTGGGACTCCATACGGCTGCTTTCCACTTTTGTTTCATCCCTACGATGTGACAAGAACCGTCGGTGAAAAGAACGTAGCGTGTGTCTTCTGATGGCAGTTGGTTGTATGGTGGAGCTTCTTCGGCACGTGTCACTTGTTCTTGTTCTTCTTCATCACTGAGACCAAAGTTTTCACCTCCAGGCCAATTTGTAATTTTTTCCAAAATCCTAGAGCAATTCAGTTTTCCGATATGGGCTCGCTGTGTGATGAGAGCAATCCATTTGCTCCATGTGACTTTGGTGACGTGGTGGGTAGAGGAGGAGAGACACCACATCTACTCTGAGATTTTCCCAGGTTTCTCTCCACAGCAAGAGGGTTTTTTATTTAGCATTATTATCCTTTTCCTTTGTATTTGTTAGATAAATAGTTTTTATCTCTTTCACTTTCCTCCGAGGAAAATTTCTTTTTTCCCAAACTTGGTGGGGGAGGGCTGGTTGTAACCTGCCTTCTATCAGAGGATATTTTTCCTCCAAATTTGTCCAAACTGGCACAAATAATTAGTGGTACCCAAACGTGTGACTCAAAGGAAAGTGAAAAAACCCGTACTAATTACATTTGGGTTTGAATTTACTTATTCTGTGTTGGGGTAAAGTAGTCACCACGCTGCTTGAGTTCATAATGTCTCTCTGGCTTGATGTACTCATGTCTTTTTGGTCCCTAGGCCCGTTTGAGGTATTAGTGCCTTTCTGGTCCCTAGGCCTATTTGCCTATCCACAACTTGCTCCAATCTTGTCCCTGATATGTAAATTTTGCCAAGCAGGGGCACGAATCCAGATTTCTATTTTGCTGTGCTCGGTGATAATGATTTATAAGAAGTTAACAGAGGTACAAGCAGTTGTACAAAGTGTATGATATGTGGTTTCTCCGTCCTAACCCCAATCCTAGTTTCAGTAGCCTGTTTTTGGAGTTTATTAGTAACTGCACCCAGTTTGTTAGAAGAGGAGGAGATGGGGTTTCCCAGCCTTTCATGTCCCTCCCCTTTAAATTTGATAGGTTATCTTTTGAGAATGTTCAGTTTCCCCTGGATGTTAAAGAGACCACCTTCCTGGTATTTTATCTGGTAAGCTTCCTCTATGTGGTTTGCAGCTTGTCTAGAATGAGAGCTCAGATTTCCAGGGTGACTGCTGAGACACCTGACCCAGATGTGGAAAATCCTGAGTGGTGTGGGGAATGGGAGTATATGGGCCAAACCCTGAAGAAATTCTCTGACCCAATAGCTTGGAATTTCCCCCCTGAACAAATTCAGAACCCAGCTGAGGTGGGGAAATATCTGAAAGAGAAATGCAATGACAAGTCTAATGAGAAAGAGTTCATTGCAATATGCTGGGCTTTGGCATATGCCTATTGCACACTGCTAAGTACTGTAGGGCAGTAGTTAAAGGTAGAGGGGCAGGAAGATAAAGCAGCAGACACCCCAGTCACTCAAGCTGCAGCCAAACAAGATGGAGAGTCTAAGCCATTGACAGTGGCACCTGTCACAAGGGAAAAGCACACAACCAAAACTGATCGCCCAGTGAAAGATGATGATGGTGCAGGGGAAAGAACCTAAAAGCCATCAACTGATTCAGGCACAGAAACCATTACTGAGTCCATGTCCATAAAGGACCTTCATAGCCTAAGAAAGGATACCACCTGACGGTCCAATGAATCCATAATAAGTTGGATGGTCCGTATTTGGGAGGTGGCAGGTGATGATGTGATGCTGGACGGTGCTGAAGACACATGACCCAGGATTGAGGAGTCCAGACAGAGTCCCAGTTGGCCCAGTGATGTGGCAAAAAATCATACGACTTGGGCTACAAGAATACACTTCTGCTTTAGCAATAATGAAGTAGGATGACCAGAATGAGACCATGCGTGATATGGCGAAGAAGCTCCGAGCATATGCAGATGCCGTGCATGGCCCAACACATGCAAGAATCACAGCTTTGGAAACACGTATGCAGAAAGTGGAAGATAAGATCGAGAACAATCACTAGGAACTCAAGAAGGAGATTAAACAGGACCTTCTCCAAATCTCGGCGGTACAGATCAGAGATTCTGCTACCAAATGCAGAGGTCCCCCAGAGAGAGAGGGAAGGTACATCCCACGAAGTGAGCTATGGTATTTCCTGTAAGATAGTGGGGAAAAGATGAGGAGGTGGGAGAGACAACCCACTTCTGCT
>NW_008236002.1:52666-54270 GCF_000691975.1 Corvus brachyrhynchos
AGCAATGTCTCCACCAACCAGCAAGAAGGAAACACAAGCTTTCCTAGGTGCCATAGGCTTTTGGAGGATGCATATTCCTGACTATAGCCAGATTGTGAGTCTTCCTTAGCTGGTTACCCGCAAGAAGAATGATTTCCGTTGGGGCCCAGAACAGCAACAAGATTTTGCCCAAATCAAGCAGGAAATCGCTCACACTGTAGCCCTTGACCCAGTCAGGACAGGACCAGAAGTGAAGAACGTGCTCTACTCTGCAGCCAAGAGCCATGGTCTGTCCTGGAGCCTTTGGCAGAAGGTGCCTGGTGAGACTCGAGGCTGACCACTGCGATTCTGGAGTCAAAGCTACAGAGGGTCCAAAGCCAACTACACTCCCACAGAGAAGGAAATCTTGGCAGCCTATGAAGGAATCCAAGCTGCCTCAGAGGTAATCGGCACTGAAGAACAACTCCTCCTGGCACCCTGAGTACCGGTGCCGGGGTGGATGTTCAAAGCAAAGGTTCCCTCTACCCACCACGCCACCAATGCCACATGGAGCAAATGGATTGCTCTCATCACACTGTGCGCCTGTATCGGGAAACTGAATTGCCCTGGGACTTTGGAAATAATCACAAACTGGCCTGAAGGTGAAAACTTTGGTCTCAGGGACGAGGAAGAACAAGAACAAGTGACACGCGCTGAAGAATATCCACCGTACAACCAACTGCCATCAGAAGACACAAGCTATGCTCTTTTCACCCACAGTTCTTGTCGCATCATAGGGATGAAACGAAAGTGGAAAGCAGCTGTATGGATTCCCACACGACGGGTTGGAGAAGCTACTGAAGGAGAAGGTGGATCAAGCCAACTCACTGAACTCAAAGACGTTCAACTAGCCCTGGACATTGCTGAAAGACAGAAGTGGCCAAAGCTATACCACTACACTGATTCATGGATGGTAGCCAATGCTCTGTGGGGATGTCTGGAAAAGTGGGAAAAGGCTAATTGGCAGCGTAGGGGAAAACCAATCTGGACCGCTGAAGAGTGGAAAGACATCGCTGCCCGTGTAAGAAAGCTGGTTGTGACAGTCTGCCATGTAGATGCCCATGTCCCCAAGAGTAGGGCTGATGAAGAACACCAAAACAATAAGCAGGTAGATCAGGCTGCAAAGATAGAAGTGTCACAGATAGACTTGGACTGGAAACACAAGAGAGAGTTATTCCTAGCTCAATGGGCCCATGATGCCTCAGGCCATCAGGGCAGAGATGCCACCTATAAGTGGGCACGAGATCGAGGGGTGGATCTAACCATGGACAGTATCTCCCAGGTGATCCATGATTGTGAGACATGCGCTGCGATCAAGCAGGCCAAGTGGGTGAAGCCTCTGTGGTACAGTGGGCAATGGTCCAAATACAAGTATGGGGAGGCCTGGCAGATTGATTACATCACACTGCCTCAAACCCGCCCAGGAACAAGCGCTATGTGCTCACAATGGTGGAAGCCACCACAGGATGGCTGGAGACCTACCCTGTGCCTCATGCTATCGCCCATAACACCATCCTGGGCCTGGAAAAGCAAGTCCTTTGGAGGCATGGTATCCCTGCGAGAATTGAATCTGACAATGGAATCAG
>NW_008236002.1:55142-57407 GCF_000691975.1 Corvus brachyrhynchos
GCTCTCCCCCCTCTCCACTGCGATAAGAAAAATTCAACATTCCAGCTGCAAAGCTGCAAGGCCGAGGTGAGATTAACCCTTTTTATTGCTGTGAAGAGCTGAAAACCTGAGGGAAGAGAGAGAGGAGATGCTTAAAGCTGAAATTCTGTTGTGAAGCTATGATATATCAGAGTATCCTGTTGTAATTTCATGAAGATATGGGGGGTGGAGTGTTCAACTCGTGAGCAAAAGCACCTGCGCTGAGATAGGCAGATGCTGACGCAGCTGTAATTTCATGAGAAGTTTGGACAGGGAGAGATGAACCAGATGAGGACTTTTGCTCCAAATGGGAAAGGAGAAAACCTCAGTCCGTAGAGATGAACCAGATGAGGACTTTTGCTCCAAATGGGAAAGGAGAAAACCTCAGTCCGTAGAGATGAACCAGATGAGGACTTTTGCTCCAAACGGGAAAGGAGAAAACCTCAGTCCCTAGAGATGAACCAGATGAGGACTTTTGCTCCAAATGGGAAAGGAGAAAACCTCAGTTCCTAGAGATGCTCCCAGAGATAGTCCTAACGATGAAGATGATGAAGACCCTTTGCTCCCAGGGAAGGAGAAGGGCCTCTGTTTTTGTTTCTGAACGGCTCAACCTTAAAATTGTACCCCAAAAAACTTCAAGAGTGGACCCTCGAAAGCAGTTGCGGGAAAAGCTGCAAGTCGGGGGAAAGGACTCACACGCAGGCAGAGAGACTCCTCTTCCTAAATGGACTGAACAATATTTGGAAGTGGGCGGCTGTCTCGTTGTGATAATGTTTTCATAGCATGAGCAAGAAGAGACTTCTCTTTCTAAATGGACTGAACAAGGTTATTATGGAAGTGGTAAACAGACTGAACATCTTAAGGGTTGTCTTTTCACATTGTCAGTGGGAGAAGGGAGGAAGGTGGGGGGAGGAGGAGAGTTCTGAAGGTGGTATAATTTTTTTTTTTTTCTTTTTTTAGGTCTGTTAATAAACTTCTTTATATTCTTTCAAGTTTGGTGCCTGTTTTGCATTTCTCCTAATTCTTATCTCACAGCAGATAAACAGTAATGAGTATTTTGGACCAAACCACTACACTAAATTGGTGTTTCCGCCCGGTTACAAACCCAACCCGCGACAATACCACTGCTTGTTGAGTCTCACTGTCACTGTTTGTACATAGCTGTATATATGTATATATATGTATGTATTAATGTGTGTTTAGAGTTCGAATATATTAGTTTGGGCATTGAGCCGAAGATATGGGATAAGGGGTGGAATGTCTTGTGGTGCGTTTCTGATGTGTATCCCCTATTGCTGCTCTATGCTCAGAAATTAACTTTGTGCCTTTCTGTGCCTTTAAACTGAGCCTGAGAGGGGGGAGAGGAAAAAAACAACTGAGGAAACTTTTCAAAGCAGTTTTTCAAGGACACGTATACACACTCCTCTGCTTCTAACAGCAGCAAGAGCGGAGGACGCACCCTGCTTGCTTTTCAGCCAGCTTTCGGCTCCTTTTCTCCGGAGGGAGATGGAAAGTTGAACTTTGTTTTCCTGGGACTTTGGTTTTTCCCTTCTTCCCTTCTGGACTGTTTCAACATCAGAACACATCGGGAGAATTTTCCACTGAGGCCCTGGAGGAGGGCCCACACCAACCCAGCTCCAAGGAGGAGGAGAGGGACCACATCGACAGAAAGACTCTGAATTTTTCCCAGGTTTCTCTCCACAGCGAGAGGTTTTATTATTTAGCATTATTATCCTTTTCCCGTGTGTTTGTTAAATAAATAGTTTTTATCTCTTTCACTTTCCTTGGAGGAAAATTTATTTTTTCCCGAACCTGGTGGGGGAGGGGTGGTTGTAGCCTGCCTTCTCTCAGAGGATGTATTTCTAAATTTGGCCAAACCAGAACAAATTTAGTGGAGCCCAATATGGGGCTCGAAGGAAAGTGAAAGAGATAAAAATTATTTATTTAACAAACACACAGGAAAAGGATAACAAGGCAAGAGCCACCTGGGTCAGGGCCATCCCATCCGCCGCCAGCTTTAACACTGGCCTCGCCGCAGAGTGGGGAATGCGAGTGGCAGCACCCATCTTTAGCTCTGAAGCTTGCGATACGCCATACCAGGGAACACGGCTGGAACTGCCCATGTCTATTTCTGCTTTCACTTCTGTGTTTGGAGAAATCGGGGGGTGACGGCCAGTTGCCTCCTTTCCCGCCTCTGGGGTGGTCAGGGGACAGTGGCAAGCCCGCCTCTCCCCCGCCCCCGCGCCC
>NW_008236002.1:57741-64835 GCF_000691975.1 Corvus brachyrhynchos
TGTTTTTCCTTCTTTTCAAAGTCATTTCTAAACTGCTTTTTAAAATCACATATGCTTCTTCTCTGTTCAGATACATAGGAAAAAGCTCTGCATATCTTAATTCATCAAATTTGCATAATGATCTAAGTTTTACCATCAGGTCACTAATGAGATCATTCTCCAAGCTACCGAAGCAAGGTCAACTTCCCTGACTTAACTTTAAAGTCGGCCAAACTTGTGTAGACAACCTGATCAATTCTTGGGTGTCCAGAGTAGTTCTCCGCCCCATCAGCCATCTCTAGTGTTTTATTATCAACTCTAAAGGACTGTTATGGGGAATTTTTATGTTTTCATCTGAAAAAACACCACCTATGTTTATTCACAAACAGGAAAACTCTGCCAGAGGAAAGCTTTTAATTCCGGAATTCAGCCTGCAATCCGGCCTCGGAATTCTGACTTCCCAGGCAATTTATCTAGCTTACTACACAAATTACAGCACTTTAAAATACTGAAGAGCAACTAATTTTAGCAAACTGTAAATGCGCGCGCAAAAATCTTGTCTCGGCAGGATTCGATTTTGCAGCCTTCGGACTTCCAAACTAACTAACCAACCTCTCAAGCCTCTGAGCCACTCCCGCGGCTGTGTGGGATGTAGCATCTGGGCTGTTGTGGATTCAATGGAGGGCGTCCCCTCCTCTCCACAATTCTGTAGGGGAAGGGTTTAAGTGCTCTTCTTTTGCAGACCTTTTCCCACACTTTCAAACTCCAATCTTTCCACCTCTCTACGAGATCTCCTTCCCTAGTGCTAGCACAATACCGGTCCCTTTTTAACTCACCTCCCTTCCGTGCTTCTGCCTTTCCGTGCTGGGTCCTAAAGCCCTGGTCACAGTCCTGGATTGTCGCTTTGGCCTCTGTAGTTCACCGGCAGAAAGGGGGGCAAAGCGAGATGTTTTTCAACCCAAGGCTGCGAGTTTCAAGGTCCCTAGGGTCCCTTCGTGGTCGCCAGCAAACTGATACCTTTTCCTGGTCTTAAAATCAAGAATCAAACACGGTTAGAAGGGAAAAAGGGATTTTACCTCTGTATTTATTTTAAGGATCTTTAGGTGCACCATGTCCAGGTGGAATGCGCCGAAAAGCACACTGCAATGCACCCTCCTATAGATCGGATATAACATTATAGGTCTTACTAATTAGCATATCTATTACAGATTCTCCAATGAGAGGCTCGAGTGAGCCCTCTTCCTCGAATAACTTTTTCTCTGGATAGTTCTATCTTAGTTTACAAAATGTGTTCTGGAGAGGACCTTGGTGTCTGGGGCTTCTAAGATATTTAGTCTGCTAATTTAACAAATACATTTAAGAATGTAGGCTAAAAAACATTAAGAATACAAAAGCTATAAAAAGGTATATAAAAGGGGTATAAAAGAAAAAGCAAAAAATCATCATGGCATCACAATGACATGATCCCATATGATTTTTCTGTGAAGGTCTTTCTTGCTTTCAGTTCACTGAAAGACCAGTACCCTAGTGAGCTTTCTCTAGAGGCTTATTTTACCTCACCACTCTACACATGGCCCCATCCTTCATTTCCCAAATAATATTCACACCTCATGAAAATCGAGTATGCATTTCCTTAGGCGAGTTTAACCTTAATAAACCAACATCTGAAAACTCTCTCTTCCCTTAGAATTAAAGAAAAAGTCTCACTTAGTCACTGCTGACCAAGGTTAGAACCAAGATTGCTTGGAGCAAGTGGGAGCTACAGAAAATTTATGTCAAACTTTAGCACAGTATGGCCTTGAGAAACCTTTTTTTAACTTGAAAATATTTGGGCAAATTTTCACAGGCAGTGCAGGAGGCATATCTAAGGATGCAAAAGGTAATAAGTCTGCCAAATTTGAAGTCCTTGTTTCAAAGTATAAAATAACTAAAGCTTTCCAGCCAAAGTTATTTAAACAATCTGAGGGAAAAGACTTTTTTATTTTTATGGTCTCCTGAGACATAGCTGAACAACTTTCATTTCAGTTTCCTAGAAGAATTCAGGCTGGAACAAACAACCAGCATGGAAGATGTGAGCTGGAATAGAGAAGGTCTGGCAAAATAAGAAGGTACTGCAAAGATCTTGCAATTCACCAAAAAGATACCCATGCCTCACCAAATAATGTTGATATTTTCAGTATAGGCAATTAATTAACATTTTCTAAAAACATATCAATTTTATAAGCAATGAATTCTTCCAGTTTGATTTTTTTTTCAGATTTTGGTGGTGCTTGTCTTGAACGTTTCATCACTACATAATTTTTCTAGTGATCTCTCTATTCTGGGTGTTGGAACACTTCTTAATCAAGTGTACCATGCCATTGGACCCTGAAGAGAGTAGAGAGAATCTAGAAAATATGAACAAGTCATAAATAGAGGCAATTGTCTTCCCTGCTAGTATCAGACAACAAAATGTCTAGGAAACACACGGATCTAATAATTTTAGCAGGTTGTTAATTTCTAAATCTAAAACTTACAATTTAAATAGAAACTTTATTCACACTCCACTTTCTGGTCATTCTAACTAGATATATTGACCTGATAGGGTTGTTCCACAGTTTTCATTGAATTCAGCACTTTCAACGAAACCAATACCTCAGTGGATCTTTCAATTCAACCTCTGTAACCTCCAGCAAGTATACCAGATACTTAATTACTGTCAATGCAAAAATTGTGATGCATTAAAATAAATTACAGGAATGGAATAAAACAAAGAAATTTAACATTATTCTGTAGAACTAATTTGCCTTCCTCAATATTTATTTATTTAAAAGGATTCTGATAGATGTCCTTTGATGCTTCCAGTCCCACACAATATATATTCACTTTATTGTAGAGTACATTTGGATCTCAGACCACACCATCCAGTAGTTTGTTCATCATGAGTAGTCAATGTAATACTTGTTCCAAATAAAATCAAAACTGTTGTTCTTTGTTCTGGTTCTGGCCAGGTGTGAGAGACTGCAAGGATTGCTGACTCAAAACTTTTTGGGTGCATGTGTGGGGGAAGGGGCAGGTCGGGGCTTACTATGGTGAGGCAATGCCCTGCACCACACACCCCACCCCCCAGGGCCTGTGACGGGGTATCCACCTGTTGTGGTTTCACCCCAGCCAGCAACCCCAGCCCTGATGCCTTAGGATTTTAACTTTTATATTTTTCAGATCTTGTACTGCTTTAGTGTGTAACTCTAAAACTCCATATAGCCTGTTAGCTACTGTTCTCCCTTCCTGGTCAGACAAAACAAATTCTAGGCCTGGACTTCAAGGACACCTTACTGTCTCAGGCCTCGAAATATGTAAACAAAGCCTCTAAAAGGGGGGAACAAACTTGGGGCAATGACTTCATTACCTGAAATTGTAATTGGAGAATTAACCCTGATATGCAAATGGACCAAACTTATAAAAGTATGAAAAACTCGTGACCCGTTGTCCATTTTGGGTGTAGCCTCTCAGAGAAGGCTTTTGACTGCCCAAAGTGTACTCTATTGAAGGCCCTTCAATAAATACCCACTTTTATCCTCTTAATTATGTCTAGCCTCTGTTTTTAGGTAGCCCCATCAAGGCATCAGCACACTGGAGGCAATGCTCCACACCCCACCCCTGGAACCCCAATCTAACCCCAGAGTGGCCAGATGACGAGAAGTCCCACCTGGGGGAAGAGCCCAGGAAAGCCAAAGGACACTTAACCCAGGACATGAGGAGAGCACATGTCTTGACCCTACCTTCTCTTGAAATTTCTAACACCTCTGGAACCCAGGAGGGGTAGCTATATTCATTCTTTTCTATATCTTTTCTCGCTTTCTCTTCTCCTTCTTCTAATTCCGTCTTCTCAGAGTTTTGAGTAACTTAAAATCAGATGGGCTTGGAGCTTGCTAAGTTGAATGGCCGGAATTAATGTTTGTGAAATGTTTTATGTTGATTGAATGCTGCTCTAAACTTTTGCCAAAGTTCTCAGATTTTCTGAAGTTGCCAGTAAAGTTTTTTGTTGTTTTGACCTCTTGAGAATACCTTGTTGGTATTACTCCTGTGTGTCTAACTCAGAGTACATAAAAAACCTGTAAGCCCTTTTAAGAGACTCATCGAGCCAGTTTTTGGGGCCTTACACCAGGACAGGGTTAATTTTTGCAGTAGTCAGGAGGGTCATGACCAGGACCCAGAGGTTATTCTATACTGCCTCACGCCATATGCAGGGGGCGGGGGGAAGGGGTCCCTGTATCAGAACACCTCCTCACCACAAGAGCTTATCTGTTGTTTGTTAGCTGGTGCAAGGCATCTTGCCCTTCACAAAAGCTTGATATTTGGTGAAATAACTCACTAAAGACCAGCCGTCTCGTGGTTATTCAGGCGCAGTGGAAGTGACACTTCTAGCTGACAATAAACATCTTGCTGTGGAAGTGAGATGTGGAAAGATAAGCTGGAATTTCTGACTGACAGACACTCCACTTTACAAACTATAAAAGCTACACCATACTTTCACAAAGCAAAAATCTGAACATTCCCTGGAAATGTGTGGAATTTTCTCCCCAAAGTTGGGATGCTGACTTTCGTGGTTACTCTCCTGAGGGTTAAGTAAAAGGAATCTGTGTACACTATCATCAATTCGGTGGTAAGTTACATTGTCTTCTAATCTATACTATTTCTTTGCTAGCTATAATATAGGTACCTTTGTGTCGTGCAGTTTTATGTAATCTACTACTAGTTTTTTGGTTTATACTGTGTAGTGAGTAACTCTGTTTAAGGCCTTTTGTCTGTTACCTTCTCTCTATTCAATAAATAATTCATTTTATAATAGACCTAATCCGCCATTCTTAAGAACTTGCGAGCCAGAACGATTTAGGTGTGGGTCACCTAAGTAGAGCTGCTGCCAAAAATCTGAGCCTAAGGCAGGGCTTGTCTAAAGTTCTCACTAGATCCATAACAGTCCCTTCTAGTTGGGTAGTGTGGCGGGAGCAGTGGGGGTGTTGCTGGTTTCCGTGTGGTGAGCACTCGTGTGTGAATTGTTCACCTATCTTGTACACTCTGCTATTAGTATTGTTGTTGTTACTCTTTGTTTTCTTATCTCATTGCTGTTTCCAGTATGCTTTTCTTATCTCAACCGGTGATCTTTACCTTTTTGTGCCTCCAATTCTCCTCTCCAGCCTGCTGCAAGAGCAGGGGGACAGGGGAGTGAGTGAGCGAGCAGTGTAGTTCGGAGTGTTTCAGTGAGAACACTAAATTGAGGAATACCATTCCTAAACCACAACATGCTTGCATAGTGCAGTGAGGATTAATGGAATTTAGGCTCCCTATGTCAGTTCAGCTCTATAATGAGTGAGGAAAAAAGGAAGATGCTAATATGGATGCAGATTTGAACCTTTCTGAAGTCTGAAACAATTCAGATCCAGGATTCCAGTCAAGGTTTGTTTGTACATCAAGTTTAACGAATTAGCACCCCCACTCTCCCCCCCATGCCAAAAATTCACAAATGAGAAAGTAAAGTGAAGGCCATGACAGTTTATTTGGGAAAACTGTATGTATCTGATAATGTTGCATGTATACATATCACAGCTTAATTTTCCCCTGGACATGTATATGTCATTAATACTAACCTCCTAGAATACTTCAACTGGAACAAGATCAATTTTTGAACAGGTCTTAATACCTCCATGTAGAATTAATTTGATTGTAGTTTGATTTAATTACTGCAAAGACATTTAATAAGACAGTATCTGGCTTAAGCAAATACAAGCCATGGAACTCAGCTCAAACCTAGCTCATCACTATCTCTTGTAATTGAACACCATAATGGAAGCTGGAGTACTGCTGGGAAGAGGTGTTATGGGAAGTGGTGAGTTTTGAATGTAGAACAAAACACCGTGAGGACAATAAAGAGCAAGTCAGCCCTATGACTATGGTCCTTATATTGTCAACCTTGTTTGCAGCACTCTTAATCTGGAAATGGAGTCTTTCCTCACTGATTGTCCTTTCTTTTACACATAATGGTTTTTTTCCTCTCCATTATTCTGTATTTTACTTCTTTGGGTACATAATAGCCAAATAAAACATGATCAAAATAGCAATCATCAAGCATGTGGGGATGAATCTTAAAACCAAAACTACATTACTACATTTATTCCTGTAAAACAGAGGTGTGAGGTTAAGCTACAGAAACTCATGATTGAGCAAAAGAACAGTACATTTCTGCTGCATAGGTGAGGAATAGTTTGCACTTGAATGTAACTATTGCTTAACTTCCTTTTCCAAGCTTTCACTTGTTTAATCTAACTCTGATTAATATAATTAAAACAAAAAAAAAGTAAACATTTAGCTTCCTTGGAATGTTTTGTTATTTTTATTTAGGAGAAAAAAGGTAGGATAAATAAAAACTCTCTTTCATACTGACCTATAAGAAGGAAACCAATAAGTTATAAACACAGACTTCAGACTTAATTCAAGGGAAATAATCCAGAAAACTCTTTAAAAGACGTTTACATATATATAAATGCACCCTGCCTGTCAAAAATATTTATTCAAAAATTAAGACAACTGTTAATTCTCGATGATTATAAATATAAAAATGCAACCTGTTTTCCAAGTCAGTTCAGCCAAAACTTATTTCAGATAATTTATATTACTGAACATCCCTGAAAATTTGTAATTAGTAAACTAATGAATCACAGTGGAGTCTCAAATCAGACAACTGGAAATAGAGATGCAAGTCTGAAAAAAAACTAAATCAGCAATCAACAAGGACCAGATCAGTTCAAAAATAAAAAATGTTCTAGCCATACAGCTTGTATTCATATAATCTTGTTGGGGTTTTAGTTTAGTCCTAGTTTTTTTCCTGTTAAAGGAATTTTTTCCCATATGCATGTTGCTAGGGGACAAATGGCCGTACTTAAGAGAAGACAAAAGACCTGGCTACTCTTTTGTTTTCACCTGGGTGTGGGGTCAGTTCGCTCTCTGCGGGGAGAGGAGCCTGGTTCTTTTCGGCCGTTTTTCTTTCTGCGGAGAAAGATCCCAGGATCCCCGGCCCGCCTTCCCTGCCCCGCTGGAGGCTGGGGTGTGGCCGCCCCGCCCCCCCCGCGCTTCGGCCA
>NW_008236002.1:65177-76047 GCF_000691975.1 Corvus brachyrhynchos
TATATATATATATATATATAGTAAAGAACTGTTATTCCTATTTCCCACATCTTTGCCTAAAGGCCCTTGATTTCAAAATTATAATAACTCGGAGGAAAAGGGGTTATATCTGCCACTTCAAGGGAGGCTTCTGCCTTCCTTAGCAGACACCTGTCTTTCAAAACCAAGACAGATCTTAATAAATTTCATTTTTATTATGTTAGCTCTTTAAATTTCCACTTGCAGTAATGTTTTATACAAAAATAATTTTAAAAAACCAAAACCAACCTCATTGTAATATTCATTTCTGAAAGGGGATTTAGTGGTGTATTTTTGTATATGTGCTTAACTTCCTAGTGATGTACCACTGGGCTTCCAAATAGATAAATTATGTTTGACGTGTCAGTAATTGCAGCTTTAATAAGCTTCAGTAACTGCAGCTATAGAGAAAGAATAGAAAAAAAAGAAACTTGAAGTGATATATTAAGTGAAACCAGACATAATGGAATGCTGAAACCAGCTAGCCAAGGACACTTGGTGAAACAACCAAGATAAGGCCAGAAGAAGGAACAAACAAGGCCAACCATCAATCTAAAGTGCTAATTTGGGTAGAAGGTAATTCCAGCAGGGGGAGATCACGACCACTGACTCACAGCCACCAACCCAAGAAACCCACCAACTCAAAAGAAGAAGACTGAGCATACGGACTAATTAGCATAAGAAGTGAGAGAATAATTTAACCAATAGAAAGTAGAATACTAATTAATGAGAAAACTATGTAACTTGTAGCCAATGAACACTGATGCCTTTGTATGCTAAAATGTATAAAAGTGAAAAATTTTGATAGTCATGCTGCTGGCTTTGTGGATTTGCCTTCCAGTGCCCCTTTCTGTACAGAACTGTGAATAAATCAAATACCTCAACTGTGTGTAGATTGGCTTCTTGCACACCAGGTGATAGAACCTGTTTTGGGACAACAGTAGTCCATGTAACAAGTAGTTGCCATTTTCAGGAAAAGTGTGAATACATTTAAATTCTCCTTTTTGAGATAACATTTGACATAAGACAGTACTTGCTGTGCAAACTGGATGGGAGATGATTTTTTTCCAGTCAATAATCAGTTTCATAATAATTTCCTGTTATAGGCATCAATCCTTCATTCATTCAATCATAAAAATGTCACTTATTAGAAAAGGAAAAATAGAGTCTAAATGCACAGAATCATGTGGCTGCTTTACTAGGAATCTGTAAACAAAGAATCACTTTAATATAAGAAATCCAAATCTAGGAAAGTAAAAAGGCATTTGAAGCTGGCTTTTAGCTAGCCAACTTTAAAGATCCAAAGGGTTTTGAGGTCTACAAAGTATGCACTAAGATATCATATTTCAAAAAGCAATAAGGCAAATAGTATACTCATTATTTTTAAAAAGTTACAATGGTAGTATAGGCATACACAGTATAACTTGGTTACAATGCGTGGTACTGTTTCTACTACATAGCCCTATAACTGTTTCCTTTCTACATAATCAGAGATTAAATGAGGATTCCAGGTGAACACAAAACCATCCTTGTACCACAATCTACCACTGGAAACAGTTTTTCAGCAGCAGCAATGTTTGCTCTGCTTGTTGAGTCACATTCATACTGAGGAAAGCCCGCAAATCAAAGTTCAGAGATTAAACACTGTCATACTTGTGAAGAGCTTCTTCTAGCTTTTGTGTCACTTTTTGAAAAAAGAGTATTTGCTGTTGCAAGAAATGCTGCATCTGTGATTTAAAGTCCCTCACACGAATTTTGTGGAAATGATTAATTTCTGCTAGGGTTGCAAAAGAAATAATGTTACAGCGTTCTTGAATGCCCTCAGCTTTTGGGAGTTCCATCTTCCCCTCTTCCACATGTCGCTTACTCTCCTTTACTTTGGTAAGGGCTCCTGTGTAAAGAACAAAACAAAATAGTTGAACTGTGAGGACAATGTAGACTCAACTCTCGTACTTTAACAAGTGATTTAAAAACAACAACACAGATTTATAGAAGGCTCATTCTAAATATATTTATATGTGTGCATATATATATATATATATAAATGAAAAGGAATAAAATTGAAGCTTTTTCAGATCAAAAATCACAGAACAGTGAATCTTGTTAAAAAATACTTTAAGGTGCTAGCTTGCAAAAATTAGTAAAACATGCCTGTTTCACAATCTTAAAAATCTGATGGTATACTTCAGAGAATATCTGATAAATATATGTCATGGGTTGACACTGGCCAGATGCCAGGCACCCACGAAAACCACTCACTCACTCCCCTTTGCAGCTGGACAGAGGAGAGAAAATTTAAAGAAGGGTTCATGAGTTGAGATAAGGACCAGGAGAGAGATCATTCACTAAATACCATCATGGGCAAAACAGGCTCCACTTAGAGATATAAGGTGAATTTATTACTAACAAAGTCAGAGCAGGATAATGATAAGTAAAATAAGCCCTTAAAAATACCTTCCCGTCACCCCTCCCCCCTCCCCAGCTCTACTGCCTACCCCAGTAGCACACTGAGGCAGGGAACCGGGGTTACAGTCAGTTCATCACCCGAGGTTTTCTTCCGCTGCTCAGGGAGAGGAGTCCTTCCCCTGCTGCACTGTGGGGTCCCTCCCACGGGAGACAGTTCTCCGTGAACTTCTCCAGCGTGGGTCCAATCTCACGAGCAGCAGCTACCTGCGACCTGCTGCAATGTGAGCCCCTCCCATGGGCAAACATTCCTCCCAAAACTGCTGCAGTGTGGGTCATACTTCCACAGGATGCAATCCTTCAAGGACAGGATGCTCCAGCCTGGGAGCAGGGCCCCTCTCTCCACGGGGCTCCCACAAGATCACAGCCTCCTCCAGGCATCCACCTGCTCTGATGTGGGCTCCTCCCCTACGGGCTGCAGGTAGATCTCTGCATTCCTCGTGGACCTCCATGGGCTGCAGTGGGACAGCCTGCTTCACCATGGTCCTCACCACAGCCTGCAGAGGCATCTTGGCTCTGGCGCCTGGAGCATCTCCTCCCCCTCCTTCTTCACTGACCTTGGTGTCTGCAGAGTTGTCTCACATATTTTCACTCTGCTCTTCTCTGGCTGAAAATTAAAACTGCGCCACAACCTTTGTTTTGATTTTCTTCTTAAATATGTTATCACAGAGGCATTACCACCATTTCTAATTGGCCCAGCCCTGGCCAGCGGTATGTCCATCTTCAGAGCCATCAGAGACTGGCTCTGCCGGACATGGTGGAAGCTTCTAGCAGCTTCTCACAGAAGCCATCTCTGTGGCCCCCCTGCTACCAAAAACCAGGCCATGCAAACTGAATACAGTATACCAGCACTGGAAAAACATGAAAGCATTAGAGAACTAATCAGATCAATTTAAGCCTACATAAACACCAGAAAAATAGCCTCATTCAGAAATTGGACTTTGTGAAAAATCACATTTCACAATTTTTGTGAAATATAAAAAGGAGATCTGAATACACAAAATCTTGCTAATACACCATTCTGCTTTTATACTGCAGATATCCCAAAATTAATTATTGATTACTAGATAATCTAAAAGTTTATTTCAAAGTTGTAGAGATCTGGGTAGAGCTAACACAAGTTTGTAAGAGCTAGAAGAAACAGAGCAAAAGAACTGACAGTCTTCCTTGTCCAAATAGCTAATTAAAGCATATACATCTTCAAAACCAAAATATCACCCAAACTAGACTCACCTAAAGCAGACTCATCTAGTGACAAATAATACCAAGATGAGTCTTAGACATTTATTCATGTTTCAATTTCCCATAAGAGCAACTTCTTTGCCTTAAATATTATATACATATTTTATTAATATAACTGAAACTAGTCAGACCAATAAAACTTTTACCTTCTCACAAAATGTTAGTAATATGGCATTTTTCACAACCTTTATGATCACACTTAAGTTACTTGTTCCTTCAACTATTTGTAATGCCTTAACTAATTTTCTCCTTTCATATTACATTTCTTAACATACATGGAGGGTTGACCCTGGCTGAATGCCAGATGCCCACCAAAGCTGCCCTATCATTCCCCTTCTTAGCTGGACAGGGGAGAAAAGCTATAACAAAAGGCTCCTGAGTGGAGATAAAGACAGGGAGAGATCACCCATCAATTACTGTCATGGGCAAAACAGACTTGGGGAAATTATTGAGTTTATTACCAATAAAAATCAGAGCAGGATAACGACCAATAAACCCAAAACTTAAAACACCCCTGCCTCTCCCTGTGAGGGACTGGAATGCTAATGGCTTGAACAATCAGGGTGCAAGATGAGGATGTGCAAACCGCCCAGGTGCAGAGGGCGAGCACACCCGCCACCTCAGGCTACAGCTGGGTGTTGAACAAGATAAGGGAAGAGGCTGATAAGAGGCAAATCCTGCAAGGTAGGATAATGTTTTTTATCATGCCAGTCCTTACACAAGTGGCTCTGGGAAGCACCAGGACATTCACATGTAGCCCAAAAGTAATCACCCCTTCTGATGGGCCATAATTGACTCAGCTGTGCTGACCAGAGAGGCAGCTGTGGCATCTTCAGAGGTGTCATAAACCATCAAACTCACAAAGTGTCCCATGATCTACAGCATTGCATCATTCAGTATGAAACTCCCTGCCCCAAGGGAGGTACCTGGGCATTCCCACCTGAACCTGAGCGTATATAACCCATGGAACTTTGGTGTTTTGTGGGTTTCTTTCACAAGATCAAGAATGTGATCGTCACTTTGACCAACAGACATTGAAATTGCAACAACCAAGTCTTGTTGCAAGGTCCATGGGTGGTGAGATCTTTCTACTCTTATACTTTCCTTCTCTTTCTTTTCCTTATACATTTTTGAAGTGATATTTTTATGCTTTTATATTGTTATATTACTATAGATAATAACCACGATGGCTACAGACCTGTTTTCTTTCACTGCTAAATATATATTTAGAAACAGTGGTCATTCAGTGTCATTTCACTCTAATACACCCCAAGCGACCTATTAACAAGAACCTGGGTTACCCTCACCTTCTGGGGTGGATCATAACCCTCCCTTCTTCCCAGGTTTAATTTTACTCCCAATTTCTCTACCTCCTTCCCCTTCAATCAGTGCAAGGGTACGGGGAAAGGGGTTGCAATCACTTCATCATGCATTGTTTCTGATGCTCCTTTCTTCTCATATTCTTCCCCTGCTCCAGCGTCAGGTCCCTCCAACAAGAGACAGTTGTCCAAAAGCTTCTCCAACACAGGCCCTTCTCCTGGGCTGCAGTTCTTCAAGAACTGCTCCAGCAGGGGGTCCCCCATGTGGTCACAAGTCCCGACTACAAACCCACTCCAATGTGGGCTCCTCTCCACAGGGTCATAGGTCCAGCCAGGAAACTGCTCCAGCACAGGCTTCCCACAGGGTCACAGCCTCCTTCAGGCATCCACCTGCTCCAGCATAGGGTCCTCCATGGGCTGCAGGGGAATCTCTGCTCTGGCACCTGGAGTGCCTCCTCCTCTCCTTCTTCCCTGACCTTGGTGTCTTCAGGGTTGCTTCTCTCACATATTCTCATTCTTCTCTCCAGCTGCAGGTTCTCGCCACAATTTTTCTTTTCCCCCTTCTTAAATATGTTATCCAAGGGATGCTACCACTGTCACTGATTGGCTCGGCCTTGGCCAGTGGCAGGTCTGTCCTGGAGCTGGCTGGCATCAGCCCTGCTGGACATGGGGGAAGCTTCTAGCTTCTTCACAGAAGCCCCCCTGGTAGCTGCCCTGCTGTGGCAGGGCATATCGCCCCTCTCCCCACCACAGGTGTCCAGTGCAGATAGAAGAGATGACCCAGGTGGGCAAGGCCCAGCAGGTATCATCTCCTGGTGCCAAAAGGACTGCAAGCCTAACCAAGAATCAACACCTTGGTATGGAGGACAGATGTGGGAAGAGATAAAAGAGAAAACATAGGAGACCAAAAGGCCTATTTTATACTATAAAAGTACTACAGATTATCACAGAGGCAGAAGCCTTCTACCCACACGCCCTGAAAGTGTGAGAATTCTGCCCAGAGCCTAGACGCAAATTCCGTGGTTACTTTCCTGGGAATTGAGGGAAAGGATTTTGATGTGTGCTCCATCAGGAATTGGATGGTAAGAAACATTGGATCCTAAGTTATATTATTTCTTTTTTAGCCATAAAATTAATAGGTACCTTTAACCCTGCGTGTATAATACTAGTTCTCTTTTTTCTTATTCCTGTGTAGTAATAGTCTGTTTTATGTCTGTTAGTTTTATGTCTATTAAATAAATAATTCATTTTATTGATGCCTAGGTTTTAACTTTTATATTTTCCTGATTCTGTACTGCTTAGAGTGTAACTGAGGTTTCTTGTAGCTTGCTAATTTCTCCTCACTTGTGCTAGGTAGACATAACAAAGCCTTTCCAGGCCTGCTCTCCAAGGTCACCCAGACCGTCCTAGGCCTGAAAAGTATAATCCAAAGATCTTCTAAGGGGGGCCAGCGGAGGGGAAATTACATCATTGAACTGAAGCTTTAATTGGAGAATTAACCCTGATATGCAAATGAACCAAACCTATAAAGGTGTGAAGAACTCGTGACCTGTCGTCCATCTTGGGGTCCATTTTTGGTAATAGCCTGTGGCTCCCAGGGTGTACCGTTGAAGGCCTTTCAAATAAATACCTATTTTATTCTTTTACTCCTGTCCAGCCTCTGTGTCTAGGAGGCCTCTTAAGGCATCACTATAATAGACTTAATCAGCCATTATTAAAAAACTTATGAATGAGAGTGGGTTTTGGGGGGCTGGCCACCTCAATAAAGCTACTGCCTGCTGCCGGAGGCCTGGGCAAAAGGCAGGGACTTATTTAAACCCACATCATCCATTCATAACACCTGCCTGCCCCACTACCAAAACCTGTCCACGCAAACCCAATACACCATACAAATGACTACAGTTCACAGACAGAACTCCCTATACATTGCCTTCAAGAAATGTTTTCCTATGGTCTTGACAGTGACACTAGCCAGCAAGCTAACAGAGAAAGTTCTCTGCCTATCTTTCAGGACAATCTCCATGCTATCTGCTGCAGAAGCAGGTTTGTCTTCTTGTCAGCCAGAATCCACACATGTAGTAAACACCATTAAACAGTAAAAATGCAGTTTATCAGCAGTGATGTTATCTTCCTTTCCTTTGCATGTCCATTTAACAAGCCATTTCTTATAAGTCTTCCCCCAGTGCACTGACACATCAATTCAGATTTGGAACATGACATTGTGCACAGCAGTGTCTGAGTTTGCTCTATGGGCAGTGATTTGGGAGGGAATGGGCAGCACGGCTGCTGCTCTGTGTCTTTTGTTTCCACTTCTCTTGTTCCCCTGCCTGCTGTGGGTCATCGCCTGCCCATCTCCAGCCCCTCACCAGGCAGTCAGGTAGAATGGAAGGTCAAGGTATGCTCTTACTACAGTATGCTAGTTTGGGCTGGTGTAGAGTTAACTTTCTTCCCAGTGGCTGGTATGGGGCTGGGTTTTGGATTTGTGCTGAACACAGGGTTGATAATATAGAGACGTTTTTGTTATTGCTGAGCAGGGCTTGCATGGTGAAATAAAGAACTTAGATCCAATAGAAAAGTTCTGTTAGATAGAACATTCCTTTATTGCAGCTATGGGCAGGCTGGGGACATATTGGGAGTTTATTGCCTATAAACATATCCAATGAAACAACAATTTCCAGGGGTTTAAATACACGGTATCATTCAAGACCTCCCCACAGCCCCCTCCCATAGTCTGCCTATCTTCGTGCATCATAGATGCCATCTCAAATGTTGTCTTGCTGCTCTTTTGTGGAGCAAGACTGCCATCTAGTGTCCTTTTCTTGATATCATTTCGGGGAAGGGGAGCATCAGCTCTTCATCAGCTATCGTCTTCATCACTTTAGATGAACTTTCAGGTTGGCAACTTCCAGCACATGCGCATTCCACTTCTGCTGAGTCCCAGTTTCCTTATTCTTTTAATTACCACTAAGACAGTGCATTTTTCTTTAGTTAAAAGATAACCCAAATCTCCTCTTAGCTAAACAATACTTTATTGAATTTGCTCCTCTAGCTAAACAATTCTCTATTGATTTTCTGGGGTGTATAGGTCTATGGAGTAATTTCCTGCAGGTGCAGTAAGGCTACTCCTTAATTTTCCCAGGGTTTCTATCTTGTTCTACTGAAACACAGATTTAAACTGAAAACTGCTAAGATAATGAAGTCCAAAAAAACATAAATTCCTTAGTTAACTAAAACACAGCTCCTTGCAAAATTCATAGGACCACAAGACTGCTAGCTAAATAAGATATAACTCCTTTTCAATGGGAATTTGTGAAGAGACACAGCCTGGACAGGGGACCCAAACTGACCAAAGGGATATTCCAGGCTACATCATGTTCAGTATATAAAACTGAATGAAAAAGGAGGAAGAGGGGGATATTCAGAGTTGCAGTATTTGTCTACCCATCATCTCTCCTGCACATGGCTGAACACCTGCCTGCCCATAGGAAGCAGGGAATGAATTCCTTGCTTTGTTTTTGCTTGTGTGTGCACCTTTTGCTTTCCCTATAAACTGTCGTTATCTCAACCCACGAGTTTTCTAGCTTTTACCCCTCCAGTTCTCTCCCTGATCCCACTGGTGGGGAAGTGAGCAAGCAGCTGTGTGGGGCTTGGCTGCTGGCTGGGGTTAAACCACCAGGAAGTTAAAATACCACATGATTTGGCAGACTTAGGGGAAAAGAGCTTTTTGAATTTTTGAAATGGGGGTTGTGCCTTGCATTATAAATAAAATCTGTCATTTCTAAAATTCAGAGAAGCATGTGTGATTTTTCTCTGTACAACTTCTAACAACTTGTTAACTTGGCTGGGGGGTGTTTTGAATAGCAGATACGCAGCAAATATTTTCTCTGTTCTCCGTATTTCTCTACTCTTAAAATAATATTTTTCTCTTTAATTTGCATTCAGACTGCAGTCTTCGTGGCATCTCCTGTCTGCAGCCCTAGTACAAACTCTCAGTTGTGAGCATAAGACATTCCCCTTTGGTATGACGCACTTACAGAAAGACAATAGAGAAGAATTTCATTTTCTTTTTTAAACTGTGGCAGGGAAATTATTAACAAGGTTAAGTGTACACTGAAGACTGCATGGCCAAGGATGCTGGTATTTGAGTGGCAGAGGCCATACTCTGAAGCTGGTGTGCCAAAGAGCTGCTGGGAGGTCAAGAGCAGTGACTCTCCCCAGGGGCTGTGAGGTGGTGTCAGGGGCTGGCTTCACACCTTCCTGGTCCCCATGGCCCACCAGCATGAAGGCTAAAAGCTTGGCACCAGCTGCTACAGCTGATTGACCTCACCATCTCCAGCCTGACCCAAAAAAACAACAAAGAAAAATCTTTTTCACATGCAGTGGTTCCAACAGCAGGATCATGCCAGATGATTGGTATTTTCTCCTTCAAGGAGTGAGGAATCTCTGAGGTAGGGCACAATTTGAAAAATACTTAATCCCCTCTTCTGCAAAAAGAACACTTCTTTCAACAAACAAAACCAAGCTTAGCAAAAATTTTCTCTGTGTTCTGTTGGCATAGCAGAAATCCATGCAAGGCTGTGGAAAACTTAAATTTGGGACTTACTGGAAGCCAGATAGAGCTGGTTAAATAAACATGACAACTCTTCAGTTGTCATGTGGGAAAAAGCTTTAGATGTTCTTTCTAGAATGACCAAACTGGAAATTATCATGAAAGCATAACTAAGTTCTGGAGCATGTATATCCTCCAAATTATTTTACATCAATTAAAACCACTCATTACCATTATATATTCATAACCTTCATTGTAGTGGGTTGACCTTGTCTGGGTGCCAGGTGCCCACCAAGCCACTCTATCACTCCCCAGTGGGACAGGGAAGAGAAAATAAGATGGAAAACAACTAGTCGGTTGAGATAAGGCAGTTTACCAAAGCAAAAAAAGAAAAGCAAAATTTTGCATGCGCATAAGCAAAGGGAAAAGTTAATCTCTACATCCCATCAGTGAGTGACGTTCAGACACTTCCCGAGAAGCAGGGCTTCAGCATGTGTAGTGCTTGCTCCGGAAGGCAAAGGTAGAATAACAAATGCCCCCCCCCAGCTTTTGTATCTGAGCTGACGTCATATGGTATGGAATATCCCTTTGGTTAATTTGGGTCAGCTGGCCTGGTTGTATTCCCTCCCAGGGTCTTGCCCACTCCCAGCCCCTTGATGGGGGGGAAGGAATGTTAGAGGGACAGCGCTGCTCAGCTGTAGCCAAAACACTGGTATGTTATCAACACCTTTCCAGCTACCAATGCAAAGCACAGCACTGTGAGGGCTGCTAAGGAAAAATGAACTCTATCTCAGTCAGACCCAATACAATCTCCATCCCTTATTCTATACCATTTGCATCATACTCAGATCCCACATAATTTATATATCTTCCAACTGTTCCATTGTATTTATTTCTCATTACTGGAATCCTTTCTTACCAACACACTCAAACTACATCCTTAAACCATCTCTATACCAAACATGCATTTTCATTAACTACTATCCCCCGTCCTTTCAAAGACAGATATTATTTTCCCATTTCCTGGGCTTCCTCCATCCCTCCAGATCCATGACTTGGGCTCCATGCCATCACGATGAGTGGTCAGGACAGGACACGCAGCACACTTGATCACTGGGTGTTGGGGTGGCTCAGCCTGCTCTCAGGCTGAAACCATCAAATGTCAGTCAAACCAGGGCCACCCACTGGGTGGATTTCCCCACTCAGGACAGTGGATCGGAAGGCAGACCAGACAAGATCACTGAGGTCTAGGTTACCTCCCCCTGGGTGGCTCCCAATC
>NW_008236002.1:84222-86875 GCF_000691975.1 Corvus brachyrhynchos
CCGACGGGAACTTGGTGGAGCCTACCCCTGCCTCCCCTCTGCCCGAGGGCACGCCGAGGCTTGTGGTTACAAGCCCCCAGTTGCGTTAACTGGGCACCTACAACAGCCCGGCTCAGATTGTCATTGCATTCTCCTTGTTCCTTGTAAAATTCATTATAATTTCATGCTCCCCCAAGGTTAAATCTCCTTGAGGCACACACAGGGTCTCCCCATCCTCCTGCATTACCCATCAAGTACACCCTGGTCCTTGGGCAAAGACAAACCCACAAGTGGGTTAGCCTTATCACAGATTATTCTTCCCCCAAGGTTAAATCTCCTTGAGGCACACACAGGGTCTCCCCATCCTCCTGCATTACCCATCAAGTACACCCTGGTCCTTGGGCAAAGACAAACCCACAAGTGGGTTTGCCTTTTCCCATAGGAGGAAAAATCCACTCCGACTTCCCCAGCCACTTCCCCATGTGTAGTGCAGGGACTTTATCTCCTCCCACAGTGTGTAGGGGTTTTGTTTGGGCAGGACCAGGGTGGTTAGCAAATCCCCTAGTATTAACCAGCTAAGTGGCTTCTGCTAAATTTGCATCCCAATCCTTCTATGTCCCATTACCTAACGCCATAGTCTTCGGTAGTCCATTATACCTCTCAATCTTTACAGAGCCATGTGGGCGATAAGGGATGTGATATATCCACTCAATGCCATGTTTCTTTGCCCAAGAATTTCTAAGGTTATTTCTAAAATGAGTCCCATTGTCTGATTCAATTCTCTCTGGGGTACCATGTCACCACAAAATGTGTCTCTCAAGGCAGAAGATAGTGTTTCAAGCAGTGGCATGGTTTACTGGGTATGTTTCCAGACAGCCTGTTGTTGCCTCTACCATGGTATGTAGCTCTTGCCTTGTGTTTGTGGCAGTGGTCCAATGTAGTCATTTTGCCAGGCCTCACCTTATTGGAAACCCAGCCATCGCCCTCTATTTCCAAAGACATTTCACTCGCATGGCTCGCTTGATGGCAGCACATGTTTCACGTTTGTGAATAACCTGTGTGATAGCCTCCATGGTAAGGTCCACCCCTCAATCACAGGCCCATTTGTATGTTGCATCCCTTCCTAGATGCCTGATGTTTCATGGGCGCATTGGGCTATAAGTAGCTCACCCTTTCGCTCCCAGTCAAAGTCTACCTGAGCTATTCCAATCTTGGCAGCCTTACCTACCCGTTCCTTGTTCTTCAGTGGCAAAACTTTTGGGCGTGTGAGCATCTACATGACCTACCTTCAGAGTCATGTTTTCTACCTGTGCAGTGAGGCACCTGCCACAATGCAGCAGCCCAGATGGGTTTACCCCTGCACTGCCAATTGTTGCTCTTCCATTGCTGCAGCCACTCTGCTATGGCATTAGCCACCATCCAGGAGTCAGTATAGAGACAGTACAGGCCACTTTTCTCGTTCAGCAATCTCTAGGGCTAGTTGGATGGCTTTTGCTTCTGCAAATTTGCTTGACTCGCCTTCTCCTTCAACAGCCTCAACAACTCGTCATGTGGGACTCCACACAGCAGCTTTCCACCTCCAATGGTTTCCTATCATATAGCAGGATCCATCAGTAAATAGAGCATAGCCTCTTTCATTTTCTGGTAACTAGTTATATGGTGGTGCTTCTTTGGCACAAGTCACCTTCTCAGGCAATGCTTCAAAATCTCTGCCTTCTGGACAGTCTAAAATCTCTTCTAGGATTCCTGGGAGATTAGGTTTTCCCATTCGGGCTCATTGTGTAATCAATGCTACCCACTTACTCCATGTAGCGCTGGTTGAGTGATGTGTTGAGGGGATGTTTCCTTTGAACATCCAGTGTAGTTTGGGCAATCGCAGTGCCAAGAGGAGACATGTTTCTGTCCCAAAAACTTCTTAGATGGCTCAAACCCCCTCATAGGCTGCTAATAGCTCTTTTTCAGTTGTAGAGTATCAGGCTTCTGATCCTCCAAAAACCTAATAGTCAATGTCAGGTTTCTCCTGATGTCCTTTGACAGAGGCTCCAGGTGAGACCCTGCTCCCTAGCTGTAGTGTAGAGTATATTTTCCACAGCTGGCCTTGTCTGAACAGGCCCAAGAGCTACTGCATGATCTATTTCCTGTTTGAGCTGCTCAAAGGCCTGTCGTTGCTCAAGGCCCCATTCAAAATGGTTCTTCTTCCAGGTTACTTGATAGAGGGGGGCTCACACGCTGACTATAACCTGAAATATGCATTCTCCAGAACCCCACAAGGGCTAGGTAAGCTTGTGTTTCCTTCTTGCTAGCTGGTGGAGCCATAGTTGCAATTTTTTTAACCACCTCCATAGGCACATGATGGCAGCCATCCTGCCATTTTATTCCCAAGAACTGGATCTCCTGTGCAAGTCCCTTTACCTTAATTTTTTTTATGACAAGACCAGTGTCATGGGTTAGCATAGCTCCGGAAGTGATTTTCTTGCAAAGAGGTGCTTACCGCTTCCTCTATGACCTGACAGAACCTATCAACTGGCTAGTTGGAATATTGACAATTTTTTAAGCCACTTAAAAATTTTGACACACCTCTGTGGTCCACATTTAAGAATGGACAAACCCCAGGAGAGCTCTCTCTTGCTTCTGGCCTTGGGACAG
Source organism: Corvus brachyrhynchos (assembly GCF_000691975.1). Taxonomy (NCBI): domain Eukaryota; kingdom Metazoa; phylum Chordata; class Aves; order Passeriformes; family Corvidae; genus Corvus; species Corvus brachyrhynchos. The sequence goes on from NW_008236002.1 coordinate 86,848, forward strand.
GTAACTGGCCTGGGCCCGTATGGGGCCC
>NW_008236002.1:87654-88584 GCF_000691975.1 Corvus brachyrhynchos
GTGGGAAAAGCTACACGCTGGTCAGCTCCCCCTCTGCTTAGAGGCTGTCCCATGGGAATAGGGTGTTAAGCTTTGTAAAGTAGATATAAGTGGGTGTAAGTAAACAATAAAGCAAGCACGATGTTCAAATCATATCGGTGTTCATATCGTGACTTCGGCCGGCTCCCCTGCGCTCGGAACCCCCCCTGCTAAACCTGGCGCTTGGAGCAGGGACCCGAGTGATTTTTGCGCTTAATGCAGGTTCGCTTAAATGCGGTAAGACTCATGGGAATAGGGTGTTAAGCTTTGTAAAGTAGATATAAGTGGGTGTAAGTAAACAATAAAGCAAGCACGATGTTCAAATCATATCGGTGTTCATATCGTGACTTCGGCCGGCTCCCCTGCGCTCGGAACCCCCCCTGCTAAACCTGGCGCTTGGAGCAGGGACCCGAGTGATTTTTGCGCTTAATGCAGGTTCGCTTAAATGCGGTAAGACTCCGAATCATCGTATTATCGGTGCTGGAGCCTGTGGGAGCTGGATGCGGTGACCCAACAGCGGGAGAAGCTATGGAGTATGAGGCAGGGACTCGCCTCCTAGCCAGTATTCTCTCTAAGAGAGAATAGACTATAAAGGATCGTGATCTTAATGCCCTCGTTATGTGGGCCCGGGAACATGGATTATTGAGATACACTTCGCTTTTGTTTTCTACCGAAGCATGGTGGGAATTTGGGAATGAATTATGGCTGTCCACAATTGAGGGTGGAAAAGAAGGTAAGGAAGCTAAAGCCTGGGATCCCAGGGAAGGATGGAACAAAGGCTTCACAAACCCCCGGACAGCTGGCCCCGGTGTCCGGCTGGACCTTCAGGAACAGCAGGCTGGAACGGCAGGCTGGAGCGGCAGGGATGAGCACAAATCCCGGAGGACAGACGAGATGTATCCAAACGGAGAA
>NW_008236002.1:89933-90463 GCF_000691975.1 Corvus brachyrhynchos
CCTCCCCGTATGCAGCAGTCCGACAGGGGCTGTCAGACCCATATGGTCAGTTCATTGACCGTTTGTCAGCAGCCTTAAAGGATGCAACTGAGCTCTCTCAAGAGCTCCAAGAGCAAATGCTCTGGACCCTTGCCTTTGAAAATGCTAATAGGCAAACTAAGACGATTCTTGCCACGCTGCCCCAGGGAGCAGAAGTAGACGAGATGCTCGTGCCTGCTACCCGTGTGGAGCAGTCATCTCAAACAGCTGCTTTTACCACAACGCTGCAGAATGTCCTGCAAAAACAGGGTCAAGTCATCACCGCAGCACTGACCAGAGGGGTGCAAAGAAAAAAGGGGGCGAAGGCCACTGGCCCGCCTCCTGGTCCCCAGATGGGCAGAGTAGCCTGTTTCCGATGCGGTGAAGAGGGGCACCTGAGGCTCACTTGCCAGAAACTAGTGTGGTGTCACAACTGCAATTGTGGCAACCATGCCACCATGGTATGCCGCCATGCGGGAAATGGCCAGCGCAGCGCGGGGGGGGCTCCCCCC
>NW_008236002.1:90547-90994 GCF_000691975.1 Corvus brachyrhynchos
GCCTCGGGGTGGCCGTGGCACCCTCAATAGAAGTCATGCTGAGGGACCACCAGGTCACCCTGATCCCGACCACAGCCAAGGGCCCCCTGTCACCAGACGGCTCTCGTCTGGGTGGCCTACTCGTGGGGCGGTCATCAACCAGCCGTCAGGGAGTAGTGGTGCTCCCTGGAGTCATCGACACCGACTACACCGGTGAAATGAAGATCATGACCTACACGCTGCAACCACCCATTACTATCCCACAGGGCAGCTGCATTGCCCAAATCATCCCCATTCCCCTAATGACCAACGGGGGAACCAGAAACAATAGTGTCCGCGGAGACCATGGTTTTGGGTCCTCTGGGTTCGACGTGTTTTGCACATTGAACTTGGCCCAGAGACCTCAGCGGCCAGTGATCCTGCGAAGGGGGGCAGAAGCCACCAAAATACAGCCGATTTACGACAGCG
>NW_008236002.1:92603-93041 GCF_000691975.1 Corvus brachyrhynchos
TGAATGTAGATCAGCCACTACTAGGGCGCACAGTGTTCACGGATGCGGGGAGGAAGACGAAGCGGGCTGCCTGTGCGTGGAAAGAGAACGACCTCTGGAAGACTCATATCATAGCGGGAGAACCGGCCAACAGCTTGCTAACACTCGAACTGCGTGCCATGATATGGGCCTTACAACAGTGGTTGAAGGAACCGGTGAATGTAGTCAGTGATTCCCTATATGTCGTTGGAGTAGCCCAATGGATCCATGATGCAGAAATCCGGCGTATCAACAACAAACATCTGGGCAGACTGCTCATTACATTGCGGCACACCCTGCAACAACAGACACACCCCTACTGTATCCTGCATGTTCGGAGCCACCAGTGGAACATCGGGCTGGGAGAGGGCAATGCCCGTGCAGATGAGGCGGTGACCTGTGCCCCCATAGTGCATCTCC
>NW_008236002.1:93869-94097 GCF_000691975.1 Corvus brachyrhynchos
TGTTTTCTTGTGACTGGTGGTGGGTGTCGGGGAACCAAGAAGGGGAGTTGCGTAGATTCTTGTTTATAGCACCAGACACAGAGATAGAGTGGGGAATTGTTTTGACTGTCTTAAGACAAGGGCATTGGTGGACATCTTCAATCAGCTGTCTGCCCATTTAGATCGAGTGAAGAGTGTGGCAGTGTTAGGGGGAGAGAGTAGCACACAAGTTCATGTCCCCCGGCAGCA
>NW_008236002.1:94212-94799 GCF_000691975.1 Corvus brachyrhynchos
GAGGGATGCTAGACAACAGCTCCCTGATAGGGAACACCACAGACAATGGCAATTGTTCAGGGCTCATCGGACTCAAGCCTGCGCGGCTGGGTGCCTGCTGGAAAGCTGCATTCTTGAAAAGCATCAATGTCACCATGGGAACACCAGAAGAGTTAGATCTACTGGGTTCCACAAACCAAACTGGAGATGGTTACATGACATTCGAGCCTCCCACTATCAGTCAATTAAATGTTAATAAGCACCTTTGGGCCACTTTTGACGCTCTTGCAGACTGGTTTCTGAGAAACCACGCGTCCGAAGCAATGTACCACCGAATCAACCTCACGGGTCAAGCCCCGAAACGTCTCCCCAGTGTTACGTTCTTAATATGCAGGGACCACGCGTGGAATGGGATTCCTGCCAGCCCACATGGGGGACCATGCTACTTAGGGAAACTCACCCTGTTCCATCCAAGCCTGCATCACCTCTTAAATATCACCCACCACACTAAAACCAGGGTGCGGCATTCAATCCATGAGCTCAAATGTAAAAGAAATGAAGACCCCGTCTTTTGGAGTCGTGGTATAATTTGGCTAGCATCTATGTTT
>NW_008236002.1:95784-98046 GCF_000691975.1 Corvus brachyrhynchos
GTGTTCTGAAGGTGTGGTATGATTTTTTTTTTTCCTTCTTTTAGGTCTGTTAATAAACTTCTTTATATTCTTTTAAGTTTTGTGCCTGCTTTACTTTTCTCCTAATTCTTACCTCACAGAAGGTAAATAAGTAAGTAATGAGTATTTTGGACCAAACCACTACAACCAGCTTTCAGAAGAATTTAGATTATTTTCTTTCCTTTCTCAAAAAACTTCTTCTGCTGTATTGCCCCACACAATAATATAATCAATATATTTTAGGTGTTCTGGAGCTGCACCCTGTTCCAGTGCAGTCTGGATCAGTCCATGGCAAATAATGGGGCTGTGTTTCCACCCCTGGGGCACTCAGTTCCAGGTATACTGGACACTCTTTCAGAAGAATTTAGATTATTTTCTTTCCTTTCTCAAAAAACTTCTTCTGCTGTATTGCCCCACACAATAATATAATCAATATATTTTAGGTGTTCTGGAGCTGCACCCTGTTCCAGTGCAGTCTGGATCAGTCCATGGCAAATAATGGGGCTGTGTTTCCACCCCTGGGGCACTCAGTTCCAGGTATACTGGACACTCTCCAAGTGAAAGCTAATTGTGGCCTGCACTCTGCCTCCAGAGGGACTGAGCAAAATGCATTAGCAATATCAATTGTGGCACCATTTGGCTGCCTTTGACTCCAGTTCATATTGAAGTTCCAACATGGCTGCAGAGTATTCACTGTCTGACCTTTGCAATGCCAGACCAGAAGTCCCCTCACCAGGGTTAATGGAAGTGATTCAGTTCTTTTATGTCTGGGAGATCACTGATTGCTTTCTTGTATCTCTGTGGCAACTATACTGACAGTCTTCTTGGGTGGCCCCTTCTTAACTGCTCTCTTCCGTCTCAGTTCATGGACATGGGCTTCCAGCTTAAATGTGGGTTCACCATCCCACTTCCTCATGTCCTCCCCCTGGTCACGCAGAAAGAACCAGAGTTTGCCACATGGCCTGTGCTTGGGGCTTCCCTTCCTTCTGACCAGGGTAGGAGAGGAACCATCTCTTGGGCTACCCCTAAAAGCAGGGGTGCTGGCTAGTAGGGATGAGGAAGTACCCAGACTTGCTTCTACGTTTCAGAGCCAGGAGGATGCAATCTCTACAGCTGGTGAATACGTTTGTGGGTAATACAATGATACCAAGCTGCTGGAATATGATGCAGGGGCACTTTGAACCACCTTCCTCCACATGACCATTGTGCAAGGGGCATCCTCTGGATCTTTGGAGACACTGTCATTCTTTAGATCACTATAGACGATTTCCAGCACTGCTAATTCTTTCAAGTACTGGATGCCTTCATCTGCAGTGGTCCACTTTCCTGGGGAGTTCACGGGGTCTTCCTTAAATGGATATCTGTCTCAGTTTGAGACAAGTTTAGGAGGAAAATGCTCTGGAATGAATGCATCCTCTAAAGAAGACAGTTTCAGCACTCCCTCTTCCACCGATCAGAAAGGAATTTCTTGGATGAAAGTGAAAAAAACTGTTTATTTAACAAGTAGAGTGCCCGCAGGGAATGGGGAAAAAATTAATAACTGTCAAAATATTAAACTTCCTCGCTGCGGATAAAGCTGGCGGATTCAGAGTTCTGTCTGTAGCTGGCTTGGCTTTCTCCTGAGGTCTGGGCTGGGATGTGGTGTCCTGCGGCCTCTCCCCTCCAGTCCGCAGTGTCCGGCTACCGATGGTGCAGTTCTCAGATCACAGCTAAGCCAAACAGTTCCAGGAGAAAAAGCCACAGAAGTTACCAGAGGATTTCTGTATGCAGTCCTGGGAAAACTTCTTGCCTGTAAGAGACGGTCCGAAGATCCCTCATCTGCCTCACGATCATCGCCAAGGACAGAGACTGAACACAGGAGTCCTGGCCTGGCTGAGGTGGGATGTCTGCCAAGTGTTGCCTGCAGGTGTGCCCACTGGGAACTGGTACGCATTCCCTAGGAAAATTAGTGCAGGTCACAATGGACTGCGCCATTCTTGTTGCCAAAGCGGGAAGGACTGCGCTGAAGCGAAAAGGAACGACCTGTCCTGTACACCTCTCCGGTACACCTGTCTTGTACGTCTGTCCTGTACCTGTTTTCCCAAAGCAACTGGCCCCATAACAATGGCTGTAGATCTCCCCCACCTCTTGGCCAGTTGCCCCTCACTTCTGAAAAGGACTATAAAGGGACTTTCTGAAATAACTGAGATCGTGATCTCCCCACGGAAAGAAGACGAATCTATTGGCAGAAGACCACGAGGACTT
>NW_008236002.1:98211-102943 GCF_000691975.1 Corvus brachyrhynchos
GAATGTACTCTCTCCCCCCTCTCTCCCTGCTGCAAGGCTGAGCACACGGGGGAGGTGAGCAAACACTACACCGAGAAATTCTCCCTGCTCTCTCCCCCTCTCCCGGACCCAGCTTAAAGCTACAGGACCCATTTCTGGGCATAAAGCAGATGATAGGGGAATACAGTATTATCATAAAATCACCCCAAGACAATATCTTGCCCTCACGCTTGAGAGAAGCTATCTCCAGAGGCTGCAAACTGCTCCTTCTTTTCCAATTCATTTTCAGTTTCCTGATCTCTAGCAAGGGATCCCAGCTGTTTGGCTTCATGACCTTCTAACTGCTGACTGTTGGCCCCATTATCCCAGCATCGAAGCAGCCAGGCAGAAATCCACTCATCTGGCTGGCGGCTGTAATCTTTTCACAAGTCTCGAAGTTCTGATGAGGTCAGGGACTGAGTAACTTTAGTTTCCTGTTTGATTTACCTAACTCCTTTTGATTTCTTTGTTGAAGGACCTGCTTCTTGATCTAACCCCTCCTCTCCCCCCTCCTCTCCTACTTCTCCTTCTTCTTCCTCCCTTACTAATTGATGGTATGGGCCTGTAACTCGCCTTGTCCATTTTTTTGTTTTCATTACTGTGGCAATTACTGTAGTTGCTGTGGTTTGAGTCCCTGTCTCAGGCATAGCGTCCTCAAAAGCAGTTTGGGTTCCTGCCTCAACTACAGTCCTCTGAGAGTACTGAACCATGGTACCATAGGCACAGGCCAGGCCCCAGTAAAGGGCAAAAAGCTGCTGATTTTCATTGGGGAAGGCAAGGTGCCCTTTTATCAGTTGACGGGTCAGTTTGTCAGGGTTGATTACCTGTTCAGGTGTAAAGTCCCAGGTAATGGGAGGTGATAACTGCCCTAGAAACCTGCCCCAATCCTTCCATGAACCCTGCCACCCAGGAACTGGACACCTCAGGGCAGATTTCAATATCTTCTCACCTAAAGTTTGTTTTCTCTTACACCAGGATGACACCAGATTCCATGAACTCCATTGTGTACCAACAGTATTAGCTAATATTATTAACAGTAATAAACAGCTTACATAAGGATGAGCAAAGACCATGGGAGACTGCATTATAAAAGCATTCACATCAGTCTTGGGCAGGGAGAAGGAGGTGTATTCCCTCATTGTCCACAGAGGATAGCTCCCCCAGCATAACAAGGCTGCCAATGTAAGGGCAAAGCACAGAGCCATTGTATGTGTTAACATGTTCCCAAACTCAGAAAAATAAAGAGATAAGCAGTGCAGCTGACAAACTCCGTGTCCCACACAGGAGCTTGCTACTTGATAATTAGTATTTACTATAGCATGCAATATATATATAACTGCCTTTATCTCCCCCCACCTTGGGCACCAAAAAGGACCATAGTGAGTTGATCTTGGCTGGGTGCTAGGTGTCCACCAAGCTGCTTTATCACTTCCTTTCCCAGTGGGACAGGGGAGCAAATAAGATAGAAAACAACTAGTAGGTTGAAATAAGGCAGTTTACTAAAGCAAAAAAGGAAAAGTGAAAGTTTGCACATGCATAAGCAGAGGGGAAAAATTTAATCTCTACTTCCATCAGCAAATGATGTTCAGACACTTCCCAGGAAGCAGGGCTTCAGCATGCGTAGCAGTTGCTCCAGAAGGCAAACATTATAAAATAACGAATGCTCCCTGTTCCTCTTCCCTCCCTTAGGTTTTATATCTGATCTATGTCATATGGTTTGGAATATCCCTTTGGTTAATTTGGGTCAGCTGGCCTAGTTGTGTCTCCTCCCAGAATCTTGCCCATTCCCAGCCCCTTGATGGGGAGGGGAAATTTTAGAGGGACAGTGCTGATGCTGTGCCAGCACTGCTCATCAGTAGCCAAAACACACTGATGTGTTATCAGTATCTTTCCAGCTACCAATGCAAAGCACAGCACTGTGAGGGATGCTAAGGGTAAATGAAGTCTCAGTCAGACCCAATACAAACACTAAACCATTAACCACTAAATGCATTATGCATTTTTTGTCATTAAAAAATAAATACAAAATTTTATAATTACTGAAAGGAATTTAAGGGAAAAACTTGCAACCAATAATTCTGCTCTCTTAATGCATATAGATCCTATACTGAAATTTCCTTTAAAACCTAGGCAGACTACAACTGCAAGTCAGCAATGTATGACGAGCTTATACATATGTTTAAGCACAAATTTGCTTGCGTTTTTGAAGTGCCTTAAATGAAGTGTTGGGAAATGGTTAGAGGATCAGGGACATGGATCATTGATAGAATTATGGGATCAATAAAAGAACTGTACAAGCAATAGGCTTGCAAGCAAAGGTTAGTGTGAGAAACTGTCTCCATGAGAAAATCCCTGTGTGAGAAACAGGCCTGAGAAACAAAAAGGGAGTTTTGAAGAGAAGCAGCTGTGCAGATAAGATGTACTGACCAGGAGAGAAGGGAGGGTGAAGTCTGAATTCTTTTAATCATAACATAACTAGTAGAAGCTTGCCAATGTAGTCCAATTAGGTAGAAGCAGAAATGCACTTTGATAAGTTTTAATTTAAGCCACTAAGAGTTAACAAGCTGGGATACTATATAAGTGTCTCTGGATTGCTAATAAACGGAGCTTGCTTTTATCAACCATATTGGCTGGACTGCAATTTCTTCCTCCCCCCGCCGGAGTCCACAGACCTTTTCCAACTATGAAGTGTTGAATTATTAGTGAAACAATTAACCTTAAAATAACTTAATAGAAGGAAAAATTTAGCTTATTTTAAGTCTATCAAAAAACCTTGCCAAAGCATACATAAAAAAGCCAATGTGCTTTATTTTAAAAACAATGATAATTTGTTCTAAAATGTAATTGTTAATTTGTTCAGTATGTACTGAAGTTTGCAAGACTTAGTTTAGTGATTTCTAGAAAAAAAAAAGTTGTTTAAACAACTTTGCAAACAGCATTACTAACAATAACATACCACATTTCATCTCAAATTTTCTCAAAACACTTCTCCATAGCTTAGAGTCCTTGTATTTGAATCTACATGAGCAAAACGTTGAGAAGAGATTCATTGCTGCCAAGGATGCATCAATCCACACAGGTTTCTAATGGTGAAAGGTAGGAGGAGGACTGTGAAGGAAAAGGGGAGAAGAGAGCAGCTCCTTATGTGCACACCTGCTTGAAAACAAGGGTCTTGCTCAGAGATGCCTGAGTGGAGGACAGGACGTGTGGTAACCCCTGATGCCTCCTAGCCCACAACTCCTAAATGGTCTCACTCCAGGCTGTGCACCATGAACATTTTCCCCTATTCCATCCTCACTAATCTATACATCATCCTCAGCACCTCCCAGCTCCTACTGCTGCCCTTGCAGACTGTTGAAGCTGAGCAAGCTCCCTCTGCCCTAAGTAAACCTGCAGAAACATAACCTGGTTTCTGAATTTAAAGATGTGAAGACTGAGCATTGTTTTGGACAATCCAGTGAGCAAGATGTATTTCAAAACAAAAGCAGAACTATGGCAGCCCTAGAAAAGGCTAGCACACACTTTAGGAAAAAGAAACAGGAGTCACCTCCTAATGCATATTAGCTGGTATTAGCTGGATACAAATCTGGAATAATGTTTTTTTAGCTCCAGCTCTACAGAGTCTGTAAAGACTTGCCCATACATTTAAAGCTTCTGGTCTGATGAAAAGACCTTCTTTCAGGAGACCGTGTTCCAGTGATCAGGATTAGCTTTCGAACAGTGAAGAGGGCCTGGATCAAAGATGCTGCAAAAAGCTGCGCTACATCTATTTCTGTTCCTAAAGGTGGTGAAAAGCAGATGTGAATGCTGCTTTTCATTGCCCAAAGACTGATGTTAGGCAGCGGTGCTCACTGAATGCTACTAAAGACTAAAGAGAAACTCACAGGTTTCAAGGCTTGTTTTGAAATGAGATTAGACAACACAAGATGATATAACACATTTAACAAGGGTCATTTATAGCAATTGAATCACAGAATCATTAAGGTGGAAAAGACCTGTCTCTTCTGCTGGATGTGAAGGTCCTGCCTCTTCCTCACCATTCACTGTGCAAAACAATTTAGTCTTTGATTTTCTTTTCTGAACAGGGGCAACTGCTATCAACTTAGGCTGTCCTTCTGGCTCAGCTCTGGTTTGTGTGGATGTCATGGTTTGACACTGGTCAAATTCCAGGCACCCATGAAAGCCGCTTACTCATCCTCCCCTGCTACAGCTGAGCAGAGGAGAGAAAATTTAATGAAGGGTTCATGAGTTGAGATAAGGACTGGGAGAAAACACTCCAAGGGCAAAACAGGCCTTAGAGATATAAAGTGTATTTATTACTAACAAGATCACAGCACAAAAATGAGAAGTAAAATAAGCTCTTAAAAACACCTTTTTCCCCCCCATCCCCTCCCTCCTTCCCACCAACAGTGCAGGGAGACAGGGCGTGGGGGTTTTGGTCAGTTCATCACCCAAGGTTTACTTCTGCTGCTCAGAGAGAGAAGTTCTTCCCCTGTGAGACAGTGGGTTCCCTTCCCACAGGAGACATTTCTCCATGAACTTCTCCAGTGTGGGTCCAATCTTACAAGCAGCAGTCCTCCCAAAGCTGCTGCAGCGTGGGTCACTCTTCCACAGGCTGCAGTCCTTCAAGGACAGGCTGCTCCAGCCTGTCCTCCTTCTCTCGGGCCTCCCATCGGGTCACAGCCTGCTCCCTGGCATCCACCTGCTCCACTGT
>NW_008236002.1:102969-105292 GCF_000691975.1 Corvus brachyrhynchos
TTATCCCTGTCCACTGGCAGAACTGCCAGTGGCAGGCTGTGGCAGGACGTGTCCTCCCCCTCTCTACCACAGATGGTTGGTGCATATGGAAGAGATAACCCAGGCTGGGTCAAAGGCCCAGCAGGGGGGTCATCTCTGGCACCAAAAGGGCTGAGACCCCCAACTAAGAATCAACATCTTGATCTGGAGAGCAGATGTGGGAAGAGAAATAAGAAAAATAAATATTAATGACAGAAAGACACTCCTCTTTACGACTATAAAAGCCACACAAATTTCTACAGAGACAGAAGTCTCCTACACTCTCCCTGAAACATATAGGGGATTTTCTCCCGCGAGGTCAGATATGACTCTGTAGATGTGGGAGACAGAGGAGTAGAAACTCCTGCAATTAAAGGAGGCTTTGATTTACAACCCTAGAAGAGACTAGGTCTGGCTTAATTGACAGAGATTTGTGGACTTTAAGCAAAAGGATTACAAACTTGTGTTCCTATCATTATAAGTAAAATTGTACACTGGGTGTTTTGGTGAAAGGTTTTAAAATATAATAGTGTGATTTTATATAGTTTAAGTTAAGAATGTAGATGGTATAAGAGAGACATCTGTGTGTACGTGACATGAGAAGTTATTGGTCAAGACATAGCTGCATTGCAGTGAGAAGTGCCACAGGTGATAGGTCATTAATCTAAAACAAAGTGTCATTTTAAGTATCTATTGGATTAGAAAGTTATAAATTACGATGTAACCCTAAATCTTGTGACTAGTCGCCATTACTCGGAGGTGTTGTAAAATTTCACGCCTCGACTGATGCGTTTGTTATTTTAAACAATAAATTCGTGTAGTTGCATAGTCCCATCCCTTAAAGTTATTTTCCTCCGACACGTGAAAGCGCAGGAAACGGACATGTAGATACTTTCCCTGGGAATTGAGAGAAAAGATTCTATGTGTACCCCATGATCAATTAGGTGGTAAGTACATTGGATCTTAAGCTTTGCTAGCTGTAATAATAGGTACCTCTATCATGCACTGTATGTTATCTACTAGTAGTTCTTTTTGTTTTATTCCTGTGTAGTAAATAGTCTGTTTAAAGTCTTATGTCTGTTAATTTTGTGTCAAATAAATAATTCATTTTGTAATAGACCTAATCAGCCATTATTAAAGAACTTGCAAACAAGAGTGGGTTTTAGGGTGCTGGCTGCCCCAATAAAACTACTGCCTGCTGCCTGGGCAAAAGGCAGCGACTTATCTAAGCTCCCATCTCCATTCGTAACAATCCTCCCCATCCTTTTTCACTAACCTTGGTGTCTGCATGTTGTTTCTCTCACATGTTCTCACCTCCTCCTCTTCTCTGGCTTCTAGAATTAAAACTGCGCCACCAACCATTGTTTTGATTTCTTCTTAAATATGTCATCACAGAGGCGTTACCACCATTTCTAATCGGCCCAGTCTTGGCCAGTGGCACGTTGTCTCAGTTTAGAGACAAATTTAGGAGAAAGCACGCTGGAATGAGTTGTCTCCTCTAAAAAGGGTTCCAACAATCCCTTTCCACCAAAAGGAAATGAATACTAGAGGATGAAAGTGAAAAAATAATCCAACAGTTTATAAACAAACAGAATGCCCACAAGGCATGGGAAAAAAAAAGTAAATAAAGGCTAAACTGTCAGACCTTACCCCCCCTTCCCCCCACACACACCAGAAGAAAACCCCAAAATGCCAGGGAAAAAATACTGGCTCATGCCACGCAGTAGAAGATGGTGCCAGATTCAGTCTCAGGGAAAAAAAAACAAACAGGAGCTTCACGCAATAGTTCCAGCAAAGGATGAAAAATCTGGTGACTCTCTGACTGTAGATACAAAAATGATGCTAGCAAGGATTTTCTTGCTATTTTCTAAGTCCGTGAGAGACTTCTCTCTCACAGAAGAGGTAGCAGAGTTATGTAAACACCCAAGCCACCTGCAACCTTGGAAAGTCTTGTTTATGGTATAGTAGAAAAATATTTTGACAATGGATGTTTTAGGATTTTGGCCAATCACCCCAAGGGGTGGCTGATCCTTTGTCCAATTAGACTATGAAGAAAAAAGTCTATAAAAGAGTTTGTAAAATAATTAAATAAATCAATCTTGCTGCACAATTCCTGCCTGCTGGATCTTCTCCTCCTCCTCCTCCCTATAGCTGCGGGACACGGTGACACGGTGATATACCGTAGGAACCAGGCCTGCGGTAATAGTCCTTTGCCCTGCATCATCATCATCTTTCACTGGGCAATCAGTTTTGGTTGTGTGCTTTTTCCTCGTGACAGGAGCCACTGTCAGTGGCTTGGACTCTC
>NW_008236002.1:108834-116423 GCF_000691975.1 Corvus brachyrhynchos
CCCTGACCTACGGCACCAGAGGCAGAACAGGCAACCTCCAAATGATGACCAGAACGCCAACCATCCAAATGGTGACCAGAATGTAGATCATCAGCCTAATGACTCTTCTGATGATGACCAAGATGTTGACCATCAGGCAGATGGTCCTTCTACAAGCAGAGACTGGGATGGTCCTTCCACAAGCAGAGACTGAACTTTAAATTTCTTGTTATGGAGTCAGATAGTTAAAGCCTTAAGGACATATTTAGAATTAATAACTGATGTAGATTTCTATTTAGGATTAATAGTAGGGTTGTTATCTTATAAAACAAAAAGGGGGAATTGTAGGTACAAAAATGCTGTTAGTGAGGATCTTCTTGTTATTTTTCTAAGTCCGTGAGAGACTTTTCTCTCTCACAGAAGAGGTAGCAGGGAATGTAAACAACCAAGCCACCTGCAACCTTGGAAAGTCTTGTTTATGGTATAGTAGAAAATATTTTGATAATGGATGTTATGTTGCAGTGGGGATCCTGCAACATGCATATATCAAACCAGGAGTCCCGTGGAAAGGAAATATATATGGACAGACAGACTCTTGCTAGATGTTTCAGAGATGTTTATTTCTCCAGCGCCGCATGGCCGGAGCTCTGCCCAGGAACTGTTCCAGTCACGGGACCAAGGGTCCTTCTGCCCGCGCAGGGAACACAAACCAACCAATGGGAACGAGGCTGAGCAGGGGCAGGGAAACCCCGTGTCTGTGCCCTCAGGGCCCCTCTCCCAGGGCTACACGGCAGGGGAGAGACCCCAACAAATGGATGTTTTAGGAGTTTGGCCAATTACCCCAAGGGGTGGCTGATCCTTTGTCCAATCCAACTATGAAGAAAAAAGTCTATTAAAGATTTTGTAAAATAATTAAATAAATCAATCTTGCTGCACAATTCCTGCCTGCTGGATCATCTCTCCTCCTCCTCCCTATGGCTGCGGGACACAGTGATATACCCTAGGGCCCAGGCCTGCGGTAATAATCTGGCATCGACATCCTTTCCACCAACAGATGAAGCAACTGGGCTTGGTGTGCTTTCTCTCCCCAGCTCAGCTTTCCCAAGGCTTGGGGCCAAAAACGGAGCAGCCCCTCTCCCAGTGATCCTGAGCGACCCCTCTCCCGCAGGTTCCGTTTTCTCTGGTCTCGGGCTAAACAAACTGTCCAGTTCACCTCTAAAAGTTGCCAAAGGATTGCTGCTGCAGCTTCTCCAAGGCCAAGGAAGATAAAAAACTTCTTGCCTGGGCTAACAAAAACCAAGCAAAAAAACCCAGACTGCACCACACTCCCAGATGCCCGGGGAGTGAGGCTTTGAAAAAGCCTGCCAACGGGCCCAAGGCTCCCTCCTCCCCGGACCCACCTTAAAGATACAGCAACCATTTTTGGGCATAAAGCAAAGGATCAGGGAATAGACTATCATCATAAATCACCCCAAGACACACGTCCATCCTCAGAGCTATCAGGGATTGGCTCTGCCGGACATGGTGGAAGCTTCTAGCAATTGCTCACAGAAGCCACTTCTGTGGCCCCCCTGCTACCAAAAAACCAAGCCATGCAAAACCAACACAGTGGACACAGTGCCTGTTGATTTGTTTCCTTCTCCTCCTGAAGGTGCTGTACCATCCCAAGCAGTGTCTGGTAGGCAGTGACCAGGGCCCAGCATGTTGCAGTAACTTGTTCATCTCTGGAGCTGTCAGAGCATTTTCCTTTCACATATCCTATTATTTTAACAGGGTCTTGTAGTTGTTCAGGGGTGAACTTCCAGATCATTGGAGGAAGGAAGTTTTCCAAATACTGGCCCATCTCTTTCCACATCCCATACCACTCAGGATTATCCATTCCCAGGGCAAGGCTCCAGATAACTTCCCCAGAAGCCTCTGTCCTGACTCTAAGCATGATGTAGACAGCACAAGCCATACAGAGGAAACAGCAGAACTAGCAACAAAATTATGTTGTCCTTAACATCTAAAGGAAACTCAACATTCACAAAAACCATTGTAGCAGGCCTGAATGGGGGAGAATGAGACAAAGGGCTGGAAAAAACACTTATCTCCTCTTCCCCCCCATAGGCTGGGTGCAATTATTAATGAGGCCCCTGATGTAGCAGCCCAGACCAGGACAGGGGAACAAAACTGAATATACATTCCAAATGAAACTCATTGTCTCTGATGTTATCATGTCATAAACACAGTATATCAACAAAGCAATTTTGATTCGTCGCCCTGATCTTAAAAAGAGCATCATGATGGGCAAACAGTTCCCCATATGCGGAAATATATGCAGGGTTAGGTACAACATCCACATGAATACACTGAGCAACATGATGATCAGGGAGTTTCTCTACCCCAATATACAAATGCTTAGAACAAAATTGTAATTCTGACTTCTCTCATGCCCTACATTGGGCACCAAAATATGTGTTGGTTTAAAAGTAAACCAGCGGGAAAAATGAACCCCACTCAACTACCTCAAGGAAGATTAGAGGTTGGACTTACAATTTACTGAAGAGATTTCAGTAGATACAATGATACAGAGAAAACTGGTTTTAACCCACAAACCTGGCACCCTGTTGGTCAGTGATGGTTGCTGTCCTGTTGAAGTTCTGGTACTCCTCCAGATCTATCAAGTGGTGGCCCCCCAAGTCCCCAAGGCCAAAGATTATATATGCTCAGGTTCAGGTGGGGCATGCTCAGTACCTCCCCCAGGGTGGGGAGTTTCACAATGGATGAAGTAATCCTGTGAGTCATGGGATATTTTGGGAGTCTTTGATAGTCTTAAGTCATTGCAGATGCCTATTCTGCTAGTGCCATTGAGTCTTGTACTAGTTTGAAAACAAACCAGTGGGAGGCACCAAGTCAGAATAACAATTTAATAGGGAAATTTAAAAAAATAAATAAAGGCAGAAAACACTGTTTCAAACTGACAGAGTCAGGATACAACCTGACACCCTGTTAGTCAGGGTGGCGGTAGCAGTCCGACAAAATGGTGGCTGCAGTCCTCCTGAAGTGGTGGATGTGGTTCTGTTGAAGTGGTGATCCTGTAGAAGGGTCTGCTCCTCCTCAGAAGGTCCAGTGGTGGTGATGTAGCTCCTGTCCTCTGGGAATCCAGTGGAAAGGTTGTCTCTGGTGTTCAGAATCTCAGATTATATCCAGCATGGAATGCTTGGTTCCTCCCTCTGGGTGGAGCATCTCACAATGGGATGATGAGTCATGAGGCAAGGTGTTGATGGGCTCATTAACAGAAGATAGTCCAGAGGGAGTTATCTCTGAGTCATGCGGCAGGGCATTGATGGGCCATAAACAGAAAGATAGTCCGGGGGCAGGAGGCAAGGAAACAATGCCCCACCTGATTTCAACGGCTCATGAGGATGGTAACAGAATACACTGCAACCCAGGACATTATCCACCCCTTATTCTATTACCATCTACATCACCCGAAATCAATACCTTCCTTAAACTCTACACACACAGACACACATATATATACAATGAAACCCTAAATACAGTTCTCACTTAAGATTAGGTCTCCTTGTGGTACACAAGGGGTTTCCCCATCTTTCTGCATTACCCACCAAGTGTAACCAGGTCCTTGAGCAAAGACAATCCCACGGATGGGTTTGCCATTGCCTGAGGTGGGATTAATCCAAACAGTCTTTCCTAAAATACCTCTCAGGTGTACCACAGGGACTCTATCTCCATCCACTGTGTGCAAGGGTTCAGACTCGGCGGGACCAGCTCGATTGATGGACCCTCGGGTATTGACCATCCAGGTGGCCCTTGCTAAGTTCACTTCCCAATTTTTGAAGGTCCCCCTCCCCCCCAGCAAGTGCCTTCAGGGTGGTTTTAAGTAGTCCATTGCATCATTCAACTTTCCCAGCAGCTTGTGCATGATAAGGGATATGATATATCCAGTTGATACTGTGTTCTCTAGCCCAGGTGTTGATGAGGCTGTTCTTTAAAATGAGTCCTGTTGTCTGACTCGATCCTCTCAGGGGTGCCATGTCTCCACAGGACTTGCTTTTCGAGGCCCAAGATGGTGTTCTGGGCTGTAGCATGAGGCACAGGGTAGGTCTCTAGCCATCCAGTGGTTGCTTCAACCATGGTCAACACGTAGCACTTGCTATGGCAGGTTTGGGGTAGGGTGATGTAGTCAACTTGCCAGGCTTCCCCATGCCTGTACTTTGACCATCGTCCACCATACCACAGAGGCTTCACCCGCTTGGCCTGTTTGATTGCAGCACAGGTCTCACAACTGTGGATGACCTGTGAGATGCTGTCCATGGAAAGGTCCACCTCTCGGTCACGGGCCCATCGGTATGTTGCATCTCTCCCCTGATGACCAGAGGCATCATGGGCCCAACGAGCTAGGAATAATTCTCCCTTGTGCTGCCAGTCCAGATCCAGCTGAGATACTTTCACCTTGGCAGCTCAGTCCACCTGCTCGTTGTTGCGATGTTCTTCATTAGCCTGACTCTTGGGTACGTGCGCATCCACGTGTCGAACCTTCACGGTCAGCTTCTCTACTCGAGCGGCGATGTCCTGCCAAATCTCAGCAGCCCAGATGGGCTTCCCTCTGCGCTGCCAGTTGGCTTTTCTCCAGCGAGCCAGCCATCCCCACAGAGCATTAGCTACCATCCACGAGTCGGTGTAGAGATAGAGCCTCGGCCACTTCTCTCGTTCAGCAATATCCAAAGCCAGCTGGACGGCTTTAAGCTCTGCAACCTGACTCGATCCACCATGGCCCTGGGTAGCTTGTGCAACTCATCATGTGGGACTCCATACTGTAGCTTTCCATTTCTGGCTTGCACCTACAATTAAACAGGAACCATCAGTGAAGAGGGCATATCGTCTTTCAGTCTCCGGTAGCTCGTTATATGGTGGGGCTTCCTTGGCACGTGTTGCTGGCTTTTCCTCTTCCTCAGAAGATAATCCAAAAGTCTCACCTTCAGGCCAGTTTGTGATTATCTTCAGAATCCCAGGGCAATTTGAGTTTCCAATATGGGCACGCTGCATGATGAGAGCAATCCATTTGTTCCATGTGGTGTCGGTGGCGTGATGCGTGGAAGGAACCGTTCCCTTGAACATCCACCCCAGCACCGGTAGTCGGGGTGCCAGGAGGAGTTGTGCCTCTGTGCCGATTTCTTGTGAGGCAGCTTGGACTGCTTCATAGGCTGCCAAGATTTCCTTCTCGGTGGGAGTGTAGTTGGCTTCAGACCCTCTGTAGCTTCGGCTCCAGAATCCCGGTGGTCGACCCCGAGTCTCACCAGGCACCTTCTGCCAGAGGCTCCAGGACAGACCATTGTTCCCGGCTGCAGAGTAGAGCACGTTCTTCACCTCTGGTCCTGTCCTGACTGGGCCAAGGGCTACGGCGTGAGCAATTTCCTGTTTGATCTGGGCGAAGGCTTGCTGCTGTTCAGGGCCCCAGTGGAAATCATTCTTCTTGCGGGTAACCAGGTAGAGAGGACTCACGATCTGGCTGTACTCAGGAATGGGCATTGTCCAAAAGCCTATGGCACCTAGGAAAGCTTGTGTTTCCTTCTTGTTGGTCGGCGGAGACATTGCAGTGATCTTATTGATGACCTCAGTGGGAATCTGATGCCGTCCATCTTGCCACTTTACTCCCAGGAACTGGATCTCTTGAGCAGGTCCCTTGACTTTGCTCTTCTTGATGGCGAAACCAGCTTCCAGGAGAATTTGGATGATTTTCTCTCCTTTCTCAAATACCTCCAATGTCGTGTTCCCCCACACAATGATGTCATCAATGTACTGCAGATGTTCTGGAGCCTCACCCTTTTCCAGTGCAGTCTGGATCAGTCCATGGCAGATGGTGGGACTGTGCTTCCACCCCTGGGGCAGTCGGTTGCAGGTGTACAGTATGTCCCTCTGGGTGAAGGCAAACTGAGGCCTGCACTCTGCTGCCAGAGAGATGGAGAAGGAGGCATTGGCAATATTGATGGTTGCGTACCACTTGGCTGCCTTGGACTCCAGCTCGTACTGGAGATCCAGCATGTCCGGCACAGCAGCACTCAATGGTGGCGTGACCTCATTCAGGCCACGGTAATCCACCGTCAGTCTCCATTCTCCACTGGACTTAGGCACTGGCCATATAGGGCTGTTGAAGGTTGAACGGGCCTTGCTCACCACCCCTTGACTCTCCAGCTCACGAATCATCTTATGGATGGGGACTACAGAGTCTCAGTCGGTGCGGTATTGCTGACGGTGCACTGTTGCTCTGGCAATAGGCACCTGTTGTTCTTCAGCTCTCAGCAGTCCCACAGCAGAGGGGTCATCTGAGAGACCAGGAAAGGTACTCAATTGTCTGATGCCTTCGGCCTCTACAGCAGCTATCCCAAAAGCCCAATGATGTCCTTTTGGGTCTTTGAAATATCCATTTCTGAGATAGTCTATGCCAAGTATGCATGGGGCCTCTGGACCAGTCACAGTGGGGTGCTTCTGCCACTCATTCCCAGTTAGACTCACTTCAGCTTCCAGTACAGTCAGCTGCTGGGATCCTCCTGTCACCCCAGCAATAGAAATGGGTTCTGCTCCCACATACCTTGATGGCATCAGAGTCCATTGAGCGCCGGTGTCAACTAAAGGTATGTATTTTTGTGGGTCAGATGTGCCAGGCCATCGGATCCACACAGTCCAAAAGACCCGATTGTCCCTTTCCTCTACCTGGCTAGAGGAAGGGCCCCTCTATTTTTGGTCATAGTACACGTTCCTCCCCTCTGGTGAATATGCTCCTGAGGTCCATTCAAGAGAATCAGTCATATTATCGCTCTTATAATATCTGGAGTTCTGTGCATGAGAGACCAGAGCAGCCTTGACTCTAGATGAGCTTCTTGTGGTAGTTGTCCTTCTTTTTAGTTCACGTACCCGGGCTGCTAAGGAGGAGGTGGGTTTTCCATCCAACTTACTCATGTCTTCTCCATGTTCCTGAAGAAAAAAACAGGTTACCTCGTGGAGTGTATCCTCTCTCCCTGGGTGGGGGACACCTGCTCCTAATGGCAGAGACTCTTGTTGGTTCTGGCGGGATGTGGTAAATCTCTTCCTTGAGTTCCTTTGTCAGTTTCTGATGGCCTTCTTCAATCAAGCTCTGGACTTGCTCAGCCAGCCTTGTTTCCACAGATGAGACATAGGTGTGAAATGGGGCTGTGACAGTGTCCTCGTAAATCCTCAGTTTGTTGACCAAGACGACCACCCTGTCCTTGCCTTCCCTCCATTGCAGCGTTGCCAGGTAACCGGAGTATATCTCTGGTCTAAGACATGCGAATCTCAACCACATCTGTGACGTGCATTGGACACCATCTGGGCTCTTAGGAAATCTCTCGTCTTCTGAGGAAATGATCTCCAGCACAGCCAATTCCCTCAGGCATCGGATACCTTGTTCCATTGTGCTCCATTTTCCTTGGTGCACCTGGAGGTCTTCTTTACAAAGGTACCTGTCCCTTACACTTGTAAGCAGTCGCCGCCAGAGGCTGAGGGTTTCTTGGGTTCTCCCGATCCCCTGGTCAATGACCACATCCCGGGACAGAGATCCCAGTTGCCTGGCCTCACTTCCATCCAGA
>NW_008236002.1:116483-119463 GCF_000691975.1 Corvus brachyrhynchos
TAGACTCGTTTGTCTGGCGGGTGAATCCCCTCCGCAGGTCATGCAGCTCACCCAGGGATAGCGACCGAGTGATGATCTCCCACTCTGTCTCTTCTGCTGGGTGCAAAGGTCCTGCTGCATCCTCGTCAGTCACTATGGGGACTGATTTGCTTTTTGATTTCTTCTTCTGAACGGGGGCAACTACCAGTTTAGGCTGTTCCGGTTAGGTGATGGTTTGTGTGTAGACGCTGACAGTGCTTTTGGTTTCTTTCCCCTCTGTGTCAGTCTGTGTAGACATGGATGCTGTTGCTTTGCTTTTGGTTCCTTTCTTTTTTGTGACAGTCTGTATAGACATGGTGTTTGTTGCTTTGCTCTTTCTTTCCTCCTTAAGCGGACGCTGCACCACACCA
Organism: Corvus brachyrhynchos; assembly: GCF_000691975.1. Lineage (NCBI taxonomy): Eukaryota > Metazoa > Chordata > Aves > Passeriformes > Corvidae > Corvus > Corvus brachyrhynchos. The sequence goes on from NW_008236002.1 coordinate 116,873, forward strand.
AGTAGTTTTCTGTTTCTCAGCATGGTGTACACAGTGCAGGCCATAGAGAAAAAAGAGAATAGAACTGACAAGAAGATTATACCATCCTTAACATCCAGAGGGAACTCAATATTTTGAAAAACTGCTGTGCCTGCCCAAGGCTGGAAGAAACCACTCTCTACTCCTCCCACCAGGGGCTGGGTGCGATTGTTGAAGAGGTCCCAGATGTAGCAGCCCTGACTAGGACAGCCAAACAAAATTGAGTATATATTCCGAATGGTATTCATCGCCTCGCAGGTTATTATGCTGTAGGCATAATAAACCAATAAAGCAATTCTCATACCATTCCCTGGTTTTAACAGGAGTAATACAACAGGAAGGTAGTTCTCTATGTGAGGGAAACTATAGAGAGCATGATACAGTACCCATTATAGACAAGCTGAGCACCATGGTGGATAGGTTTCTATTAATACAAAATTGTAATTCTGACTTTCTCTCAGGTCAAGCCCCACACTGGGCACCAAAATATGCACTAATTTGAAAACAAGCCGGTTGGAGGCACCAAGTCAGAATAACAATTTAATAGGGAAATAAAAAAAAATAAATAAAGGCAGAAAACACTGTTTCAAACTGACAGAGTCAGGATACAACCTGACACCCTGTTATTCAGGGTGGCAGTAGCAGTCTGATAAAATGGTGGCTGCAGTCCTCCTGAAGAGGGGGATGTGGTTCTGTCAAAGCAGTGGTTCTGTAGAAGGGTCTGCCCTTCCTCAGAAGGTCCAGTGGTGGCGATGTAGCTCCTATCCTCTGGGAATCCAGTGGAAAGGATGTCTGTGGTGTTCAGAATCTCAGATTATATCCAGGATGGAATGCTTGGTTCCTCCCTCTGGGTGGAGCATCTCACAATGGGATGATGAGTCATGAGGCAAGGCATTGATGGGCCCATTAAGCAGAAGATAGTCCAGAGGGAGTTATCTCTGAGTCATGTGGCATGGCATTGATGGCCCATTAACAGAAAGATAGTCCAGAGGGAGAAGGCAAGGAAACACTGCCCCCTTTGGTTTCATATTTTAGACATGCAAAAGTGTCCGTTTCCTTCAGGTTACTGGGAGGTAATATTGGGTGATTTAGCAGCAAGCAGACAACACTACATCATTGCTGTAATAGAAATGGGGAAGCTGAGAGGGCAAGAAATACAAGACTCATCCTAGAGCAGTCCAACCTTTTCCATAAAAAACCTTAAACAGATGAAATGTAAATACCCAACTGTTTTTCCTGTTATGAGGGTCATCTGGCTAGGTTTACATGCTTAGCTCTCAGACGATATATTTCTAAATTTGGCCAAACCAGAACAAATTTGACCTCTGATGCCTAAAGATTTTTGCCTTTTATACATTTTTCATATATTTTTAGCTTTGTAGACTGTTAATACACGGTTATATAGCTCCTAGTATTTTTCCTACCCTTTCTCTTAGATTTTAGAATAATAAGCTAACCATTTTAACATTCCTGAAATTCTGTTTAGTCTTATTCTCAAGAAAAGAACCTCTAACAAGCACATTTTTTTTTGCAACCAGAATCTGAGAAGACATAGTGAGAAAAAGGGCAATGAAGCCCCTGGAACAATTCCAAGGGGCAGACCCAAGGGTTGGTTACTGGGGTAATTGGTTTACTATTGGATGTATCAGCTAGATACACTAATTAATTAACCTTACAGAAATTGTAGTAATTCTTTATCACACATGAGCATACCCATGTTTTGTGCACCTGAAAGCTTTCATTAAAGATCTGCTTTTTATCTTACCATTTTAACACTGTAGCAAGGTTTCATTCTTTTGTTCTTAGACAACACCCTCTGGTGTTGGGGTCCCTCCCCTGCCATGTAGCCCTGGGAGAGGGGCCCTGAGGGGACAGACACGGGGTTTCCCTGCCCCTGCTCAGCCTCGTTCCCCATTGGTTGATTTGTGTTCACCTGCGCGGGCAGAAGGACCCTTGGTCAGGACTGTAACAGTTCCTCGGCAGAGCCCTGGCCATGCGGCTGGGGAAATAAACATCTCTCTGAAACACAGCTATGAAGAATTCTGCCTGTCCTATATATTTCCTTTCCACGGGACTCCTGGTTTGATATATGTATGTTGCAGTATCCCCACTGCAACAAATGGTGGTAAATTGTGAGCAGAACAATCCCCGATCCCTAAGTGACTGATTTGTGTGAGTAAACCCTGGAAACTTTGGATTCCTCTTCTTGGTTTTGCTTTGCTATTCCATATCTAAACTATGGAGGAACCGTGGGAAGACTCTTGGCTTTCAGATCCGCATATGGACATTTATCTTAAACTTAAAATGATTCTTGAACAACGATTTGTAAATTTTAGCTTGATTCAAGCTCAAAAAGAACTGAAACACTTCCTGGCATGGTTGTTTAAGAACTTTTTCTATGTTTCTTGGGATTTAATTCTTACCAAGGGCTTTTGGAAAACCATTTGGACACAGTTAATACTGGAGTCAAAATATATGCCGATGGAAGAATATTTTCGTGAATATTATTTCGTTACCGAGACTGTTGAGCAATGTCAGCTGTGTCCTGGCGAAGGGAAGCCTGGCGCAGGGAC
>NW_008236002.1:120592-123267 GCF_000691975.1 Corvus brachyrhynchos
AAACATCTCTCTGAAACAGCTATCAAGAATCTGTCTGTCCACGGGACAGACATATATTTCCTTTCCACGGGACTCCTGGTTTGGTATATGCGTGTTGCAGTATCCCCACTGCAACACCCTGGAAACTATATGTATCTGAGGGATGGAGGGGGAAAAAAGTGGATAAAGGAAAAATAGGGACAGAAAATACATGCCTGCACAACAAATTTTAGAGGCAAGAAAGAAAGCAAGAGAAAATAACTGGTTTTAAATTGTGATATAAAATTTAAGGTGTGCATTTTGACCAGTCTGATATACTTATGAACACACATACCCCCACTCAAAAAACCCCTAAAATCATTATAAAAATCCAGGTTTCAGTGCTGTTTGGGGTTTTTCAATGCTTGAAATTTTGATGTATTCCCAGATGGAATGGTTTTTTTGCCTATAATTTTGTGAGATATTCTAAAAATACTCCCAGTACATTGTTCAAATATTCTTTAGACATTTTTAGAATTAAGTTTGCTTTAGGTAAATAAGACCATTTGCCTTATTTTACTTTAACAAATTGTGATCAAGGAGCAAAAGAGTAATTCAAATATTTTTGAAAAGAATTTTTTTAAATCTTGGAATGCAGAGGAAATGGAATTGCTGCTTGCATCTTAAAAAACATTTAGGCCACTTTCTCAAATCTGTTTAAATTTTCCCCAAGTCAAGTCTGTTTTGCCCATGACAGTAATCTGAGTGATCTTTCATGTCATTATTGTCACCCATGAGCCTTTCGTTATATTTTTTCTTCCTTGTCTAGTTGAGGAGGCATGTGACAGAGAAGCCTCCAGCCAGGGTCAACCCATCATAGTAGACCTTAAAAACACAGAAAAAAAGGCATTATCCATTACAAATGAAGATGAGAGGCTGCTTTTCTTCTCAAAATTAAAGTCACTAAAACTAGCATTTCTTGAAAGATACACCAGTTCAGCAAAAGAAATTACAGAAGTGCAACTTGTTTTTCAAGCCTGTGGAGGATCAGGAGCAAGCATGTTTTGTCTCAACCATTCTGTTACGACAATGTACTAGTTTGAAAACAAACCAGTGGGAGATCACAAGTCAGAATTATAATTTAATAGGAGAATTAAAATAAATGCAATAGTACAAGAACACTGACAGAGTCAGGATACAACCTGACACCCTGTTGGTCAGGGTAGTGGTAGCAGTCCAGATGAAGTGGTCCTGTTGAAGCAGTGATCCTGTAGAAGGGTCTGGTCTTCACCTGAAGGTCCAGTGGTAGGTCCTGTTCTCTGGGAATCCAGGGAGTAAGGACTGCTTGTGCTGTTCCAAATCCCAGATTATATCCAGGTGGCAATGCTTGGCTCCTCCCCCCTGGGCGGAGCATCTCACAATGGAATGATGTAATTCTATGAGTCATGCCGTGGGTGCTTGATAGCCCATTAAACAGAGATAGTTCCTGGAGGGAGTTATCAGGGATGAATCATGGCAGGAGATAACGAACATTGCCCCACCCGCTTTAACAGCTTGTGAAGATGACAATAGAATATATACTATTGGTTACATCTTACATTGTAACCTAGGACAGACAAGAAAGATGTGATTGGAAGAGAGGGTCCCGCAGAGGTGTTGTAGCACTGTTCTGAGCCAACTTCCTGCTCTGCCTTGCGACTCGTGCCCATATCAACTCTCCCTTTCCCCCCAACTCACTTCCTGAAGGAGGGCTCAAAGGGCTGGCTGTGCATACATGAACAAAACAGCGTGAAAAGTCTAGTTTACATAAGAAGTGCGCACCAGATTAACTATAAAAGGAAGCTGATCGCTTTCCCTCTTTTCTTCTCCCTCTCTTTCGCTTTCTTTGCCTCACAACCCCAGCTCCAGACCATCCACGCAGCAGGACCACTGGGGGATCTAAGGATTGGTGATCTTTCTTTTCTCTCTCTTTTCTGCCTTTGTTTCTCTTCTCCTTTGCTTTGCCTGGGCAAAGCACAGCTACCATATTCTACCCTGTACTCTGTACTAAAGTTTGTTGTGGGAATGGGGAGCTTGTGTTAGTGTGTTGTGGCTTGTGAGCCAGCACCTTTGAGAAGTTTGTTGCGGGAGTTGAGAGCTTATTGAAGTGTAGTGTAAATTAAGGGCTTGTTAGCCAATACCTTTTGAGAAGTGTATTGTAAAATGTAAGGGCTTGTTATCCAACACCTTTTGAGTCTAAGCAGTGGGCTAGTTGCCAGAGTGAAGATAATTGTAGAATAAAGCATAGGAGTTTCCTGACCCTTGGTCTGGTGTCTCTGTTCAGCCTGATGAGAACTTACAACGAACATCAAGCCCCCTACCAGTGGGTCATGACAAAGCCTACTAAAATAGAAGTTGGTCCTCAACTGGCATATGGGAGTTCAAATCTTTCCTCTGTCTCTTCCAGAGCAGGAAGTTCAACATTTTCTTTTATCACAGGACATTCCTTAAACACTTGGTGTACAAGATGAAGGTGAGGAATCTTTTAAAATCTCTTATTGAACTTATTGTCCTTTTATAAAATACTTACAATATTAATAAGATTATAAATAGCTTGAAAATATTCATACAGTCCAGTGGTTCACATATTTTATACAAGTAACCAAAATGACCACCTCTTTTGGCACACTTCAGATCATGTATGATATCCTCAACATGGGAGGCAGAAAGACCTGGAC
>NW_008236002.1:123307-128959 GCF_000691975.1 Corvus brachyrhynchos
ACAGACAAAGCAATAGTGAGGCTTACATGGCTTTGGTTCATAATTCTAAGAGAAAAGATAAAACCTGAATGGAGGGAAATTTTTGTCTCTGGCTCAGAGATGCTCTGGCCTTCTTTTTGCAGAAGAAGAGTTGCAGAAATGATTGAAAAACCTCAGACATGCAGACTTCTCAGTCCATACCACAAAACACACTTCCAAATCATATTAAGCAGCTGCTCAACTATCTGCAGAAGAGCAAACCTATAACAGGACAAGGGAGTCATATTCTACCCACAGATATGGGTATATTTTGAGCATAGCAGCCTTTATTTTTTGGTCCTTCTCAGGTCTAGGACAATATAGAAATGGAGTCTAGAAAATGCTTCAAGTTTTGCCCCAAGTGGACAATATATTTGCACTATGTAGAAGAAAAATGGAAAAGTACTCCTGTCTTGGGGTGACCTTATGATGTGTATCCTGTATCGCTGCCTATGCCCAGAAATTAATTCCTGTGCCTTTCTATGCCTCTAAACTGAGCCTGAGAAGGGGAAGGGAAAAACTGAGCAAAACTTTTTCAAAGCAGATTGCAGCTTGTTCAAGGTCACACACAGATAGCAATTGGTTTTCCCAGCTGTGGCAGGGGAGGGAGGAAGCACCTGACTTGCTGCACCCAGAACAGTTTTTTTGGCCAGTGGTTCAACTGCTTTGTTCTCCAGAGAGACACTGAGAGTTTAAGTTTTCCTTGCCTGGAATTTCAGATTTTCTCCCTTTTCTACTGGACTGCTTGATTGCTTTAACATCAGAACACATCGGGAGGACTTTCCAGTGGGCACAGAGGGCCTGGCCCTGGCCCAAGCCCCAGCTCCGAGGAGACCAAAGGGAGGACTCTAACACTTTCCCAGGTTTTTCCTCCACAGTGAGAGCTTTTATCATTTAGCATTATTTTCCTTTCCTGGGTGTTTGTTAAATAAATAGTTTTATCTTCTTCACTTTCCTTCGAGGAAAATTTATTTTTTCCCGAACCTGGTGGGGAGGGGTGGTTGTGCCTTCTCTCAGAGGATATATTTCTAAATTTGGCCAAACCGGTACAACTCCTAATTTCAGAGTTCATCTTTTTAAAGTCATGGCCATGTAAGCAATATGTGAAACAGCTTGATGTTTCTACCACTTCTAAGGACACACACAAAGAAGTTGCATGCTAGAAAAGAAAACACTGAAAGATTTTTGCTTGGTCTATACAGACAATAATTCTCAAATACTGACAACTATCACAGTTAATAAATCTAAAAGAAAACTCTTATGTTGCAAGAACATCGAACAGTTCATATTTTCATCTGATCTGAAAAGTTTTACCTTGTTACAAGTAACTCTTAAAAGTAATAAAATGGCAATATACTGGGGGAAAAAAAACATCTTCCTCTCAGTTTTCTTCCAGTTTGCCTATTTTGTAAAGGGAACGACAACAACAAACATTTAACCTGGCTCTAACCCTATTCCTATGATTAACATGGACACTCAAGAGACCAATATCTCAAACGCATGTGTCGTGGTTAGACACTGGCCAAACGCCAGGCACCCACAACAGCTGCTCACTCGCCCTCCCCTGCCACAGCTGGGCAGAGGAGAGAAAAATTTAAACAAAGGGTTCATGAGTTGAGATAAGGACTGGGAGAAAACACTCTAAGGGCAAAACAGGATCGACTTAGAGATATAAAGTGCATTTTTTACTAACAGAATCACAGGACGAAAATGAGAAGTAAAATAAGCTCTTAAAAACACCTTTTTCCCCCCAACAGTGCATGGAGACAGAGGCTGGAGGTTCTGGTCAGTTCGTCACCTATGGTTTTCTTCTGCTGCTCAGGGAGAAGAGTCCTTCCCCTGTAAGACTGTGGGGTCCATTCCCACGAGAGACAGTTCCCTGTGAACTTCTCCAGCGTGGGTCCAATCTCACGAGCAGCAGTCCTCCCAAAACTGCTGCAACGTGAGTCCCTCCCATGGGCAAACAGTCCTCCCAAAACTGCTGTGGCATGGGTCACTCTTCCAGGGGGTGCAGTCCTCCAAGGACAGGCTGCTCCAGCCTGGAAGCAGGGGCCCCCTTTCTCTACCAGGTCCCCCACTGGATCACAGCATCCTCCAGGCATCCACCTGCTCCAGCATGGGAATCTCCCCCACGGGCTGCAGGTGGATCTCTGCATTCCCCATGGACCTCTATGTGCTGCAGGGGGACAGCCTGCTTCACCATGGTCATCACCACGGCCTGCAGAGGAATCTTGGCTCTGGCACCTGGAGCACCTCCTCCCCCTCCTTCTTCACTGACCTTGGTGTCTCCATGTTGTTTCCCTCACATGTTCTCACCTCCTCCTCTTCTCTAGCTGGAATTAAAACTGTGCCCTCACTTTGTTTTGATTTTCTTCTTAAATATGTTATCACAGAAGCGTTACCAACATCTCTAATTGGCCCAGCCTTAGCCAGCAGCACATCCATCTTCAGAGCCATCAGGGACTGGCTCTGCCGGACATGGTGGAAGCTTCTAGCAGCTTCTCACAGAAGCCACCTCTATAGCCCCCCTGCTACCAAAAACCAGGCCATGCAAACCGAATATAGCATGCCATTTTCTAAAGGCAAATATGTACCAGGGATAATATTGTGTTAAAGGCAGTGTTAGACGAGAGGTGCTGGAGCATCAACACCTGCACACAGACTGACTGTACATTTCTCCAACCAGTTCCAAGACAGTGCTCTGGCATAAAATCAGCTCTACATACATCATGCTCATGCACTGCTCTAGTGGAAGGTCAGTTAGATGAGCTTTCTCTGGTTCAGCATGGTAAACCTAACTAATAAGTGCAGATTTAAACAGAACTATAAAGGAAACAGAGATATGCAAGTTGAAGGAAATATGGGTTGAGTCAAACACATAACTTATTCCCAATCCTCAGAGTAAAGTGTCCAAGAATATTACATTGAAGAACTCTATATAGTCTTAAATCTTGAAAATATAGTATTTAAAAAGTATATATAATCTGCTCTTATTCCACCTAATTAAAAATCTTTCCGTCTGTTTTTTTTCCAGAAGCTTACAAATAATCCTATTCTTATTTAACAACTCACTTCAAAATTCTCTACTCTCAAACACGAGGCATTACCAAGGTCATCCTTCTCTCCAAATTTAAAATATTTTAAAGTTGTTATCAGAACACAATGACACAGCAGCTAACAGAACAAGTCCCTTTTCTATTCAAAACAATATTAAGTTTCCACTCATAATTATCAAGATTTGACAGAAGAATGGAAATCTAACTTTGATACATGTAATTTTAATGAAAAGCTTACTTTTTTAAAGTAACAATTTGTGCACTTTATATGAACTCTGTCTCCTCAGTTTTTCCCAGCAATAATGTACACCTCCTGGAAGCCTGCCTTTTTGATCTATTGAAAAACTCTTCCAACCTTTTTACCATCAAACTCAATGTACTGTTCCAGATGCAAAAATCTTGGAAATGAAACATAAGGGTAGAAAAGATTGATTCATCATGGGTGACAATTCAAGCTCTGCCTCTTGTGGAGTACAATACGGCCTATTAATCTCCAAAATAATTTTCAGTAAAGAAGCTTGCACATTTTATCGAATAACTGTTACACATACCCATTTCTGTACTGAATATGTGATGTTTTCTTGGTCTCTTTTACAGCTCTAATCCCCACACACCCCTGATCATATATAACAGCGAGAAGAACGAATGATGGGCTAGTATTTTCATAATGATGAATATATGATTAGTATTAACTTCCCAGCTGGGAAATCATCTACACATATATAATGCTATAAGCTTATATTTATCTGAACAAGTGTCACTAGTTACATAGCAGATGAGTTTTTCAAATTTGGAGTTTCTTTTTCTCCAATGGATCACAAAGCATCATACAAACAGTAACCTGAACCTCAGAAGCATGTTTCAACTAGAAAGATGATAAAAGGATAAGAAGTGAGCAACGTCTTTTTGTGATAATAAGGGCAAAGGATAAACAACTCCAACTAAGAACATCATGGCAGACCATCATTCTTACAAAGGTAGCAAGAGAGTTTAATGTATGGCTGAACTGACAAACCCCAGCAGCTTTAAACATCTCATCTGAATGACTGACACTGAAAAATGCACACACCACCATGTGCACCTCAAACAAAGTAGTCAGAGTATCTCCATATTCAGTTTACTTCATATTTATTATCTACTAGATCAGAGATTTAAGATAACTAACATACATCAAAGAGTAATAGATGTTTTCATACCACTTTATTTTCAGGCTTTGTAAACAAGCCCATTAATCTTTAATGTATCAGCAGTATAGGCAGATGTGGTTTCTTTCAGAGATATACAGCCAAACACAGTAACCTCTGACCAATGAAATTCCCAACAACGTATAGACCTTTGGCACAGAATGTAAACTGCCAATGATGTGTTATTTTGTATTTTTAGCAACAGCTTACCTGAGTAAACACTAAAAGATTTAACTCAAGGCCAGCAAGTCAGATGAAGAACAAATTTAGCCCTTTGTCTCTATATCCATGAGCATACCACTGAAACATAAAACTTCATCATTTCAGAAACACATGTAAGGGTGTTACCTTTCTGGACGTGGATGATATCTGGAAAGTTGGCCAAATGCCCCTGATACAGTGCTAACAAATCCATCACGGCATCTAGGTCCTGCCGGGGCTGATCTGCAAAGAGGTCCCCGATGGCATCATAGGCTTCTGCAGTGAAGGCTATGGCTTGGTTGAGGCCAGCTGAAAAGGCCTGCTGGTCCAGCTCAAATGCCTGACTAAGACACTTAAAGGAGTGTCCCACCTTCTGGTATTCCTTCTTGAAACCAGTGACTTGTTTGCGAGAAAATTCATTGGCTGTGTGATTAAGCTGCAGGGCACTTTCATCCATCTTCTTCGTGAAGGCTTTGAAGCCATCCACCTGACTTTCTACCTCATGCAAGTCCAGGCCAGCCCCAGAGCCAGTAGGGACACTGATGGTCAGGAAAAAGTTGGCACCCACCATCTCGTCCTTCTCAGCCTTGCGCTTGCCTTGTTTCCAGGTCTTTTCATCTGTGCTGGGACAGGTGAGGAAGTGCTGGAAGGCATCGCATTGAGCCAGCACCGGGTGGCTGCACATGTGGTCCATCCACCAGGCCAGGCCTTTGCGACGTTTGGAGATGAAGTCCTCCTCAAAGCGGCCAGTGGCCTGCTTCTCTGGCAAGTGGGGCACAGAGATGACAGGGAATTTCTCAGCCAGGCGCCCATAGAGCCAGTCAAAGTGCTTGTAGCGGCGGTGCACCTGCTGCCCAGTGTGGCTGGACACCAGCTTGTAGGCGATGTAACTCTTCATGCCCTTGAATTTAGTCTGTTTGGTGGGGTCCTCGATGGAGCACTGGAAGGGGTAGGGGTTCTCCTGCCACTCAGGGCCCTGGGGGCCCAGCACCACACACAGCTTGTCCCCGTCCTTCACAAAGCCTGATACCTCGCCCAGCACGAAGGCCTCCCCACCGGACTTGACGAAAGTTGAGAAGCGGTTGAGGTTGCGGCTTACCGTGGCCGAACTCTTGGTGCGGCTGCTGGGTGGGTGCAGGTGGCCTGCCAGATGGCCACTGCGGAAGCTCAGGGACATCTCAGACTGCATGGAC
>NW_008236002.1:129882-132782 GCF_000691975.1 Corvus brachyrhynchos
GAGCGCCAAACCCCAGTCGTGCCCCTGCCCACCCTCCCCTCTGCGGCCTCTGCCCTCACCCGAGAAAGGCACCCCATTCTCACGGCCAGAAAAATAACACGGTTATAATCTTCCGTGTTTTGAGTGGATTTTACCAAGTTTTGCAGGTTGTAATATTGCAAGTTCAGCCTCTTTAAATCTGTTGATTATATTTTCATAAGTCTACAAGATTTCCATGACTTGAATACCTGATGATTACTTCCAACCCTCCTCAAAGATGTTTCAGCACTTGTCCAGGTTTGGCAAAGAAGCCTGTGGGTCTTCTCAGATGCTTTGTTTTCTTTTCAGGGTTTCCATGCTGTGATAAGAATTTATGCTGTCCCTTCCTGAACTTTTCTTCAGTAAGTGTATTACAGAATCACAGAATGAACTAGATTGGAAAAGACCTTTGAGATCATCAAGTCGAAGCTAACCTAACACCTCCTCATCAACTAAACCATGGCACTGAGTGCCACGTCCAGTCTTTTTTTAAACATGTCCAGGGACGATGACTCTACCACCTCCCTGGGCAGATGATTCCATTTCCCAATCACTCTTTCAGTGAAGAATTTTTTTCTGACGTTGTCATGGTTTGACACTGGCCAAAGCCAGGCACTCACGAAAACCATTCACTCATTCTCCTCTGCTATAGTTGAGCAGAGGATGGGGGAAAAAACCAAAGGGCTCATGAGTTGCGATAAGGATTAGGAGAAAAACACTCTAAGGGCAAAACAGGTTCAAACTTAAATGGGATAAAGTAAATTTATTATTAACAGAGACAGAGGAGGATAACGAGGAATAAAATAAGCCTTTAAAACACCTTTCCCCTCCCCCCCCTTGTAGAGTGTGATAAGGTCACCTCTGAGTCTTCTTTTCTCCAGGCTAAACAACCCCAGCTCCCTCAGTTGTTCCTCATAGGGCTTGTGCTCCAGACCCTTCACCAGCCTTGTTGCCCTCCTTTGGATGCATTCAAGCATCTCAATGTCGTTCCTGAACTGAGGGCCCAGAACTGAACACAGTACTCAAGGTGCGGTCTCACCAGTGCCGAGTAAAGGGGAAGAATCACTTCCCTGGTCCTGCTGGCCACACTATTCCTGATACAGGCCAGGATACCATTGGCCTTCTTGGCCACCTGGGCACACTGCTGGCTCATGTTCAGCCTGCTGTCAACCAGTACCCCCAGGTCCCTTTCTGCCTGGCCACTGTCCAGCCACTCTGTCCCCAGCCTGTAGCGCTGCAGGAGGTTGTTGTGGCCAAAGTGGAGGACTCAGCACTTGGACTTATTAAACTTCATGTTGTTGGATGCGGCCAATCTATCCAGCCTGTCCAGGTCCCTTTCCAGAGCCCTTCTACCCTCCAACAGATTGACACATGCTGCCAGCTTGGTGTCATCTGCAAATTTACTGATGGTGGACTCAATCCCCTCATCCAGATCATCAATAAAGATATTTAACATGACTGGCCCCAGCACTGATCCCCAACTAGTGACTGGCCGCCAACAGGATGCAGCACTGTTCATCATCATTCTCTGGGCCCGGCCATCCAGCCAGTTCTTAACCCAGCAAAGAGTACTCCTGTCCAAGCTGTCGGCTGTCAGCTTTTACAGGAGTATGCTGTGGCAGACAGTGTCAAAGACCTTGCTGAAGCCCAGGTAGACAACACCACAGCCTTTCCTGCATCCACCAGGAGGGTGTTCCAGTTTGGCCAAATTTAGAAATACATCCTCTGAGAGAAGGCAGGCTACAACCACCCCTCCCCGACCAGGTTTGGGAAAAAATAAATTTTCCTCAGAGGAAAGTGAAAGAGATAAAAACTATTTATTTAACAAACACACAGGAAAAAAAACGATACTAATGTTAAATAATAAAGCCTACTGCTCTGCTGAGAGACACCTGGGGGAAAATTCAGAGTCCTTCCACAGTTCTCTCTCTCCCTCCTTGGAGCTGGGATGGGGTGGCGGGCCAAACTCGAGGGCCAAGGCCTCAGTGGAAAATTCTCCCAATGTATTCTGATGTTGAAACAGTCCAGCAGAGAGAAAAGGGAAAAAAAACAAAGTCCCAGAAAAACAAAAGTTCAATTCTCCGGAGGAAAAGGAGCTGAGAAAAAAACTGCCAAAAGCTGGCTGGAAAGAAAAGCAAGCCGGATGCTTCCCTTCCCTCTCACTCTCCTGCCACAGCTAAAAAAAAAGTCTCTATCTCTGTGGGTCCTTGGAACATGAAAACAAACTGCTTTGAAAAAGTTTTGCTCAGTTTTTCCTCTCCCCTCTCAGGCTCAATTCAAAGGCATATAAAGGCCAAAAAATTCATTTCTGGGCATGGGGCTGCGATAGGGGATACACATCACAAACTCATCTCAAGGCATTTCACCCCTTATCCCATATTGTTGGCTCAATGCCCAAACTAATATATTCTAACTCTACACACACATTAATACATACTCATATATATATATACAGCTATGTACAAACAGTGACAGTGACACTCAGCAAGCAGTGGTACACAGGCATTCCACATTACAGGTGGTTTTCACCCAACAATCAGATCTCCCTGTGGTACACAATGTGTTGTTCCATCTTCCTGCATTACCCACCATGTGCAACCAGGTCCCTGAGCAAAAACAACCCCAGGGATGGGTTTGTCTGTACTCGAGGCAGAATTAACCCAAACAGGCTTTCCTAACAGTCCTCTGACATGCACTACTGGGACCTTATCTCCATCTACTGTATGCAGGGATTCAGACTGGGCTGGACCAGCTCTATTGGTGGAACCTCGGGTGTTAACTAAGCAGGTGGCCGTTGCTAGATGCTGCTCCCAATTTTTGAAAGTTCCCCCACCTAGTGCCTTCAGGGTGGTTTTCAACAATCCATTGCACCGTTCCACTTT
>NW_008236002.1:133803-134285 GCF_000691975.1 Corvus brachyrhynchos
GTCATGGATCACCTGGGAGATACTGTCCATGGTTAGATCCACCCCTCGATCTTAGGCCCACTTATAGGTGGCATCTCTGCCTTGATGACCTGAGGCATCATGGACCCATAAAGCTAGGAACAACTCTCCCCTGTGTTTCCAGTCCAAGTCTATCTGTGACACTCCTATCTTTGCAGCCTGATCTACCTGCTTGTTGTTTTGGTGTTCTTCATTAGCCCTACTCTTGGGAATATGAGCATTTACATGGTGGACTTTCACAGTTAGCTTTCTTACTCGGGCAGCTATTACAGCTGGTGGTGGGGTCAGTAGCTCTGACCCAGGAAGAGGTGACTGGTCGGGGAGATGGTCCCGAAAGGAATCGCCTTCCCGAGGCCTGGTGTCTTCCCTCAGCTGCTGGCCAGGAGGGCCCGTGCAGAAGCTGTCAGCTCTTTAGTGACTGTCAGCTCGTGATTCCAGCTCAGCTCTGCAGGGCAGCCTCCAGG
>NW_008236002.1:134611-135240 GCF_000691975.1 Corvus brachyrhynchos
GCATCGATGTCTTTCCACTCTTCAGCAGCCCAGATTGGTTTTCCCCTACGCTGCCAATTAGCCTTTTCCCACTTTTCCAGCCATCCCCACAGAGCACTGGCTACCATCTATGAATCAGTGTGGAGGTATAGCTTTGGTCACTTCTCTCTTTCAGCAATGTCCAGGGCCAGGTGAACAGCTTTGAGTTCAGCGAGTTGGCGTGATCCACCTTCTCCTTCAGTAGCTTCTGCAACCCGTCGTGTGGGACTCCATACGGCTGCTTTCCACTTTCGTTTCATCCCTACGATTGACAAGAACCATCGGTGAAAAGAGCGTAGCGTGTGTCTTCTGATGGTAGTTGGTTGTACGGTGGAGCTTCTTCAGCACGTGTCACTTGTTCTTGTTCATCTTCTTCAGTGAGACAAAAGTTCTCACCGACGAGCCAATTTGTGATTATTTCCAAAATCCCAGGGCGATTCACTTTTCCGATATAGGCATGCTGTGTGATGAGAGCAATCCATTTGCTCCATGTGGCATTGATGGCGTGGTGGGTGGAGGGAATGTTTGCTTTGAACATCCAACCCAGCACCGGTAATCGGGGCGCCAGGAGGAGTTGTGCCTCAGCGCCGATTACCTCTGAGGCGGCTTGG
>NW_008236003.1:0-775 GCF_000691975.1 Corvus brachyrhynchos
GAAAGGAAACATCAAACACTAAAAAGATTGTTAGAACAACAAAAAGGCGGCAACGAGGTGAGGCATGAATCATACTGCAGCCACAAAACAACGTGTGGGTATCGCTGGCCCAAGCCCTCAACCAGACGGGGATATGCTTGGACACGGGCGGGGTGAAGGACCCAATATCTTCCTGCTTTGTTGGTATTCCCTTGCACGCTGAGGAGTTTGTTGCCTACCCCCACGACACCCACATCCTCCAGCCCCATCACTGGGACCGGTGGATGCGGAAACTTCTGGTAGCCATACAGGAGCCCCAAGAATTACAAATTCAGGGTGGGGCAGCCTTTTGTGTTAACTCACACTATAGCAAGCCAGAACACCAATTCCCAGTCAGCCCTTTTAACAGAATCTATAAAACCCAGAGTTGGTGTCACAATATGGCTCTGTCGGTTTCCAACGCCATCAGTCACAACAGGGTGCTGCCGGAGGGTTTATTTTTAATCTGTGGGGACCGAGCATGGAACGGAATCCCACCATTTCTCACAGGAGGTCCCTTCACTCTGGGGCATTTGACCACTCTCACCCCAGACAGGGCTCAACTTCTCAAGTGGCAAAATTTGGCTAATCAGGCTGGGTCAATTTACAAAATCCCTGATGATTGTGATAATTCAGTCACTAATTGGCCTCATTCTAAAAGAGTTATCATGTCAATTTTCCTGCCGTGGGTGGCGGCAGCTAAGACCCTTGGAGAACTTGAGCAGATTTCTTGCTGGCTAGGGAAAAAAGGCACAAC
>NW_008236003.1:4195-6424 GCF_000691975.1 Corvus brachyrhynchos
GCTTGGGACCATATGTCTTCTCTCCTATGAATAACTTCCCAACTGGAGGCTACAATTATGATTGTGAAAAAAACAATTTTCTGGGTTATACTTGAGTGCCACCATAACATTTTCATTTTGTTTGGGTAAACTTCAATTTCAGTTCATCATCACCAGGGGTCACTTTCCAAGGGGCCTCTGGAGCCTTCTTTACCTGAGTACGGTGAATCCAGGCACTCTGTTCTCTGATCTTAATTGCAGTTAAGGGGTGAGAAGTACCTAGAATGGTCCTTCCCACTGTGGTTCCAGAGTTTTTTCTGTAAGAGACTTAACATATAAATAATCTCCAGGCTGAATGTCATGTATAGGACAGTCCAAGCCTCGACTCTGGGTTCCAGCCACGTTTTTCAATTTCTCTAAGCTGTTTGTCTAAAGCAATCATATAGGTGGTTAACGTCTCCTCCCTAATTTGGGTAGATATTCCTTTCTGTACCCCATATGGTCTCCCATAAAGTATTTCGAAGGGACTTAGCTTTTCTTTAATTCTGGTCTTGGTCCAAATTCTTAACAATGCAAGTGGAAAAGATTGGGGCCAGGGTAGGTTAGCTTCTTGCCCTAGTCTCACAATTTGCTGTTTAATCAAATGATTCATTTTCTCTACTTGGCTACTTGGCTGGGGTTGGTATGGAGTGTGGAGTTCCCTGGCTGGGGTTGGTATGGAGTGTGGAGTTCCCAATCTATGCCTAAATGACGGTTAATTTGTTGTACCACCCTTGAAATAAAATGTGGTCCCCTATCTGAGGATATTGTGGCTGGAACTCCAAAGCGCGGTATTATTTCCTGTAGTAACGCTTTGGTTACTTCTCGAGATTTAGCGGTTCTAGTAGGAAAAGCTTCTGGCCATCCTGAAAAAGTATCTGTCAACACTAGCAAATATCGATACCCCCCTTTTCTTGGAAGTTCTGTAAAATCAATTTTCCACTGCTGTCCAAGCCCATGGCCCCTTCCAATGTGACCCATGTTTGGTTTGGGGGTATTCTTGGGACTAGTCTGGAGGCAAAAGTTGCACTATCGAGTTACCTGCACAACGGTTTCGTATAAATTTCTAGTGATAATTTTCCCAATTAAGTAGTTATATAAGGCATTTGTTCCCCAATGCATTTTCTGATGCACTTCTCTTACTAGTGACCATAGCAAATGGAAGGGAATAACCAATTTTCTTTCTGCAGTGATAGGCCATCCCTCTTGGTTGAATGTTCCCCCTTCATCTTTAATCAATTTCTTGTCCTTTTTGTTATATGTTGGCTTACCCTCTAGGGAAAGTTGGCCATCTGGGATCAAGGCTCCAGTTGTTGTTACCTCACCTTTTGCTCCTTCTTTTGCCTCTCTGTCTGCCAGTTCATTTCCTTCTTCCAATTCTGAGCTCACTTTTTGATGTGCCCTTATGTACATGATTGCTACCTTCTCAGGTAGCTGGACTGCTTCCAACAGTTGCATTATTTCTTGTGCATATTTGATGTTCTTCCTCTGCAAATTTAACAGTCCTCTTTCTTTCCAAATGGCCCCGTGTGTGTGTACAACTCCAAATGCATACCTTGAGTCTGTATAAATATTTATTTTCTTTCCTTTTGCTATCTCTAAGGTAGGGGTTAAGGAAATTATTTCAGCCTTTTATGCAGAGGTGTTTGTTGGCAGGGGTCTGGATTCTATCACCTCCCGGCAGGTGGTAACTGCATACCCAGCATGCCGCTTTCCACTGATGACATAACTGCTCCCATCAGTAAACCAGGTTTCTGCGTCTTCTAAAGGAGTATCCTTCAGGTCCGGACAGCTGGAGTAGGTGGCTTCGATAGTCTGCAGGCAATCATGGCGTATCGATTCCCCTTGATTTCCACTGAGAAAGGAAGCTGGGTTGACAATGTTAGTTACCACTATTTCTACATCATCTTGTTCCACCATGATGGCTTGATATTTCAGGAATCTTTATGGGGAGAGCCAGTGTTCGCCTTTCGATTCCAGCACCGCGGACACTGTGTGGGACACCAGCACAGTCATTTTCCAACCCAAGGTGAATTTGCGTGTGTCTTGGGGTGACCTTATGATGTGTATCCCATATCGCTGCCCTATGCCCAGAAATTAATTTTTGTGCCTTTCTATGCCCTTAAACTGAGCCTGAGAGGGGGAAGGAAAAAACTGAGCAAAACTTTTTCAAAGCAGTTTGCAGCTTGTTCAAGGTCACACAGAGATAGC
>NW_008236003.1:7000-7512 GCF_000691975.1 Corvus brachyrhynchos
CCGAAATTCCCAGAAAAACAAAGATCAACTCTCTGGAGGGAAAAAAACCCGAAAAATGGCTGAACAAGCAAGCAGAGTGCTTTCTCTGCTCCCGCCCTCCAGATGCAGAATGCCGAAGCCAAGAAAAAAAATGCAGAGAACGAGAGTGTGTTATCTCTGTCTGCGTCCTTGAGGGGTTTTTTTCTCTCTGTGCTCAAGTAATGCAGTGTTTGGTGCTCGTGCACGAGCTCTGGCGTGCCCCAGGTCAGAGACAGTCCAGCTGCGTTACCTCCACGCGTCGCTGAAGCGACTTCAGAGTCAGGAAAAGGGCTGCTTGCTGTGCTAGCTAGCTGGCTTCTCGGCAGAGGAAACACGGCAGGAGCTGATGGTATAGGCTCACGTTAGCTCAGAGACAAAGGAAGAGAGAGGCTGTTCAGGTCTGACTCCTAATAGGTTTATTGTTAGAAGTTTCGCAACCCGAACTGAGCTCAGAAGGCTGGAATGCGATGTGATGGGAATGATGGGGTGGGGGC
>NW_008236003.1:7851-9066 GCF_000691975.1 Corvus brachyrhynchos
ACCATCAGACCCAGGTGTTTCTGCCCTAAAAGTGTAATCAAGTCATTTTGACTTGCTAATTTGATCTTAAAAAAGCTAGGCCCTCTTCCAAAGTAAACTTGAAAGTCTTGCCTAGGAAAGACTTTCTAAATCCTTACTGTGAAACAGGACCTTCCAGCAGTTGCAGATTCTGAGTGATGATTAAAGTTTTAGACAATTTTATGTTGTTTCTCAAAGTTCTATCTGCTTAATCACTGTCTTATTTGTATAAAACAGAAAAGGGGGAATTATGGGGAATTATAAAGTAGAATTGGGTTGTGAGCTGTTAAACCTGCCTGCAGAGGCACATAGCAGAACAAAGGAGCACATGGCACACACAAAGGCTTGTCTCCACCGGACCCTGGGGGGAGGAGGTGTCACACAGCAGACCCCTACGGAGAGGAGCTGAGGAACCTGCCAGGAGCTGACAGACGAGTGAACAGCAAGTGATCATCCCATAAAAGGACATTGAGAAAGTGTGTTGCTGATGTGGCAACACTGGATAGGTCATGCCATATAAGGAAATACTGTGCCTTAGAAAAGTGTATAAAACCAGCTCACTCCTTTGAATAAATGATTAAGATTCCCTGCTGGTCTGTGTCCGTCATTCAATCGCTGACAACTATGGTCATCACCATGACCTGCCAAGGAATCTTGTTTCCAGCGCCTGGAGCACCTCCTCTCCCTCCTTCTTCACTGACCTTGGTGTCTGTATAGTTGTTCATCTCACGTGTTCTCACTCCACTCTTCTGTGGCTGGAATTAAAATTGTACAACAACCTTTGTTTTTCTTTCTTCTTAAATACGTTATCACAGAGGTGTTAGCACCATTTTTAATTGGCCCAGTCTTGGCCTGTGGCAGATCCATCTTTTCAGCCATCAGGGATTGGCTCTGCCAGACATGGTGGAAGCTTCTAGCAGCTTCTCACAGAAGCCACCTCTGTGGCTTCCCCACTACCAAAAAAAAAAAGGCCATGCAAAACCAATATACCACACTGTAGAGGAATTCCTTGTGGAACGGGGGCATATGATACCCCAGGAGAGCTTGGGCACCCCAGGGTTGTTGCAGAAGTACCCCTGACGGGGCCTCAGGCTGAAGACAGGCTTGCAAGACACTTGACAGCAGGCAGCCTTGAACAGCCTTGGGAAAAGGTATACACTAGTCAGCTCCCCCGCTGCTTAGAGGCTGTTTTGTGGG
>NW_008236003.1:10896-11442 GCF_000691975.1 Corvus brachyrhynchos
CAGATGTCCTGTGTCCTAATGATTGCATCAACATCCCACAATTGTTATTAACCCCTTCACAGTTCCTGCTTTGGGAGCGAACGTGGAAGCGGATAGCACAAAAAGAAGCTAGCAAACACCAAGGTGATACACAAGACTCACTGTATGAGATCCAAGCTGACATGCTAACTGGGAGCGGGACTTATGGAGCAACGGTGACACAGCTGACCATGTCCACCATCATTCATCAGTTGTCACAGATTCTTGCCCACAAAGCCTTGTTGTCAGTACCTGAAAAGAAGAAGTCACCTCCGTTGGCAGCAGTCTGACAGGGGCTGTCAGAGCCATATGGTCAGTTCATTGACCGTCTGTCAGCAGCCTTAAAGGATGCAACTGAGCTCTCTGAAGAGCTCCAAGAGCAAATGTTCCAAACACTTGCCTTTGAAAATGCTAATAGGCAAACTAAGACAATTCTTGCCACGCTGCCCCAGAGAGAAGCAGGTGCTACCCGTGCGGAGCAGTCGTCTCAAACAGCTGCCTTTACCGCACCGCTGCAGAATGACCTGC
>NW_008236003.1:11598-13515 GCF_000691975.1 Corvus brachyrhynchos
GTCTGTCCCGAGAAGCCTTGAGAGAGGCTGCAGACGTGGCTGAGTGAGGGGGCTGAGAACTTGCCAGATCCACTGCCTTCGGTGGGGGAAACCATGCAGGCAATCAATGTGATTGGTAAAGCAAGCTTCGTTTATTAGCAATACAGAGGCACTTATATAGTGTGAAAGTATACGTGCTTATCAGTTCTTTAATTAGTTTAAACTTACAAAGGCGCATTCTTACTTCTACATAATTGGGTTAGATAAAAGACTACATTTGGCAAGCTTTATGTTTTGTCTTGAGAGATCAAAGTTTTTCCTCCCTTCTCATGGTCAGCACATCTTTATCAGAACAGCACTGTACCTCCTAAAAGCTCCCTTTTTGTTCCCAGGCCTGTTTCTCACGCAGGCATTTGCTTGCAGGCTTTTTCTTGTACAGTTCTGTTATTGATTTGTTCCCTTTATCAATAATCCATGTCTCGAATCCTCTAATCATTCTGCAACAATTCCCCTTTTTTCTTTTTGTAAAAGCAATACTTGATTGGCTACAGATGTAGTAACTTTATATATCATCTTTTGCAAGCATTGGCATAGGTAAGGTAAGCAGGCTATTATTAATAATATTACTAGTCTTACAGTAATCAAATGCTGCACGAGTGAAACTAGCCATGGTTCTAAACCTAGTGACTTTAACCATCTTTCTAAGCTGAGATTGTCTTCCTTCTGTAATTGTGGGGTTAATTGATGTAACTCACTTATCTGCTTGTGAATTAGGACAGAGTGGTCAAAAAGATTCATACAGCACATACCTTAGAACTCTTCACAGATGTGGCTGTGAGCTAATAGTAGAAAATCAATGGCTGCATGATTTTGTAATATTATATGTTTAACACTAATATCATCTACGCTTAACTCACCAAGCATCTGCGAAGTTATGTTTAACTTATCCCTCTCCCAGCAAGCAAGTTTATGCAAAATAGCGTGAGCCCTGGCTGCTGAAACATCAGGTAAAAACATAGATGCTAGCCAAATTGACTGCCTTCACTCGATCTAAATGGGTGGACAGCTGATTGAAAATGTCCACTAATGCTCTTGTCTCAAGACAGTCAAAAAACTAATTCCCTACTCTATTTCTGTGTCTGATGCTATACCTAAAAATTTATGCGATTCTCCTTCTTAGTTTTGCCTTTGGAGAGTTCCCCGACACCCACCACAAGTCACTAGCAACCACCTAGGGCAGCTGTTACATTCGCCCCAGAGTCTCACTATTTCTCCTGCTACGGACAGTGGTGGATCTGGCAAATCCTCAGCTCCTTCACTCAGCCACGTCTGCAGCCTCTCCCAAGGCTTCTCGGGACAGAGGTCTCAGAGTTCCATCTGTTGAAGTAGTGGCGTCACTTTCCTCAGGAGCTGATGCTGACTGTGCCTTCTCGCTTTAGGGTCTTGTATGCATAGCACGGCACCACTTGCTGGGCATCCCTCTGGTCAGTGCTGCGGTGATGACTTGTCCCTTTTGTTGCAGGATATTCTGCAGCGTTGCAGTAAAAGCAGCTGTTTGAGATGACTGTTTTGCACGGGTAGTACATATGAGCATCTCGTCTACATCTGCTCCTTGGGGCAGCATGGCAAGAATTGTCTTAGTTTGCCTATTAGCATTTTCAAATGCAAGTGTTTGGAACATTTGCTCTTGGAGCTCTTCAGAGAGCTCAGTTGCATCCTTTAAGGCTGCTGACAGTCGATGAACTGACCATATGGCTCTGACAGCCCCTGTCAGACTGCTGCATACGGGGGAGACTTCTTCTTTTCAGGTACTGACAACAAGGCTTTGTGGGCAAAAGTCTGTGACAACTGATGAATTACTACGGGCATGGTCAGCTGTGTTACTGTCGCCCCGTAAGCTCCGCTGCCAGTTAGCATGTCAGCTTGGAGTGCATACAG
>NW_008236003.1:13853-14078 GCF_000691975.1 Corvus brachyrhynchos
CGTCGGACGGATAACATCCTGCTCTGCCGAGTTCAGCAACTCCTGCAGTGAGTGGACGGGTGCTGCTGTGCTTTTAATCGGTTTTCCCGCAGCCAGCCCGAAGGACCGTGCTGCCCTGGACTCCTCTCTGGTCTCTGGCTGCTGCTCCGTAAGACCCCCATCTCTTCCTTTCTTGGAGCTGCTCCCCCCAGTGCTGCCACTCTCTAAAGCCTCTATGGCGGGGGG
>NW_008236003.1:14932-15585 GCF_000691975.1 Corvus brachyrhynchos
AAGGCGCATTCTTACTTCTACATAATTGGGTTAGATAAAAGACTACATTTGGCAAGCTTTATGTTTTGTCTTGAGAGATCAAAGTTTTTCCTCCCTTCTCATGGTCAGCACATCTTTATCAGAACAGCACTGTACCTCCTAAAAGCTTCCTTTTTGTTCCCAGGCCTGTTTCTCACGCAGGCATTTTCTCATGGAGGCTTTTTCTCATGCAGGCTTTTGCTTGCAGGCTTTTTCTTGTACAGTTCTGTTATTGATTTGTTCCCTTTATCAATAATCCATGTCTCTAATCCTCTAATCATTCTGCAACAATCCACCACTCTCCGTAGCAGGAGAAATAGCAAGACTCTGTGGCGAACGTAACAGCTGCCCTGGGCGGTAGCTAGTGACTTGTGGTGGGTGTCAGGGAACCCTCTGCAAAGGCGGAACCAAGAAGGGGAATTGCGTAAATTCTTGCATATAGCACCAGACACAGAGGTAGAGTGGGGAATTGTTTTGACTGTCTTTAGACAAGGGCATTGGCGGACATCTTTGATCAGCTGTCTGCCCACTTAGATTGAGTGAAGGCAGTTAATTTGGCTAGCATCTATGTTTTTACCTGGTGCTTCAGCAGCCAGGGCTCACGCTATTTTGCATAAACTTGCTTGCTGGGCGAG
>NW_008236003.1:16199-27021 GCF_000691975.1 Corvus brachyrhynchos
CACACCATCTCAGCCGCACTGCAATGCTTGAGACAGGGATGTCTTGTGCAACAAGAATAACCTAAAACACCAGTCCCCAACACAGAAACTATTGTTGGGACTGAACCATATAGATATCTCAGTTACATCCCCATCAATAAAGGGAGATGTCCCCCAGATTTCTGCTTTGGAGGGTGACAATGGTCACTTCAAGCTTCAAGACAAATCAGATCAGAAGCCTCTGAGGACAACAACATGCACCACCACCACTTTGTGCGGATCCTAAAACACCAGTCCCCAACACAGAAACTATTGTTGGGACTGAACCATATAGATATCTCAGTTACATCCCCATCAATAAAGGGAGATGTCCCCCAGATTTCTGCTTTGGAGGGTGACAATGGTCACTTCAAGCTTCAAGACAAATCAGATCAGAAGCCTCTGAGGACAACAACATGCACCACCACCACTTTGTGCGGATGGAGGACTGTCCCTATAGCTGGCAGGTTGAACAGGCTCAGATATTTCTGCACACCGAGCCTAGAAAAGGAGGTGTAAGATGACCTGAACAGTCAGTTACACAAACTCTTTGGAAATGCAGACCACTGTCTGACAGGCATAAGGTCACAGCCGTCATCCTCCCCAGGTCCTGGAATCACAGCTGAAATAGCATTGTAATGTGATTATAATTTATTCATCAGCTGAATGAGAGCAGCAGCAGGCATCTTGATGACACTTTTATCAAGCCCTTGTGATAGACTTCATTCATTTTAAAAGAGCAAAGTAGAATAAAAGGCAAAAAAAAGAAAAAGACAACTATTTCATCCAAATTTAAACAAGCAGGAAAAAGAGTAAATCAAAATAAGGTTTAAAAACACCCACTAAAGATCTTTTGTTTCTTTTCATTTTTCTTATGCTTTGTTCTGAATCTTCCAAACTTTGCACTTCTCTGCTGGTGGCTACTTTACAGAATCACAGAATCATTTAGGTTGGAAAACACCTCCAAGATCATCAAGTCCAACCTGTGACCTATCACCACCTTGTCAATTAGACCAGAGCACTGAGTGCCGCGTCCAGTCATTTCTCGAATACCTCCATGGATAGTGACTCCACCACCTCCCTGGGCAGCCCCTTCCAATGCCTGACAACCCTTTCTGTGAAGAAATTCCTCCTGACATTCAACCTAAACCTCCCCTGGCACAGCTTGAGGCCATGTCCTTGTCCTGTCACTAGTTGTCTGGGAGAAGAGGCCAACCCTCACCTTGCTACAACCTTCTTTAAGGTGTTCCCTGAGCCTCCTTTTCTCCAGGATAAACAACCCCAGCTCCCACAGTGGCTCCTCATAGGACTTGCTCTCTAGACCCTTCACCAGCTTCGTTGCTCTTTTCTGGACATGCTCCAGCTCCTCAATGTCTGTCTTGTAGTGAGAGGCCAAGAACCGGACACAGTACTCAAGGTGCAGCCTCACCAATGCCAAGTACAGAGGGACAATCACTTCCCTGGTCCTGCTGGCCCACTATTGCTGATACAAGCCAGGATGCCACTGGCCTTCTTGGCCACCTGGGCACCTACTGGCTTTTGTTCAGCCAGCTGTTGACCAGCACCCTCAGGTCCTTTTCTCTTGGGCAGCTTTCCAGCCACTGCCCCCAGTCTGCAGCACTGCAGGGGGTTGGTGTGACCCAAGTTTCCCATGAACCCAGATGCTGCTGACTGATGCTCAAAAGCATCGTCATCCCTGTGATGAATTCTGCCTGAGGATCAACTTGTCCTATTTTTAGGTGAAAGAGAGCCAAAAGGTGAATTTTGGACATATCTTTATTCTCAAAGATTCATAGTTGCTTCCTTTGAGTACTCAGATGCTCTCTTCCCCAAATATAGAAACCTATATAGGTGCCAATGTAAAGGTGAGGACTCTTGTACACCTGTTCTCTTTTTCTGGAGGTGAGAATCACCCCATGAAGCAAGCATTGCTCACTTGGGCAGCAGAGCAGACAATTGCACTTTGATTTCCCTTGTTAAATGCTCAGGGATTTTTAGGAGGAAATATTTCCTCAGCAACAGGGCATTAGTGCCTGGGCTGAGATCTATCACTGTGGTGCTTGTCTGCCCTTTGGTCTGAGACCGAGGTATCTAGTGTAAATAATTGAAGCAACCCGAGATTCTTCTATCACCAGTTCCTCTGGGGCTGAGAAACCAGCCTGAAAAGCCCCAAGTGCTGTTTCCCCTTGGCCCACAGGCAATGTGTGCTGCTGTGGTGGGAACAATATGCTGCCAACACTGGTATGGCATTGGCTGGAGATTTGCATCCAGTCTGGACAATGGCACTTCAGAAAGGAGATGGAGGAAATAATCCTGGCCCCTCTCTCTATCTTCCATATCCCCATAGTGGTCTGGATAAGAAGAAACAGTATGAGCTTCACGGGGGGGGACACACATAACAGCTCTCTAACAGGGAGGTGAGGTGAGCTGAGCCCAGAGACACATTGACCCAGGAGCAAGCGAATTTCCACTTTGGGCAGTTTGAAGGACAAATATTAAAGAATGGGTTGGGCAAATATCTCTTGGGCTGTTTGGGACAAGATATTACTGCCTTGGGGCAGGAGGGTAATGAGGTAGACCTCCAGGTGTCCTGCTCTGCTTCAGTACAGCCCAAGGAATAGCTGTCTGTGGTTTGAGTTACAAGGGGCTCTGGAGGGGGCTGTAAGCAGTTCACAGGGGAGATGAGCAGAGCTCCTACCCCTTGCCTAATCTTTTCCATCACAGGAGCATCCATCTGATGTCCCAGGGGTGAGATGGTGTTAAAATCCAGCTCAGAGTCCCTGAGATCCCTGCTGATGCCTCAGCAGAGCAGAGGAGCAGGGAGGAGGCAGCAGGAGAGGAGATGGTGTTGTCTTTTAGCCCAGGAAAGTCCAGTTTCCTAGAGGAAGGAGCAGATATTTCATCCTTTGA
The DNA here is from genome assembly GCF_000691975.1 of Corvus brachyrhynchos. Classification (NCBI taxonomy): domain Eukaryota; kingdom Metazoa; phylum Chordata; class Aves; order Passeriformes; family Corvidae; genus Corvus; species Corvus brachyrhynchos. Next base: position 19,128 of record NW_008236003.1, read on the forward strand.
GCCACTCAGGAAAGAAATTGGCTAAAGTACTGAAGAATATTTTGTGAGGTGATCCTGCCCCAAGAACAGAGTTGCATAGGTGGGACCTGCCCCATCTTCCCACCTTTTGTCCTCTCTCTCTGCCAGCTCATGGGGCAGTAACCCTCTAACGTGACACCAAGACAGTGTTTACATTTTCAAGGCTTCTGCTGTTGATAAGCAGAGGAGTTAACTCTCAGTTTGTCATCCTTCATGAACATGGCTTGCAGGAAGGAGGAAAGAGAAGAAAAAATAAATATTAAAAATAGATGATAAGAACAAAGCAGAAAGAAATTGAAGAGACATTTTCATCTCAGATTTACATCAGGCACTGGTGACATCTTGAGGTCCAGTTTATAGAGACAAGTTCTGCTGCCAGGATGGGGTTACTGGCACATGTGGCCTCCTACTCTCCCAATGAGACTTCCCCTTCCTGGAGCCACCTGTTCCTACACCAGACCCTATTTCTTGATCTCTGAGCCCAAATAACAAACTGATTCCTTCAGGCGAAAAAAAAAAAAAGGAGATGAAGAGAGAACAACTCTACATTTTGATGCAGAACACACCTCACCAAAGAACCCTGCTTGCAGGTGGGCAGTGACCATCTGTGGGAGGCCAGCTAAAGAAGGAGGACAAGTCTTCATCCTTTAATTGACATATATCGGTGCTGATTAGGAGGGGGAAATGTCAAATAAGTCAAAAAGTTATGTCAGCCACAGGGCAGCCAGGTCATGGGGAAGGGGACACCAGACAGAGCAGCTGAGCCTCCCCTGGAGCGCAGGCAGAATTGCAGGCAGGGGCCTCAGAGGGGGCTGCCCAGGCTTCAAAGTGCTCTGTTGCTTTGACAGTTTCTATTTTCTGTGATCAGCTGATGTTTTTGTAGGAGAGGGGGGAAAATCGGGGGGGCAGCGGAAGACCAATATTCTCTCTAAATGCAGACCTGATGGAAAATTTTCAGCCTGCCCTATTGAAAACACCGGGGCTTGCTTTACTTTCTGCCTTGCATGATTACCTCTTTCATTAACATTTGAGACAGGCAGCAGGCAGGGAGAAGTCCTAAATAACTCTAAACTTTGCTTCTCCCATCTTTCCCAGGATTAGGCTGGTTCAGACAAAGCCTGTGCTGGAGGCTGGCTGCAAGGAAAGGTGTTTCAATTACCATAGGAATAGGGGCAGTGCAATCCCCAAAGGGCTCAGCTTCTGCACATTGAATCAACCCAACATTTTCCTCCAAGCCTGAGCAAAGCCATGTTTGACCATGGTGTGAGCTGGGATGCTGCGTTAACGGATCAGGTCCTTGCTGGCTGGCAGCAGCTGGGGAAGGTCACAGCATGGCCGTCCAGGTTGGACACATTATTAGACTCATTAGTAATGGAAAAAGGTCATGTGGAGGGGCAGCTGTAAGTGGATGCTGGGGTTGGGGCATTTGGGAATGATGGTAGCCATGATGTTAAACTTGGGCATTTGGGAGGCAGGGTGAATGGAGCTGATAAGGCTTGGGGAGCAGGGAGCAGTAATGAAACATGGGCAGTTGGGACCAAGATGTTGGGATTGGGAAGAATAGAGATGAAGCCAAAGATTCATTACTGACCCCTGACATGGGGCCAAATTGGATGTGGTGGGCAGAGGTGAAGAGCTTTTTCTCTCCTGGAGAGAGCACTGCTGAGAGCATCATATCTGCAACCCTTCCAGATGTGGCTCAGATGAGATGGTTGGTCAAACACAATGGTGATGGAAGTACTTGCTACCCAGGAAGCCTGGCACCAAAGTAAGAGCACAGCTCCCAGCCCACGTATCTTGCCAGTCAACCGGATCCTGTATTGACAAAACATTATGTCCATCAACTCAAGACAATTTAAGAAGGATGTTAAAGTACGTGAATGCATCCAAGAGAAGGCAACAAAGCTGGTGAAAGGGCTGGAAGGAACGTCCTATGAGGATCAGCTGAGGGCTCTGGGTTTGTCTACTTTGGAGAAAAGGAGGCTGAGGGGTGACCCTCTCGTCAGCCATTCAGGCGCAGGGAGGGGCTTCCTCCGGCCATCGGAGGTGCTATTAAAAGAAGGCTCTAGGGAGCGCAGCAAACAGGAGCGGGAAAACAGGGGCGTGGCACGGCAGTTTGCACGGCAGTTCATAGAGGCAGGACAATCAGGCAGGGTTACAGTCATCCTCCTGCTAGTGGGGTTTTTATTTTGTGTTGAGGTTTGGTTGGTTGGTTTTGGGTTTTTTTCAGAAATGGTCTCCAAACTATCAAAAGCTATAGCTAGTTGTCGTGGTTTGACACTGGCCCAATGCCAGGCACCCAAGAGAGTCATTCGCTCACCCTCCCCTGCCACAGCTGGGCAGAGGAGAGAAAGAGAAAAAAAAGTTAACAAAGGCTCCATGAGCTAAGGACTGGGAGGAAAAAAAAAAACCACTTCAAGGGCAAAACAGGCTTAACTTAAAGTTACAAAGTGAATTTATTGCTAACAGAATCAGAGGAGGATAATGAGAAGTAAAATAAGCCCTTAAAACACCTTTTTCCCCCAGCCCCTCCCTCCTTACCACCGACAGCACAGGGAGACAAGGTATGGGGGTTTGGTCAGATCATCACCGAGATTCTCTTCTGCTGCTCTGGGAGAGGAGTCCTTCCCCTGCTACGCTGTGGGGTCCCTCCCACGGGAGACAGTTCTCCATGAACCTCTCCAACATGGTTCCAATCTCACAAGCAGCAGTCCTACCACACCTGCTGCAACGTGAGTCCCTCCCACAGGCACACAGTCCTCCCAAAACTGCTGCACCGTGGGTCTCTCTTCCACAGGGTGCAGTCCTCCCTCCAAGGACAAGCTGCTCCAGCCTGGAAGCAAGGGCCCCCTCTCTCCACCGGGTCTTCCACTGGACCACAGCCTCCTTCAGGCATCCACCCGCTCTGGCATGGGCACCTGCCCCACAGGCTGCAGGTGGATCTCTGCATCCTCCATGGACCCATGGGCTGCAGGGGAACAGCCTGCTTCGCCATGGTCCTCACCACGGCCTGCAGAGGAATCTTGGCTCCGGCATCTGGAGCACCTCCTCCCCCTCCTTCTCCACTGACCTTGGTGTCACCATGTTGTTTTCCCTCACATGTTCTCACCTCTTCCTCTTCTCTGACTAGAAGCAAAACCTTGTGACTTTGCTTTGATTTTCTTCTTAAATAAGTCATCACAGAGACGTTACCAACCTCTCTCATTGGCCCAGTTTTGGCCAGCAGCATGCCCATCTTTCAGAGCCATCAGGGAGTGGCTCTGCTGGACATGGTGGAAACCTCCAGGAGCTCCTCACAGGAGCCTCCTATGTGGCCCCCCTGCTACCAAAAACCAGGCCGTGCAAAACCAATACACTAGTAAAAGTGTACCAACCCAAACAGAACCCCCCAAGAAGGACACATCTGTCCAGACCACTTCCTGTAAGGAGTGTCTGGGCCTGTTAGTAGTACCAGGGGATGGTGCAAAAGACACCTGCATGCAAACAGGTGAATGATCTCCTCTGTCTGGTGGCCGAGCTTAAAGAGGAAGTAGAAAGACTAAAGAGTATTAGGGAAAGTGAAAGGGAAACAGACTGGTGGAGTTTCACCCTTCCACCCCTGAGAGAAGCCCACCAGGAATCAGAGGATTCCCATGCTTCCTACCATCAGGCAGAAGGAGGAGACCTAGTAGATGAAGGAGAGTGGAAATGGGTCCCTACTTGGGGAGTTAATAAAAATTCCTCCCAACCCCCATCACCTACCTAGGTGCCACTTCAGAATAGGTATGAGGCCCTGGATCCAGAGGGTCAGCCAGATGATATTGAAGAAAATAATCTGCACAGAGAGCCTCCCAATTTCACTTCATCTGTCAGATGGATCACTACCTCTAGCATTAAAAAGAAAAGAAGGGTAGTCATAGTAGGTGACTCCCTTTTGGGGGAACAGAGGGCCCTGTATGTTGACCGGACCCATTCCACAGGGAGGTCTGCTGCCTCCCTGGAGCCCAGATACGGGATATTACCAGGAGACTTCCTAGGCTGATTCAGCCCTCTGATTATTATCCACTGCTGATACTCCAGGCTGGCAGTGATGAGATTGAAAAGAAGAGCACGAGGGCAATTAAAAGGGACTTCAGGTCTCTGGGTTGAGTGGTTGATGGGGCAGGAGCACTGGTGGTGTTCTGCTCAGTCCCTTCAGTGGCAGGGACAAATGATGAAAGGAACAGGAGAACCCACATTATCAACAAGTGGCTTAAGGGCTGGTGCCATCGGCAGAATTTTGGGTTCTTTGATTGATGCCTGAGATGGCCACCTAAAAACAGAGACTAGACAAGAATAAGGGAATAAAGGTAGGTATTTAGTTGAAGGGCCTTAAAGATACACCTTGGGCAGTCAAAAGGCTACACCCAAGATAGATGCTGGGTCACGAGTTCTTCACATGTGGATACAATATTCTGCTAGCAAGAATTTCTCTTGCTTCTTTCCAGTCCCCTGAGATATTTTTCTCTCTCATGGAATATATTAGTAGAGTTCTATAAACTATGAACACCTGCGACCTTGCAAACCTTTGTTTATAGTACAGTAGAAAAATATTTTGACAATGGATGTTTTAGGATTTTAGCCAATCACCCCAAGGGGTGGCTGATCCTTTGACCAATTAGACTATGAAGAAAAAAGTCTATAAGAGTTGTAAAATAATTAATTAAATAAATCTTGCTGCACAATTCCTGCCTGCTGGATCTCTCTTCTCCTCCCTACCACTGCGGGATACCATGATAGACACCAAGCTGGGAGCATGTGGCAATCTGTTGGAGGGTAGGAGGGCTCTGCAAAGGGACCTAGACAGGCTGGATAGATGGGCTAAGTCCAACAACATGGAGTTTAATAAGTCCAAGTGCTGAGTCCTGCACTTTGACCACAACAACCCCCTGCAGCACTACAGGCTGGGGGCAGAGTGGCTGGACAGTGGCCAGGTAGAAAGGGACCTGAGGGTGCTGGTCAACAGGTGACTGAACATGAGCCAGTAGTGTGCTCAAGTGGCCAAGAAGGTCAATGGCATCCTGGCCTGTATCAGCAATAGTGTGGCCAGCAGGACCAGGGAAGTGATTCTTCCCCTGTACTTGGCACTGGTGAGGCCACACCTTGAGTACTGTGTCCAGTTCTGGGCCCCTCAGTTTAGGAAGGACATTGAGATGTTCGAACGCGTCCAGAGGAGGGCAACAAAGCTGGTGAAAGGCTTGGAACACAAGCCCTATGAGGAATGATTGAGGGAACTGGGGTTGTTTAGCCTGGAAAAAAGGAAGCTCAGGGGAGACCTTATCACTCTCTACAACTACCTGAAAGGTGGTTCTAGTCAGGTGGGGGTCGGTCTCTTCTCCCAGGCAACCACTGACAGAATGAGAGGACACAGTCTTAAGCTGCACCAGGGGAAGTTTAGGTTAGAAATCAGGAAAAAATTCTTCACTGAAAGAGTGATAGGGCACTGGAATGGGCTACCCAGGGAGGTGGTGGAGTCACCATCCCTGGAGGTGTTTAAAAAAAGGCTGGACGTGGCACTCACTGCCATGGTTTAGTTGATGAGGAGGTGTTAGGTCATAGGTTGGTCTTTTTCAACCTAGTTCATTCTGTGATTATGTGAAATAAGTGAGGTACTTGCACAGTAAGATAAGATATGCTTGTTTAAAAATGGCGCACCTGGAATAGGTGGTATTGTAAGAAGTAATGGTCAGGTTAAGTGACAAGATGTTCCAGAACAGCCACTTTGATTATCCAATTGCTACCACTGATCCACAAAAGGAAGAGGATAAGAAACCTCTTTTTTAAACCCTGACACGGAATCCAGATGAGATCAACTTCTCAGTGCTACAAAATCCTACAGAAATCTTTGAACTGGTGGAATTTGTTGACAATGGTACTTATGAGCAGCAGTTTTATCTTCTTAGTCGGAGAAAGAGGAGAAAGTAAGGACATGTGGAGAAAACCAATATGGCAACACCAAAGTCAGTGAAAAGGAAGAGGGGGAGGAGGTGTTCCAAGCCTCGGAGTCGAGATCTCTCTGCAAGCCGTGGTGAGGACTATAATACAACAAATTGTTTCCCTATAATCCATGAAGTGCATGGGGGGATGCAGAGATCCACTTGCAGCCCATGAGAAAAAGCGCTCGTGCCAGAGTGGGTGGATGCTAAAAAGCTGTAATCTACTGGGAAACTCGAAGAGAGAGAGACCCTTGCTTCCAGAGATAGAGAGACTTTGCTTCCAAACTAGAGCAGCTTATCCTTAACAGACTACGCCCCATGAACTAAAATGACCCACGTCATGCAGTTTTGGGAATACTGTTTTGCCCGTGGGAGGGACTCATGTTATAGCAGGTCGGGCGGGACTGCTACTTGTGAAAATTAGAACCATGCTGGAGAAGTTCATAGAGAACTGTCTCCCGTGGGAAGGACCCCACGGCACAGCAGAAAGAAAGAAACTCTTTTCCCTAAGCGAACTGAAGAAAGATTTTTCGAGGGGAAAGGTGTTTTAAAGGCTTATTTTATTCCTCGTTATCCTCCTCTGTCTCTGTTAATAATAAATTTACTTTATCCCATTTAAGTTTGAACCTGTTTTGCCCTTAGAGTGTTTTTCTCCTAATCCTTATCGCAACTCATGAGCCCTTTGGTTTTTTCCCCCATCCTCTGCTCAACTATAGCAGAGGAGAATGAGTGAATGGTTTTCGTGAGTGCCTGGCTTTGGCCAGTGTCAAACCATGACAACGTCAGAAAAAAATTCTTCACTGAAAGAGTGATTGGGCAATGGAGTCATCTGCCCAGGGAGGTGGTGGAGTCACCATCCCTGGACATGTTTAAAAAAAGACTGGACGTGGCACTCAGTGCCATAGTTTAGTTGATGAGGAGGTGTTAGGTTAGGTCATAGGTTGGACTTGCTCTCAAAGGTCTTTTTCAATCTAGTTCATTCTGTGATTCTGTGACCTTGTGGCTCTCTGCAGCTTCCTGAGGAGGGGAAGTGGAGAGGGAAGTGATGAGCTCTTCTCCCTGGTATACAGCAGGAACTGTGGGAAAGGTTCAAAACTGCATTGGGGAGGTTTAGACTTGACATTTGGAAGCATTTACTTGCAGAGAAAGTGGACAGACATCAGAACAGGTTTCCTAGAGAGGTGGTTGATGCTCCATGTCTGTCAGTGTTTAAGAGTCATTTGGGTATTAAAATGCTTTAACTTTGGATCAGCCCTGAAGTGGTCAGGCAGTTGGACTAGACGATCATTGTAGGTCCCTTCCAACTGAACTATGCTAGTATATGCTATTCTATTCTAAAACATATTCTAAGGAATAGGAGATCACAAGCATGGTCTGAGGTGCTTGCTCACATTCACAGGTCGATGTACCTTGCCACCTCCGCAAACATTTTTCTCCCTTAACCATATCCAAAAATGGGAGGAAGGATTGAAACTGCATTTTCTGCCTGTAGCGCCTCACACATCCATGGAGCTACGTGAAAACAACACCAGTGGGAGAGATAACTGCCTGTTCTTCTCCTACTGCTGCTTGGGGGTTGCTGCAGGATTTTTAGGGGACCCTGGGTCATGCAAGGTCGCTCCTCAAAACCCATCCTTTGTACAAAAGCTGCTCTTTTTTTGACCGTGAATGTCTATCAGTGCAGCACCACGGACTGGTTGTGCCCCACCCGTGACCCCCACAGAACACCGCCCCCTCCATTCCACTCATAGCTCTGCACGCAACTTCTCTTCCGCCTCAGGAGAGATGTGGACCTGGCCCGTAAGGGCTGATGCTACGCCAGGAACCACGCACCCACGCACTCCACAAACGGTGTGGCGGAGAGCGCTGCCCCTTTAAGTGTGCCGGTAAGGGCGGGGCGTGAGGCGGGGCGCGGCCTGGTG
>NW_008236003.1:27545-38400 GCF_000691975.1 Corvus brachyrhynchos
TGGCTGGGGGCCTGCAGGGCCTCTTCTCTCAGGATGCCCTCTGGGAAGCGGAGGCCGTGTTATAGCTGTCTCTATTCTGTTATTTCTCTGTTTTAACCCCAAAGAAACGCAGGTACCTCATGGCAGAGAGAAAATTCTTCCCTTTCACCCCCAAGTTTGTTCTCTTGGCTCTAGTCTGTGTATATTTATTTCAAAGGGGCTTCCCTTGATAGCTTTGTTTGCCATGTAGGAGCATCCTGTGTAGGATGACTAACTCAAGATAAAAGCTGTGAGGTTTTTTTTTTTCAAAACTTCATGGAGTTCAGGACTGTTTTTCATTATTTTTTTCCTCTCTGGTTTCCTTTTCTTCCTCTCCAAACTTCTAGAGGGCAGCCTTCAAAGGGCTACAGCAACACGTAATTAGTAAAGGTAGATAAATTAAAAGCATTTATCTCTGAGTCTTCCTGTTAATCCAAAAATCTGTTTGTGGTTCTTTTGTAAATACAGTAAGCAAGAAATCTGGCACTGCTGCCCCAGAAACGGGGGGAAACTTAAATTCTCAAAACAATTGGAGGAGGAAGTGCATGTATTTTCTTAAAGGAAGCAATTGAAAAGCCATAGTGCCTGCAGAAGATATGTTGTATCGGGCAGACCCCTTTGCACTTGATGTCTGCTTGGTCTCTAGCAAAATAATGTCCCCTTCAGCTCTCTTCTCCCAAGAGTTATTGTTTTAGTAGTGGCTTCTGTGTCTGTCATTTCATGACCTTTGCTTTCTGTCAAACCGAAATAAATTTTTGGATGATTCCTTTGCTTGGCTGACATGCATCTTGGCCTCTCTGGGTGTCCTGGATTCAACTGGGATGGAGTTAGTTTCTTCTCAGTAGCTGTTACAGTGCTGTGTTTTGGATTCAGAATGAGAATGGTGTTAATAACACACCAGTGTGTTAGTTTTTTGCTAAGTTGTGTTTATCCTAAGTCGAGGACTTTTTTTTCCTCGTCTCATGCTCTGCCAGTGAGGAGCTTCACAAAAGAAACTGGGAGGGAGCACAGCCGGGACAGGTGACCCAAACTGACCAAAGGGATATTCCACACCTTAGAACGTCATGCCCGGTATATAAACTGTGGGGAGTTACCCAGAAGGGTGGCCAATCTGGGTTCAGGAAGGGGGGAGGGGGGTCTGGCATCAGTCAGCGGGTGGTGAGCAACTGTATTGTGTATCACTTGTTTTTTTTCCTTTTTATTATTATTATCATCATCATTTACCACCATTACTGTATTTTACTTTATTTTCAATTATTAAACTGTTCTTATCTCAACCTACAAGTTTTACTTTGATTCTCCTCCCCATTCCACCACAGTGGGATAGGAGGGGGGGGATTGAGCAAGCGGCTGCATGGTGTTTAATTTCCAGCTGGGCTTAAACCACGATGCTGGGTCAAGGTTTAAGATCTTTGTTCCACAAACCCAAAATTAACTTGTAGCATGTGGAATAATAGATTTGTGTTCAGTTTGGCTTCATTATTTAGAAGGAAGGGAAGGCTTTAGCACAAGGCTTGCTTTTTGTAATGAGTTGGTGGACATGCTTGTGTAGGTGTGATAGGTATATTCTTAGACTTGCTTCCATTATTACTTATTCAGGAAGTTGCTCTAGTCTTGGGTTGGTAATTGGGCCATTTTTACATCTGAATGGTTTGACAGCCTCTTCCTGCACTGACATTACTCATCCATTTTTTTCGAAGAAATCACAATGGATCAAAATAGTTTTGCTTGGGGACTATGTGTTTGTAATTGTTCTTGGAAAGAAGCTGAAACAACCTATGAAATAATCCAGGGATGTGCATTAACTAGTGTAGACTTTAGGCAAGGTTGCCAGTTGCCTTACCTCAGTATTATGAATGTGATATCTCTTTTGGTATTTTATGTCCTCGAAATGTTGTACCTTTCTTGTAAATCCTTCTGACCAATCCTGTGATGCTTATTTTGACAGTGGGAGATGAAGGTCTTGTGATGCCTTCACCCCTCCACAGCAGAGGAATTCTCTTCAAGAATTATGGCTGAAGTCTCTCATATGTTGTTTCTGTCTCACCTTCCCTCCATGAGGAGCTGCGCATGGTGGGTTTTGTTTTGGTAGTGTTTGATCTTTGGTTATGCATCTTAGATTCTGAGCCACTGGAAAAGTGATTTTTAGACCCTTGTTCTGTCACTAGGGAGAAGGAGTCCTGTGGTCCCAAGAAGTGATGTTGTTGACTTTCTTTGTATTGGGCCTTCAGGCAAACTTTTAGATGTGTTAGATTTGGCTTGCTGAATCATTTAGAAATAAAATAAAGTTGGGTATTAATCTTGTGGGGTGACTTCTATGATATGTTCATAGTATATGCAAGGTGAGCACTAGTTCAGATCAGCATCTGATTTGTTTTTCAGATTTATTGACTTGATTAAATATTTAGCTTCATCTTGTTTTGTCTTTTTAGTTTCCTAAGATTAGGTAAGCAGGATTAGAAATACACAATCTGTAACTTTTTTTAAACTTTGTGGCAATGAGAGTTTGAGAATTTTCTTCCACTTGAGGTGTGGTTTGAGGGTAGGAACTGGAAGAGAAGTACAAAGGCTTCTAGTTAAGCTAAAGGATAAATATTTTGAGAAAAGCCTGTGTTTAATGTGACCTTAATAAAGTGTTAGTGTTAGTTGGTTGGGAATACAAATACTTGATTTGTGCTCATGAAACACTTGGACCTTTTGACACGTTGTTTTTTCTTGATTAAATATGACCTTTATCTCTGGATTGTTGAACTAGCTGAATAAACTGAAATGAGGGAAATGTTCTCTGTACCTTTTTGACAGGAGCTACTGTTAAAGGCTGGTTCAACATGTCAACAGATTCTGCTTTCAGCTGCTAATCCTGTAACCAGTATTTGATAAATTGAAGCAGAAAACCTGTCCCCCTGAACGTTTGTTTAAATGGTAGATTATCAATACCTTAGTACTGTCTACAATAAAGGTTGGGGACTTGTTCAAAATTCAAGCACAGCATCTAAGCATATTTTATAAACTAATATAGCATGCTCAGGTTTACTGCAGTACTTCATAGTTTAGGACCTCCTAGCTAGATGGGAAGGGCAGCAGTCCAAGGCAAGCAACCACTTTGTGGAGAGCAGCTTGTATCAGTGAAGGATAGGAGTAGTCCTGAACTGCAAGCTCCCCTCATGCAATCAGCTAAAAGTGTACATCTGCAGTGAAGGTTGTCACAAGCCCAGATGTTTCTGTATGGCTGTCTTTATCCCTGTTAATCTTTGCCTTATCTAGTGACTTTATGTAGCTATTCATTATGACTGGGAATAATGTTTTGGGCAACCCTTTGCTCAGGTTCCAGATCACCACCCTCAAGGAAGGAGTTATTTCATACACTGGTGACCTCCCTTTCTTGTGCTGGAAGCCAATATTTCAGGGAAGGTGCAAGTGAGAAATTATATAAATAGAAACTTCATTATTAGATGTGTAGTGCTGCCCAGAAGCACAGTTTAACCAAGTTTGCTGTGTCAAGGAAACAAGAAGAATGAACTGCACTGTTAGAGTTTGGTAGTTCTTCGGACAATTTATTTCATAAGGTATTTTTGCTACATGAAGGAGCAAGTATTGAAACAAATGGGGGAGGGAGGAACCCAAGCATTATGCTTAGTTTTTTCAAGTAATTTGGGGGCTAAATACTCGTTAAGGCATTGTTTTTCCTGCTTTTTGTAACTTGTTAACTGTGTGCTGCTTAGAGTTCTGTGTTGTTGGATCTCAGTTTCTTCCAAGTGATTTGTTTTGATTTCAAAGCAACTTGCAATATGTGAGAATCATTTTTTTTCAGAGCAGTGAATTGATATGGAACTTACAGATAACTGATGGCAAGTATGAGCACCATGTTTAAAAGTTTTGGTGTTATAGGATGCTTTCTAGAGAGCTTAAAATTAAGCAAATAGAAGTTGTAACTGGTAGAACACTTAACTCCACAAAAATATTTCTTGGTGCCAAGGAACAAATGTGTGGTACTCTGAGCATAAAAGCTGCCTTCTGCAGGCCTCTGCATTGCAAGGTGCTACAAAGCTTCTCTCTCAGTGTACTTAAGCTTCTATTTTTGTTTTCTTTAGGTATTGTTGATGCTAGTAAGCAACCTGCCTATCTGTAGGATAGGATCACCTATTGTTGACTATCTCCAAAGTGAAAGAGATATGAAGCTGTCTGTAGGCAGGAAGGCAAGAAACATCTGATGTTGGTTCATAAGCATACTTTATGATCTCTAACTCTCAGGCCTGGGGAATACCTGATTGACCCTCACTCTGCTGTTGCACGTAGGTTTTTGGATGGTTGGGTCTCTGGGACCCACAGAACCCCCTAGACTGTAGACTCTTCTGGACATCTGCCTAGCTTCAGGAGGCAACAGGCAAGGTAATCATGGTAGCCAGCTTCCAGCTCTTCCCCTAAGACTCCTCTGATCCAAGTAGGGATATTGCATATGCTAAGAAGCACAGAGAATGGTTTCCACTTCTAATACTGCCTGAGAATAGAAGATTGTGTGCAATTAGGTCCTGTTGTATGGCAAGAGGAGACCCTGCCTCTGCCATGAGGATAAAAATAGAAAGCTTTCCATTTGGAAAGATTGAGCACTGTCAGTTTGCATAATTCATTGTTTGGCTCTATTTCCATGAGTCTGCACAGAGTGATTCTTGGATAAGGTAAAATAAAACATGACTTTTTGTTGGAGAGCAATGTGAAGATTTGTGCCTCTTGAAATTTCTTGCAAGTCTGTTCAAGAGATAATAACTAAAAGCATGTGCATAGCTTTAGATCTGGTTGATATTATGGAAATTAATGGAAGCTTTTAACTCTCTAGTGTTAGAAGGGTGTTCTTAATATTTTGTTTGCCTGGTAAATCCTTAAGATCTCTGCTATTGCAGTGATGTTCTGCCAGTGTCTGAGTGTGGGACCACATCTGTAACTTCTCAAAAGCTCAAACATGTTTTTACCTTGCTGTTTCTGAAGTCATGTTTACACTGCCTGTTATTTTACATAGTGATATATTCACACTGAGTATTTTCTTTTTAATAACACTTTAGTTGTAATCCATGATGCTCATTTTACATCTAGAGGGTAGGAAATGCCAGAAAAAAAATGCTTGCAGAACTTTAATTCTGTTCTTTGAAATCCAGCTTGGCTGTGTAGTTTATGGCCATCATCAGATATTCATAGTAATGAGTAGTATAGTGTCTCAGTTTGAGAAAAGTTTAGGAGGAAACGTCCTGTAATGAACGTCTCCTCATAAGAAGGCAGGTTTCAGCACTCCCTCCCACACTGATACAAAAGGAATTTCTTGGATGAAAGTGAAAAAAACTATTTATTTAACAAGCAGAGTACCAGCAGGGCAAAGAAAAAAAATGAGTAATTATTACCGCTGGCCTGGGCCCTAGGGTATATCGCCGTGTCCCGCAGCCATAGGGAGGAGGAGGAGAGAAGATCCAGCAGGCAGGAATTGTGCAGCAAGATTGATTTATTTAATTATTTTACAAACTCTTTTATAGACTTTTTTCTTCATAGTCTAATTGGACAAAGGATCAGGCACCTCTTGGGGTGATTGGCTAAAATCCTAAAACATCCATTGTCAAAATATTTTTCTACTATACCATAAACAAGACTTTTCAAGGTTGCAGGTGGCTTGGTTGTTTACATTCCCTGCTACCTCTTCTGTGAGAGAGAAAAGTCTCTCACAGAAAATAGCAAGAAAATCCTGGCTAGCAGCATTTTTGTATCTACAAGTAATGTTACATAATAAACCTCCTCGATGTGGCAAAAGCTGGTGGTTTTAGAGTTCTGTCTGTATCTGGCTCGGCCCCTCCTGAGGCACAAGGCTGGGCTGCAGCGTCCCCACAGTCTTCTTGCCAGTTCATGAGGTCCGATGATCTGGTTCTCGGATCTCAGCTGTCCCGGTTTTAGACAAATTTGGAGGAAATGTCCGAAATGAACTTGCTTTGATAGAAGGCAGGTTTCAGCAGCCCCTCCCCCACCAGGTTTGGAAAGAATTTTTCTCGGAGGAAAGTGAAAAAAACCCTGTTTATTTAACAAGCAGGGTGCATGCAGGCACCAAAAAGAATTAATAATGTTAAATAATAAAACCTCTCGCTGTGAAGAAAACCTGAGTCCTTTCTGTAGGTGTGGCTTTGCTCTCTCCAGAGCTGGGGTGCGGCGTGGGCCCCTCTGGGCCACGGTGTAGGGCCTCCCGGTGATGTTCTGGTGTTGCTGAACAGTTCCAGAAGGAAAAAGAAGAAGCCACAGTCCCAGGAAAACTCCTTGCTTCAGCTAATGAACAAGAAGCTAGCTAAAAAGCAAGAGAATTGTGCCGGTTTGGCCAAATCTAGAAATATATCCTCTGAGAGAAGGCAGGCTATAACCATCCCTCCCCCACCAGGTTTAGGAAAAAATTTATTTTCCTTGAAGGAAAGTGAAAGAGATAAAAACTATTTATTTAACAAACATACAGGAAAAAGATAATGATGCTAAATAATAAAACCTCTCACTCTGCTGAGAGAAACCTGGGAAAATTTCAGAGTCCTTCCGTAGATCTCTCTCTCCCCCTCCTTGGAGCTGGGATGGGGTGGTGGGCCCACCTCCAGGGCCAAGGCCTCGGTGGAAATTCCTCCCGATGTTTTCTGATGTTGAAACAGTCCAGCAGAGAGAAAAGGAAAAATAAACGAAGTCCCAGGAAAACAAAAGTTCAACTCTCCGAAGGAAAAGGAGCTGGGGAAAAAAAACTGCTGAAAGCTGGCTGGAAAGGACAGTAAGCTGGGTGCTTCCCTTCCCTCTTGCTCTCCTGCCACAGCTGGAAAAAAAAAAAAAAGTCTCTATCTCTGTGTGACCTTGAACAAGCTGCAAACTGCTTTGAAAAAGTTTTGCTCAGTTTTTCCTCCCCCCTCTCAGGCTCAGTTTAAAGGCATAGAAAGGTACAAAATTAATTTCTGGGCATGGGGCAGCGATAGGGGATACACATCATAAAGTCACCCCAAGACAAGAATGCAACTCTTCTCTGCTGCAGAGAGCCGAGAGGGAGAGGTGGGGAGAAGAGCGAGTGAGTTATCTGTGTTTTTGAACACAGACTGCCAAAAGAATTCCACCGGCTTCCCTCCTCCCCTTTTAAAGGTACAGAACTCATGTCTGGCATAGAGCAGGCGATAGGGAATATAGTATCCTACAGTCACCCCAGGACAACAGCTAGGTCGAACAGTTCCAGAAGAAGAAGACGTTCCGGAGGATTTCAGTATGCAGTCCTGGGAAAACTTCTTGCCTCAGCTAACATGCTAGCTAAAAGCAGGAAGGTGCTCCCTCAGCTCTGCAGCGGTGAGAAGCAGGGGAGGGTGTGTGAGTCCTTGAACACAAACCACGCTGAGGAATTTGCCCAGTTTCTCTCCCCACTCTTATGAACCCAGCTTAAAGCTGCGGGGCCCATTTCTGGGCAATAAGCAGGCGATAGGGGAATACAGTATTATCATAAAATCACACCAAGACATATAGGCTAAACAGTGGAGATTTTATCTTGAACTGAAGTGTAACTAAGTTGGAAATGTAGCAGTTACACATGGACTGCAGTGTGGCTGGACTAGAGGTCATGTGACTCATAATATACCATGTCCTCTTATAATTTGGGCTGCGTGTCATCAGATGTGTGCATATACATGCACATACACAAAATTAGCTTCCTATTTCCAGAGTGCTACTTCATTTTTTAAAACGTGTTTTATCCAGCATTTTGAGTTAGAAGAATTGCAATTACTAAGCTTTTGTGGTAGTGACTGAATGAGAATATCTCATCTCACCAGATCAGTTTAATAGTAATTTGGCACTGTGTACCTTCCCTCAAAGCACTAGTAGCCAAGATGAGCCAAATTGATTGCCTATCTCCATACTTTCTGAAATATTTTAAATGCGTAAATATCTGCCCTAAGTGGCCTACAAATAGGAGAAAAATGATAAAGCTACTGAATTGGAATGCATGTATGATATTTTGGGATCTTGCTTGACTTGAAGAAATGTCATCTTCAGACTTTCTGCATGTTTGGGATTTTTTTAATGAGGCCATCACATGGAGAACAAGGGGGATGTAAAAGGGCTGTCTTAAGTGGGTGACACTTTCAGATACTGTAGTATTTGTTAATGCCAGAGAAGGCTGCCTGGCAAGCAGGCTGTGTCTTACTCCTTAAGGTTTTAGTACTAAAACATGACATGATGAGTTTCCACTGGGCTGGTTTTTTTCTCTTAAAATGATACAAGTAATTGAGAAATTTGGGTAAAAGGCTTTTGCTTGGGAGAAGAACCTTAAGTTGATAGCAGTAGGGACATGTTTGCAGTAGCTATGACTCTTCTCCAAGTTATGTATCCTAGTTAAAGTATTTAAGGCATATGTTTTCATATACATTGTAGCAAAATATTTGGAGGTGTTAAGATGCAAAACTCTTTGCCAGAGTATTGGAACAGTGTAAGGACCAATGTTTAGTCAATCGTTCCACTTGGGTCAATTCTTGTGTGATATACATTGTGCAAAAATGTTTGGTTTTAAATTAATCCTTAGGCATCTCTACAGCTAGAAACCTTTTGCTGTCAGACCTAGGCAAAGGCTGTGAATAATATTCTCTTTTGCAGCACCCTCTTTGGCCTTGTCAAAACAAAAGCCATTGCAATGGAGTAGCCTTGACTTAAAATGCATTCTGTGAATATGCATTTGGTCTTGCATAAAGTCTGCTTGTATAACCCTCTAATTCATGAGTATAAACTACACTGGTGTGCAAATGTTTTCTGAACTTGGCTAGAATAACTATCTGTGACAGCACTCACCTTTATTAAAAGAATGGGCATGTTAAAATGTATTGACAAAAACTGAATTTCATCTCTGTGCTCCCAATTACTTCTCTTGCAGAATATTAACTGTGCCAATACTTGTGCCACCATAGCTGAATGCCTTTCAGTGATGCGTTAAGCTTGAGAGGTTAAGGCTTCTTTTGTACCTTTCGAGTGTCTTGTAGCTATTACCTAAATCCCTTCTAATTTGTCATTAATGTGGTAACAAAATGCCCATACACAAATGTTTGATGAAGGCTTTGTCAGTTCTTAATGATATAGCTACTTCAGTGACATCTCTGCCTAATCTCTCACGTGTTGTGGGGGTTTTTTTGTGACCATAAGTTATTCAAAATGCTAAGCAGAAAAGGCATTGAAGCTCAACTTTTGTTAAAAATTTGGATTTATACAACAGAAGAAACATTACCATCATCTATTGAATTTGAACAGTGTCAAATGGCTGTTTCTTGAGGCAACTAGTCATGTTAACAAGTCCTCTATAGAGAATTCTTTGTCACTTCTTTGAAAGACCAGTTGTCATTTAGGTATGGTATTCCCCAATTTATTGTTCTCACTGAAACACCTCAGACCATGCGCTGCTTGCTCCCTCCTCCTGTGGTGGGATGGAGAGGAGAATTGAAGGCACAAAAAGATCATGGGTTGTGAAATGAACAATTTACTAGAAACAGCAATGAAATAAGAAAATGAATAGTAACAGCAGCAATACTAATAACAGAGAGAAAAATGCCACTGCCCTCCATCTCTCCTGCACATGGCATGAGGTGGTATCTAATAACCTCAGGGTCCTGGCTATGCCCCTCCTGGCTGCTGCGAAAATTAACCTTGTCCTGGCTGGAACCAGGACATTATCTACCCCTTATTCTATACCATCTATATCATGTCCAGATCCTGCAACTTCCTAATATATATATATTTATACATGTATATATACACACACAAGCATGGGTATCATTCCCTTAGTCAATGGCTGTCCTTCTAAGATGTCTGTTCAGTTCATTTAGTCCATGACTCTGGGTTCTATCTGTCCTAGATGTCTTCCAGGGAAGGAGGGCTGGTGTGCTATCAGCTGGTTGCTGCAGCAGGAGCTCATGACTAGTGTATCTGGAGCAGTCCATTCTCATTGTCCATGGGAGTTATGACATACAGTGGCAGAGTTATTCAGCAACCAATATTATACAACTCAACATTACAGGCTGTTCTCAACCAAAAATCAAATCCCCTTGAGGCACACATCGTGTTTCCCCATCCCTCTGCATTACCCACCAGGTGCACCTGGGTCCTCGAGCAAAACAATCCCATGGATGGGTTTACCTTTCCTTGAGGCAGGACTACTCCAAACTGTCTTCCCTAACACATTCCTCATATGCATGTGGATGTTTTCATTGGGTGGGGCCAGCTCGATTGGTAGAGCCTCTAGTGTTAACTGTAGGTTCTTGGGGGGTTCGGCAATCACGATGGGCGCCAGACTGCGGGTGCTGGGTGTGGGTTCGACGGTCGGGATGGACGGAGACGGTGACGAGAGATCTCTATAGTCAGATCTTGGAACATGCGGTTTATTGCAAAGGGCGTGGGTATAGGGGCACTGCTTAGAGCTGCCAGACTCGGCTCGGAGCAGGCCCAGGAGAGCAAGAGAGTAAGCGAGTAAGTAAGGAGAGAGAGAGAGAGAGTAAGAGTAAGAGTGTGTAAGAATGTCTGAAGTTCTGGTTACAATACAATAAATCATCTTCTGTACTGAATATTCTAATTGTCACTAACCAATCTAATACAAGATACAAATCCTATAGCATTTACATACAGCCTATAAGAGTTCTTATATTACCATAGAGTGTTACATCTTAACTTCTAAAAACTACTCTTTGGACCCCTTCTGCTGAGCTAGTAGGGTCTGCTCTGACCCTTGGACCTGCCTGCAAGCAGAGGGTATTGTTCAATCAAGAGGGGATTACCTTCAGTCGGCCATACCATTGTTTTCTAGTTGTTCAGTAACTAAGAC
>NW_008236004.1:0-292 GCF_000691975.1 Corvus brachyrhynchos
ATTTTTCTAGTGCCCCCGTTTTTTGCAAATTGCATATTGGTCCTCAGATAGGGGAAAAGGGGGACCCTTTTTTGATGTCTCAGATGACTTTTCCTTATCATACTTCTTGTAGTGGGGTTTATGGTGTTTATTTTTGTCTGCTAAGTCTCTGTTCTGGTATACCTTCCAGGCTACATTCAACAATTTACTTATGTCCGGTGGCCCATCTATCTTTTGCAGCTTTTTCTTTATGTCATTAGCAGATTGATTTATAAACAGGTAAGCCAGGTGGATCTGCTGCTCAGGTGAGTCA
>NW_008236005.1:0-619 GCF_000691975.1 Corvus brachyrhynchos
TCTCAGAGACTCAGTGTCAAAAAGAAGTACTTATATTAATGCTGAGTACCCTGAAGCATTAATGAGTCCCAGTGAGTGTTGTTACTGACAAAGAATCTCCAGGGACTCATTAGAGCAGATAATTGGGGGCCAGGATTGCACAAAGCTCTCAGAGGCTCCCAGGCAAAAGCCAAAGCCAAAGTCCTTTGAAAACCCTGCAGTCCCTGGGAGCATTCAGGAGCCCCCAAGGGCCATTCCTGACCAAGGCTCCCCAGGGACTCCTTCCAGCAGATCCCTGAGGCCACTGGGATGTGGGGGGATGCTGAGGGCAGGACAAGGGGCTGACAGTGCCCAGCCTTGCTGGGGCTGTGCCCAGGAGGCCCCAGGGCCTCAGGACAAGGAGTCTCCTCCCAGCCCCTGGTGGCACAGACGCTGCTGTGCCCCAGGGCACCAAGGCTTGGCTTCTCCTGGGTACTGCTGGCCCTGCCAGGGCCCTTGGCCATGTCCAGCACAGCTTGTCCTGCGCTGTCCCACAGCTGCTGCTGTGTCCCTGCAGGCTGCACGCTCCCATCTCGCTGCCCCGCCAGCTCTGCCCTGCCACTGTCAGCCCTGGCCTGAGGTGGGGCCCCCCCCCCCCTCT
>NW_008236005.1:2811-3940 GCF_000691975.1 Corvus brachyrhynchos
TGGTGGCCAGTTTACAAAGGCATCTAGTAAGCACAAAAATGGCAAAAAATAATAGATCAGTTGTTGAGAAAGATGGGATTGGTTTTGAAGGAAGAAGGCTGCCTCCAGGACTGGTTAAATGGGAATCACCAGGTGATTTTGGCAAACTGATTTTGCAGAACTGCCCAGGCAGAAGGGGGACTGGCACATTTTGGCATTGGTGGATACTTTTTCTGGATGGCCAGAAGCTTTCTCATGTGGCACCAACAAGACAAGGGAAGTCTCAGAAGTTTTGCTGAAATGAATATTTAATAGCACTGGGACCAACTCTTGTAAGCCTTAAAAGGTGCACGGTTCTCAACAGATCATTGGGGCTGGACTCGCCTGTACATCCTTTCCAACCAGGAGATCCGGTGTGCACCAGTACCTGGAATTTTGGAACAATCCAGCCAAAGTGGAAGGGACCATATCAAGTCCTCCTGGTAACCTACCCTGCACTCAAGGTAGAAGGAATCCAACTTGGGGTCCATCACATGTGGGTAAATCCAGCGAGCACACATTAAACACAGCAGAAACAAGACTGACTGACACCGTGGAGTTTGGGGTTTTACATAAATCCTATTGTTTTAAGTACTGAATATGATTTTCTAAGGGGATATTATTTATTGGATCTAGATGAAGATGATCAATAATTGTGTATCTATAATAGTAATAGAAACGATGTTCCTGACTTCTGGGAAGGGAAATGCGGTTTTCAAAGTCAGTGAAAGATGTTGGCAGATTACAGAACGTAACCCCTGTAACAGCTTGTTTGCCAACACCAACCTCTGCAGAAAATCCAGCTCCGTGGAGAGCTTCAGTCAGCAATTTGACAAAAATCTGGGAATGCGTGGGGGAAGGAAATAGCACCCAGGGCACCCGGACAGGGATGGAAGGAAAATATTCCTTACCATGGACACATCAGAACAATACTGCTGAGAATTGTAACATTGCCAAACTAGATCTGGAAATTACCTCAGGAAATATGTATCAGCTGACAGATTGCACTGATACCCCCTGGGGCTGTCAAATTCCGGAAGTATGGAATCGCCCTCAGACAGGACACTGGGAATGCTTCCAGCCAGTTCAGGGGGGTCTGGGCTGGGCAGGG
>NW_008236005.1:5930-6887 GCF_000691975.1 Corvus brachyrhynchos
CTCTTATAGTGTACAAGTGGCTTAAAGTTTGAAAAGGGGTTTTAACTGGGAAACTTTTAACTGGGGGATTTTTAACTGGGAATGGTGCAAATAAACCGCTTTGAACCATTTAGAACACTAATAACAGAACTTGATTTCTGTACCTGGGCTGATAGGTTAATTTTAACATTCAATTAAAACATATTTAACTCAAAATTAACTAATTAAAGCACTTAACATGCAAAGACCAAGCTAATTAGGGATTTCATGTATGACATGCAATGATTCTGGGGCAATGAGTATTGTGTGTGTGTTTCTCGTGGGACAATCTGGGAATGTGTCTGTGAAGCACAGTCTGCAAACAGGAACATTCCTGGACTCGGCACACGCGACTTTGGGAGGGGCTCTCCCCTTGTGCATCCGGCCCAATAAAGAATGCTGCTGCTTCGTGCTGCGCTGGTGCTGAGGAGGTTTTGTTTCACTGAAGTTTTGGTAACACCTCTGTGCCTGTGTCACAGAACCACAGAGCAGCTGTGATGTCAGAAAGGGGCTGTGTGACATCACAGGGTGGGCTCTGACATCACAGGGCAGAGGTCAGATATCATCTAGCAGACTATGACATCACAGAGCAATGGTGACATCACAGAGCAGGCTGTGACATCAGAGGGTGCTGGTGTGACATCACAGTGCAGAGTTGTGACATCACAGACAGGGCTGTGACATCACAGGGTGGCTGTGTAACATCATGGAGTCATCTGTGACATCCTGGAGCAGCTGTGTGATATCACAGAGAGGACTGACATCATAGCTGGGTGGTGTGACATCACAGAGTGGCTGTGAAATCACAGGGTGGCTGTGTGACATCCCAGGGTGGCTGTGTGACATCCCAGGGGGTTGGAAGCCATGGCAACCCTCAGCAGTTCCAGTTCCCTTGGAAACCCCCCCAGGACCCATTGCTGCAGTCAGGCTCTGTGGGCA
>NW_008236005.1:7858-8728 GCF_000691975.1 Corvus brachyrhynchos
TTCCCCCCAGACTTTACCATCACCCAGAGCCACCCATCAGCTGGGGGAAGCTGTCCCAGCCAAGGACTGGAGAGCCACTCCCGGACACTGGGAATTCCTGCAGCTGCCTCCAGCCACAGCTGAGGCTCCAACCCCGCTGGGAGAGGGCCCAGCTTTGACAGTGCTGCAGAAACAAACTGACAGGCACTTCAGTGCGGGAACATCTGCTTTCATCCTCCTCTTGGCTTCCTCCTAAGCCTGGCCAGGGCTCAAGGAGGAGCCAGGGGAGCTGACTTTGACCATACAGCCCCAAACAAGGTCAGATGTCAGATTTCAGGCCTTGTCCAGCTTCTAAACACAGAAAGGTCAATACATGTTTCACTAATGAGAGGATACATCTATCACAGTGCTAATGATCATGCAAATTTCGTTAAGGAGCAGATACAAAGATAATCTTTGGTTGGAAGGTTCATCCAGAGGTCACCTTTGGCTCAGGGCCTGTTGTCCAGGCCTTGGCACTTCAGGGATGTGGTTTAGTGCTGGGCTTGACTGTGCTGGGTTAATGGTAGGACTCGATGAGCTCAGAGGTCTTTTCCAACAGGAAGGATTCTGTAATTCCAGGATTCAGCCAGGTCCATGTTAGCAGCATTACTTTGCCCAAAAGTCTCCTCTTGCTCAGCTCTTGTGGCCTAAGGCTTCAGCTCCTTCAGCTCCTGGTGCTGAGCTGCTCATGCCAAATGAGACGACTCGAGAGAAGAATACAGTTCATCCAATTCCTTCTGGCACACGGAGAGGGGAAGCTGTGAAAACAGGAGCATTGTTTGCTGTGGCCTCCTCTATGCCCTTCACGCCTTTCAGCGCTTTGAAACAGCCAAGAGCTTTCTCCAAGAG
>NW_008236005.1:8837-9378 GCF_000691975.1 Corvus brachyrhynchos
CTGCTCACCAGGGCTGTGGCACTGGCACAGATCCAGTGCTCGAGACCCTCCTTTCTCTGCCCTTGGAGCTGCCTGCTCACAGCAGCCTTTTCCATCTGCAAGCTCCACATGGACAGGGAGTGCCCACCTCTGCTCCTTGCACACCCTCCAGGAGCCCAGGGCTGCCATCTGCAGTCCCTGCTGGCCTTGGAGCTGCAGGGGGACAAAGGCAGCTGCTTCTGGTCCCTCTGCATGTCCCCGTGTTCAGCAGTGCTGCTCCATCATTTAGGACATATTTTCTGTTTAATTAATAGAAAAAAACAAAAGAAAAACCCCAGAAAATATTATGAAACATAAAACCGAAACCCAAATGTGGAGTGAAAAATCTTTTGTAACTCTGGATTAAGAGGTAACTGATCTTTTCAAAAAGACAACTTAGGTATTTGTAAATATGCTGATGGCATTGATCCATCTTACTGACCTCAGCAGTCCTTTTTTAAAGATTTTGGGCTTTGTTTCCAACATTGTTATCTTAAATTGTGGTTGAAGCAATAGGAAATTG
>NW_008236005.1:11211-16099 GCF_000691975.1 Corvus brachyrhynchos
TGAGAGCAGGACATGTGCCACCTGCTCAGAGCTGCCACAGCGGGATGCTCCTGAGCCCGCTGCTGCCTCCCAGCACTTGCTATTCCCCCGTGCCGCAGAGATGAGGGATCCACACAAAAGGAACCAGACCAGAAGCCGACACTTTCATTGCCTGCCAGAAATGGGTCTCATTTTGCTCTGCATTCCTTTCCTAGCAGGTGTTATCTATTAAAGAAAAAGAGAAAAAGAGAAAAAGAAAAGAACCAGAAGAAATATGAAAGATGAAAACAAAACCCAAATGTGGAGTGAAAAGTCTTCTGCACCTTTGGAGTCAGAGGTAATTGATATTTTTTAAAAGAGAACTCGGTTATTTACCTTTTTTTTGTTTCATTCAGTACTTACATTGTTTTCACTCCTTCCTTCCTTCCTTCCTTCCTTCCTTCCTTCCTTCCTTCCTTCCTTCCTTCCTTCCTTCCTTCCTTCCTTCCTTCCCTCCCTCCCTCCCAAGCCACTTCTCACCCCATTGAAGGGGTGCAAAGCAGCTGGATCCCCTCCCAACTGGGGTCCTCTCAACCTCCTAAAATATGGGGGACTTCACCTCAGCACCCCAAATTGCGGGGAGTTTACAGCACCTTCCCCAAATTCACTGCAACCTCCCAGAAGCCACTTAGAGGCCCCCAAATTGTCAAAAAGCAGCAGGAGCCTCCCCAAAAGCAGCTCCTGCTTTCCCTCCCTGGAGTGCCTCACTCCAAGTGCCCAAACCTCACCTCGTGTGACTGCAGAGCTCAGGAGGATATTTTGAGCACAGAGAATGCTAAAGATCAGAGAGTCAGATAAAGAGTAAACAAAATTCCAATAAAATCAGGAGAATCACAGATTGGAAAAACCCTCCAAAATCAAGTCCAGCCACTAAACAAACACTGCCATGTCCACCCCTGAAACATGTCCCAGAACAACACATCTACACAGTGCTTCGGAGATGGCGATTCCACCACTTCTCTGGGCAGCCTGTTCCAATGATTCACCATCCATTCAGTGAGCCAAATTTTCCTAATATCCAGTCTTATTTAGCAAGGTTTCATCTAACAGGGAATTAAACTTATCTGTGCCTTAATTATTTCAACGGGATTGTGTGACAGACCTTAAAAATTACTGCACATTTTTAACACCAGCATGAAAATATACTATATTAAAACATGACCCAACTTTCATCCTGATCTATTTCCCTAATATATTTGTAGTAAAATCACTCCACAACCAAGCTAAGGTATGTTCAGATGGAAATCCAAGGGCTGACTTGCTACCAAGGGACTGGTGTCAGTGCCACAGGTTCTGCTCTGAGTGCAATGTCCCAGCAGTGCAACAGGATGCAAAGTGAAAAGTTGCTGTCCTAACATCAGCCACATGTCCCCACAGAAGCACTGCAAGGCACTGACTGTGAGCTACCAACAAAAAGACTCAACACTGCATTAACTTGATTCTGAATAAGCATTTTTGTGGTACATTTGTACTCTTTACAGGAAAGGTACTTTGCTCAGTCATTGGGTTGATCATTTTGTTTTACTGAATTTGGCTGAGGAAATAATGGTTATGGCTGAATCACCAGTAGAAGGCAACTCAGGAGGACAAGAGCAAATTGAAAGGCTGAGGATTTCTCATTTGCTTGTGGTGCCATTGCTGGCAGAGATCAAATACCCCGGAAAGGAGCATGACCCTGTGTGGCTCTGTTAGAGACCTGGGTTATCCCAGACATTTTCCAAGTGGCAGAGATAAGCTGGCACTCGAAAAAGAATTCATAAACATTGCCAAACAGGTTTTGAAATGCTACAGATTTGCTTTGAAATTAGCAAGAGCTTTTTTTATTATTTGTTTTCTACTTCAGTAAAGATACTATTTTGTCGTATTCAACAGAAAACAATAATCTTGTGGAAATCCTTGGAAACCTTTTCAGTTTTCCCTTTCTCATCTGTAAAAATTTCAGTTATAAAATCTGGAGATGGAGAGAGTATCTTACTATGCAGGGTGATCAATTACAAATGATAAACAGCAAGTAGCAAAGTGCTGAAAACACAGGCATTATGATCAGCTTGCAAATATCCTTTGTGCTCAGTGTTTCACTAAAGTGCTCAATGAATAATGTACTAAATGAATAATGAACACAATAGTAAAGAAAAAAAAAAACAACACTACTTTATTCAGTTAAAAATTGGAAAGGAAAAAGTCAAATAAATTATTCCATATGATCAGTTTTCCCCTCCAGTTACTGCTTTATCATCCTCTACACAGCAAGAACCACCAGGACCTGCCTGCTTTTTTCCTGAAGTTTTTTTTACAATCTATTACAGGAGCCTCTCCCTCTCTGGCTGCACTCTCAGTCCATCTCATGGGAAATATTTGGTGGACTGCTACCAAGCTCCACTTTACATGTGAGCGCTCTAATCCCACTAAACAAGAGTGCCTGTTTTTCAAAATAGAGAATGAATTCCCCTATTTCATCCAAACTAGATTTATATCAACGCCCAGATTTAAGGCAGAGATTCCCAGCTGTTCCCTCATGGGTAGTAAGATGAAAAGAAAGAGTTAAAAGTGCAGTGCTTTGGACAAAATACATGCATTTGTTCGAGGAAAAAAAAAGTTATAACAAGAAGATATGCACGCCTGATGATGAATGAAAGCCTGTTTGTACCTAATGTATCGAAGAAATTGTTCAAGAGCAGTTAATTTTGCCATTTCAATGTCTTTATGAGTTATCTGCCACAGAAGTACTTGTTTTAAAAGATGAGTTGCCTGGCAACCACTTTAACATAGACCAGCTGACTTTTCTGAACTTTAGGAAATGTTTTATTCATCAGCTGGTATACTTTGCTCACTTCCCTTCATTTTCAAATTCCCTTTTCTGATTGTTTACATGCTTTTTACATTCTGCAGAGGAGCTTCATGGTCTATCCACTACCATGCAATAATGGACAACAGTTTTTTGCATAATTTACACCAGTTTTTGCATAAAATCACTTCTAAAAAGCAACAGGCATATTTTTACATAAAAAATGTACAAATATTATATTTTTTATTGCATACATGCTTAACTCATCATGTGACTTGACCAAAGGAAGCCTTATAATGACAGAATGTTTGGAAGAGTTGTATTAATTTTCTCCCTTCATTAATTAAAAAATCAATGCCAGAGACATTACTTTCCTTCATGAATTGCCCACAGATCTGTTGATATCAGTTTATGGATAGGGAATTAATATGGTGGTAGAGAAGGAGTTAGAAAGACAAGAACTGTTTTGGATTACACCACTTGGAAAAATCACAAGAAATTGGGAGGAGGGGAAAGGAAACCTATAAAAGAGAAGTTCTTGCCAATAATGAAATAGATCCCAAGGGAAATAACAGACAGCTCTCATTCTGAGATTTTCCTCTATAATTTGTATAGCAATACAGAACCTGTACAGACCAAAAGAAAGACACTGACATTTTGACCCACCTAGCTTTTTGAAGCCTTCATTATCAAACACAGTTTGACTCCCTCAACAACCACCCCAAAAGCCCCCTCCAAGCACCACAAATGCCCATCAAGAGTGACAGAAGCCCCTCCCAATCCCCTCACGAGCCCCTCAATCCCCTCCCAGCCCCCCATGGCACTGACCAGGAGAGCTTGGCGGACAGGAACATCCCCAGCCAGGAGCAGCTCAGGCTCTTCAGCAGCGATTTGGGCACTTTGGGGGGGACACCCCGGATGGGCAGACCCAGGCCAGGGATTGGGACAGACAACCGGAATTCCTGGAGAACAGACGGGCTCAGGTGGACATGTTCTGCCAGCACAACTTCGAATTTGCGGCCCCAACACCCAAATCCTCCCAAATATTCCCCTAAAGCCTAAATCTTGGTTAAATGGTGCAGCTTTAGATACCTTTGTTTAATTTCTTTATTTTTACCCCAAGTTTGGTTGTTTTGACAGGATGAAGGAGTTGGGTTCAACTATTTAGGTTGAAAAAGACCTCTAAGATCATCCAGGATTGCTTGATGCCACCAGAAGAAACAATGGGACAGAGCAGATGAAACTTTTTAGAGTGTAAAGGTAAAAAAATCAGCTCTTCCCAATGACATTCCAATGTCGATCTGAGTCCCGATGGATGTTCCTGCCCTTGCATTCACGCAGGTGCCTACGGGGATCCAGGAGAACGTGGAGAGCACCAGCCAGGGGTCTTCCCAACACGGATCACAGGGAATGTGGGTCACCAGGGCTCTTCCCAACGTGGGTCCTCTGATGGGGGATGGAGTTGGAGCAGAGGACAAAGCTCTTCCCGCACTCGGGGCACTCGCAGGGCTTCCCTTACCGGTGCCT
Organism: Corvus brachyrhynchos; assembly: GCF_000691975.1. Taxonomy (NCBI): domain Eukaryota; kingdom Metazoa; phylum Chordata; class Aves; order Passeriformes; family Corvidae; genus Corvus; species Corvus brachyrhynchos. The sequence continues at coordinate 15,542 of NW_008236005.1, forward strand.
CCGTTGGTGTTGGGTCAAGTGAGAGCTCTGTGAGAAGCTCTTCCCACACTGGGGACACTCGTAGGGCCTCTCCCCGGTGTGGATGCGCTGGTGCCTGACGAGTTCAGAGTTGTACCAGAAGCCCTTCCTGCAGTCGGGGCAGCGGAAGGGCCTCTCCTCCGTGTGAATCCGCTGGTGCAGGAGGAGACTGGAGCTGGTGTGAAACCTCTTCCCACACTCGGAACACTCGTAGGGGCTTTTCCCGGTGTGGATCATCTGGTGGCGGATCAGGCTGGAGCTCCAGCTGAAGCTCTTCCCACATTCCCCACACTCATAGGGCTTCTTCCCATCATGAAGCTGCTCATGAACCACCAGATCCGAGCTCTGGCTGGATCTCCAGCCGCCTTCCCGGCACAGGGTGGGTCTTTCCTCCTCAGAGCACCCTGGGCTGCGTTTGCAGCCCCTCCTCCTGTGGGATCTCCAGGGCTTTTCCTCCCCGTTGGATTCCTGCGATGTGGAGCTACTCAAAACGGCCTCTTCCACCAGGTTCTGCTGCGGGGATTTGTCCTCCCTGGGCTC
>NW_008236005.1:16162-18591 GCF_000691975.1 Corvus brachyrhynchos
TCCACAGGGAAGGGAAAGGAGACCCCTCCAGTCCGTCCCCGGCAGGACGGCGTCGGCAGCGGGGTTGTCCTGCAGCCGGGGGCGATGCTGGGCTGGGAGATGGAGCAGGAGAGAGGGGAAAGGGGCACTGACTTCCTCCTCACCTGCCTGGGGGTCCTGGGGCATCTTCCTCTTCCTCACAGCCTCCTCCTCCATCTAGCCAAGGGTTGGGAATGGAAAATCCTGGTTTGGGATGAGCACATTGAGTTTGAAGGTCCCTCTGCCCAAATCCATCTCTAGAAGTCACCGGGCATCATGCAAAACCTGGCCATCCATAAAACCTCCCAAACACCAAGATTCAGCCCTGAAAAAGCCACCCAGGAGTTCCCCATCTCTGGTCTCTCCCCTTTTGGTGTTTGGGGATTCTCCCCTGTCCCAGCTCCTGGGGGTCCCTCTTTTATTGGGAGTCCCCCTCTCTACTTGGTTCCTGCCCTCCCCAGGCTGCTGGCAGTCCCAGGAATCTGAAAAGTTCCCCACTCTTCCATTTCCCCACTTAGGGATGCTGGGGGTTATGGGGTCCCCAGGTCCCTTCTCCCCTTATTCTCTGCTTCGGGGTGCAGGGGGTCCAAGGAGTCCCCCCTCCCCCTCTCCAGGCTGTTGAGGGTCCTGTGAATCACAGCGCTCCCCCCTCTCTGGGCTCTCCACTTTGGGGTCCTGGGGGTCACAGGGGTTCCCTCCTCCAGACTGCCGGGGGTCCCCTGGTCCCAGTACTGCCCCTCTCTGTTCTCCTCACTCTGGGGGTCCCGAGGTTCCCCCCTCTGGCTCCACTGGGGGGTCCCACAGGCCTCTGGCTCCCGGACGGAGGCAGCGGTGCCTGACCCAGGCAGACCCAGTCCCCACTTTGGGAGGGACCCAACTGCCTCCGACCCCCGCCAGGGCTCTGCCAGGAGCTGCCACAGGGACCCCCCAAAAACACCTCCTTGGGACCCCCCAAGGTCCCCCCAAGGGGCACCTACAGCTCAGCTCTGGAGTCCTGCAAGATCCAAACATCCCCCCCAAAAAACACCGGCCCAGGGATTCCCCAGAGTATTTGGGCCAAGCTCCTCCTCCCCAGGTACCAGGTGGGATGGGGAGGTCAATGCTCCTTGGGGTGAGGGGCCTGCAAATTCTGGGAGTGCTGGACCCACGAGCTTCCGCCTCTTCCTCCGCCTTCTTCTCATCTTCCTCCATCTGTCCTCCTCCTTCTCCTCCCTAATCCCACCTTCTGCTCCTCCTCTCTCCATCCTTTCTCCCGCTCCTTCTTCCCCCCTTCTTCTCTTCCATCCCTCCTCCTCCTCCCCTCTTCCCCCAAACCCTTCACACCCCACGGGAGGAATGGGAATGGAGCCAGGACAGGTCAGGATGGGCAGTGCAGGGCTCTGGGCTGCTCCCACCCACTGGGGAGGAATCCAGATAGGGGAAAAGAGGGAAAATTGGTGGGTGGAAATCAAAATTTGGAGGTTGTGGTCATCCTGGGTGGGGACTTCCACCCCTCTGGTCTCATCTCAGGATGGAGACGGGAGCAGGGAATGCACAGATTGACAGGAGATCCCAAGGGATTTTAGGGGCAGGATGAGGGCTGGTGTGAGCCCCTGGTTGGGGTGGGTCAGCCTGGAGACCTCAGAGTGTTCCCAGGGCCCCGGGATGGAGACTTGTCACCACCTTCTGCTTCAGGTGGTGGTTCTGGGGGGACCTGGGCTCCTTGGGGCTCTCCTGCAGCCGAGAACTTGTAGGGACCCTCCTCCAGGTGGCTCCTACAGGTGTTCCAGGGGCTTGGGGCTCACGGTGAAGCCCTTCCCATAGTCTGGGCATCCATAGGGGCTCCCCAGAGCAGATCGACAGGCGCCTGCTGAGGTTGGGGCTCCTACCAAAGCTTTTCCTGCACTCCTGGCCCCTGTAGGGTCTCTCTCCCCCCGAGATGGGACCTCTGGGCAAAGCTTGGGCAGACACAGGACTTCTCCCCCACTTGGATCCTGCGCTGGGAGATCAGCTCCGTGCTCCGGCCAAAGCTCTTCCCACAGGAGATCAGTCCCCTGCCATGACAGCAACTTTGGGGTTCTCCACAAACCTCCCACATATCTGGAGGTCCCACCCCCTATTCTTTCCCCTCTTCCACCCTTTTCCCATCATCCACCAATCCTCATCCACCAACCGACCCCACTAAGGGGAAGGATCCCACTCGCTTTTTCCTCCCTCTCTCCCCCATCCCCCTCTCCTTTCTCATCTTCCCCCAAAGCCTCAGTGTCCCACGCGCTTGGTTTGGGGCTCTCAGTCCCCTCTCCCACTCAGTTTGAGGAGTCCGACCCCTTTTTCACTGTTCTCCCCCTCTTTCCAACGGGTCCCCCCTTTTCCACCGCTCCCCTCACCCCAGAGCTCCTCGCCCGCGGCCGGGGGGGCGCCCACGACCCCCA
>NW_008236006.1:0-3671 GCF_000691975.1 Corvus brachyrhynchos
TTTTTTTAGATCATTTCTCTGTGGTTTATATATCTTTTTCCATAGTCACCGTGTAATTCTATTTCAGACAGACCCGATGCACTGCTGTGCAGATGTTACCTACGATTGTGAATGACAGCAAGAGGTTTACAGTTCACAAAAATAAAACACAGAGAATGCATCAGGCCCCAGAGGATGCTGACTGACCTTGCTGTCCCTGACAAGCCTTTGCTGGGACCTCTGCACGTGTCCCCTGACCTCACATCTCATCCATCAGCACAGAGGCTGCATTTAAGTGCACTCCTCTCTTGATCCATGCTGCAGGAGTGCTGCTTTTCAGCCCTACCCCTTTTTACTTGTGTGGCATTCTTTCCAGTTCTGTCCTTGGCCAGGTTGTTGGCTGGCCCAGGGCAAACTTGGTTTAGCCCGTATCTGCAAGCACAATGTCGTAAGTTGTTTTGTGGGTTGTTTTGCTCGCTTGTTTGTTTGTTTGTTTGGGGGTCAGTTCTGTGCCCCTTCACAGTGGTATGTTTAAAACCTTGGTCTTGGACCTATTTTTAGTATCTTCATGGAAGTTTTAGGGCATAGAGAGAGTAAACCTTGTGTGGAAGTTTGGACTAGCAAAATATTGCAGGGCAAGTGTAACTGTGGGAGTTGTGAGCTGTCTTGTCACTCTTTAAAAATAAGCAAGATTGGATCCAAAGTTTGTTTAGAACCTGAGACCCTAAAGGCTTGACTTTAAAGGTTGACTTAAAAGAGAAGTTCAAATGTTGTTGGAGGCTGAGAGTGTGATCTGTGTCCCATCACAGACCTCTTCTATCAACACCAATCTCGGGGTGCCATTCAGCTAAGGTTCAGGATAAGGAAAATACCAGGACCTGCTGATCTAAAAGTGCCTTACAAATTCTGGGATATACCCTGAAGACTGCACCATCCTCATCCTCACCACATGCTGCTGTCTGGGTGGTTCTCTGTGTCCCTGACAACTCTTTTCAAATCTTTAACAGATACAAAAATGCCTAGTGATGAGGTAAGAGGTTTAGTTATTACTTTATCATATCTATAATAACTAACACCTTTTTCAGCATGCAGTGGTGTATCAGTTGAAGTACTGATGTGAAGCTAAGGCAAGAAAATAAAAAAAATGTAGCCTACTTTAACTACATTCTTTAAATGCAGGCTCCTCTCACTTTGGAGACTTACAAAATGAACCATCAATCTCAAATTACCACCTCTTTTTCTAACTTGATTTTATGCTATCGAGTATTGGAAAAGCACAGTCATCACAGGTGTTTCTGTGAACATCTCACCCTAAATTTTTCTCAGCTTCTGTAACTAGTTAAGCAGATGCATGTTGTTACTTGGTTTTCGATCAGGGCAATACTCAGTGTAAGAGCAGGGAGAGTAGTTCCTAAACTCTCTTCCAAACAGTAGAGATGTTGAGGTACAATGAAGCTGGCCTGGCGTGCAAACCCTGAACCCACCCACCAATGCCAAATTTGGTGGCTTTTTGTCTGGTATTCATGGCAGTGTCTGTATTTCATGGCAAAAACTGTGGTTTAGGCTACCTTCCAGACACAACAATAATGGGTCAGGAGCTAAAACTATTACTGAATTGTGAAGGAATCACAAAAGTTTCGTGACCTAATCCCCCCCAGAACTGTTTGACACCAAGGTGTGAAAATTGCGGGAAGCAGCCCACAGGTTATAAGCCTTTGCAGCACCCAGCACAGTCTGAAAATGGAAGCTCAATCTCTCTGTTTACAAAATTAGACAGAGATAGTAAAGTACTTGGGTCTTATGAATCCCAGGAAAAGAATTAGTCTACAGTAAAATTCCCAAAGAAATGAAACTGTTGTCACCAAAATTTTAAAGTTTTTTCCACTTAAGAATTCGAGTGGGAGGTGTAGGCCATGAGGCACAAAGATAACTGGTTAGATAGGAGGGTTCTCACAGAAGTCTGGTTGAAATGGCAGGTAAAATTTGAGGTTATGTTCTGTCTCTCCAGTGGGCAGGGGGAGAGTGGCCTACAGGGTAGAAATTCTGCTTCACTGAAATCTTAATACTCTAAATTTTGGTTGACTTCTGGATTAAAGACCCCTACCACCTACTGCTTCAAAATTCACCACAAAAGAGAAAAAAAAAATCTGTGGGATTGCTCTATTTTTGTTGAAGTGTGGCAAGAAGAAACTAATGATGAATCAGGATGAAATATGTAGGAGTATTTTATCCAGAAATTGTTAAGAGAGGTGTTTTAGGGACCACTGAAGCTCCTCAAGTCTGCCCTTCAAACAGACAGAAATCCAACACAGGTTTTGCTTTGGGTAGATCAACTTCTTCCAGCAAATGATCCTAATGAGGAGTTTGCTGGGAAGTCTGAGGAACAAGCACCCCTGGGTCCTCACCCTGGCCTCCCACTGAGGAGAAAAAGTCCTGCAGTAGAAAATTCGAATCAGTTTACATTGATTCGAAGCCTGACTTTAATTTCTGTAAAGGCCTGATGTGGCAGAATGACCTTTTTAAAAAATCTCCCTGTGGCTGAACTCTTCAAAGGATAATTGCCAGGAAACTGTAGGACAGGCTCTTCAAAAAGTCCCAATTTAGAAATGCTCATTGCTTTCCTACATACTGACTGTGCAGAGCTGTGAAAAATTGAGTTTATATTGAAGCCAACATGGAAGAACTTCAAAGACTTCTCTAAAAAACACTTCTTTTGTTGTTGTTACAAGTGTAAAATGAAGAATGTGGGAAGAGGAAGTAAAGAAGCGAGGTTTTCCATACATCTGTGTCCTGTTCCTGAAGGAACTGGATAAGAGATGAACCTTGTGTTTCCCTGGGAGTGATCATTAATGGAATGTTTCTTCTCTGCCTTACTTTCTGCTGCTGCACCATTTTAGGGAGCTGAATCCATGTGAGAGCTGGATCTTCTAGCCACATCTGAGTTTACAAATTCCTGGGTAATAGGAAGAAAAGGGACAAACACAAACACATGGGAGGAGACTCCACAGTGCCACTGAACAGCCCAGGCTACTGCTCTCCTGCAGGCTGGGCACTGCCCACGCCTTGGGAATTTGTATTGGTATTAATATGTCAATGCCAAAGGTCTCTGAGGAGACATGGAACAGCAACAAGAGGTTCACTGTCACTGTCAGTCCTTTGCATGACAAGACCTACAAACAAACAGATAAATTTTCCTCATTCCAGGATCTGAATCCTGTCTGAGGCAGGTCTGGGAGGCCAAGCAGGACTTCACCCCTCCATGGTTCCTCTGCCCTGCTCCTCCCCATGTCTCTGCTGCAGCTCTCCCTGGCAGCAAACCCCAAACAGGAGCTGCAGGTAAGGATTCATCCTGCTTGGCAGTTCAGGGAAACCATGGAAACCATGCAGGGCAGCTGATAAGTTTTCAGAGGCAGCATTCTGCCTTCTAAAGGGATGTAAACACTCACCTTGGTCAATTCTTCCACCTGCCACGTGCATGGCACACACAGATTTTCTGTGTACATTTCTACAAGGACCTGCAGCAATGCAAGCTCTATCTGTATGTTTCGTGGGTGAGGGGTTTTGTGTGTTTTGCAGGAAGACATACATAGTTTTTAGGCTCCTGAGTGAATTCGATTGTGAACCTGGCGGCTGAGAGGGGGCTGAGTATGGAGTAAACCCCGGATCGGTAGATCCGGTTTGGGCCGTCGGGG
>NW_008236006.1:4819-17672 GCF_000691975.1 Corvus brachyrhynchos
GAAAAATCTGAAGACAGAGCCCTCAGCTGAGTATGGGGTGCTTTTCACCCAGGCGTGTGCAGTTTGCGGGAAATTCAAGTCACCCCCCTTGCTTTCTAGACACCACTCACCCTTTTTGGGGTGTCGGGCTGGGTGCGGCTGGAGCGAAACATCCTTCCCCTATTACAGACTACACACAACCTTGCAACCCCTTCTGCCTGTCAGATCCTGTCCGTGACGCCAGTTTAATGTCAGGATCCACTAATGCAAGCGGGGATCGTGATGGTTCGTTTATCGATCTCAGAGTGTAAAAGGACACGAGAGATCTCAGTTTTAATCAAAACAGTGCACTTTTATTAAGTGCCCACAACACAGTAATGCAATAGAAGAGAGTAAGAGAGAGAGAGAAAAACAAAGAAGAGAGGGGAAAAAAGAGAGGCAATAGCTACCAACAGATGAGACGAAGTCCTCGTGGTCTTCTGCCAGTAGATTCGTCTTCTTTCCGTGGGGAGATCTCGGACTCGGTTATTTCAGAAAGTCCCTTTATAGTCCTTTTCAGAAGCGAGGGGCAACTGGCCAAGAGGTGGGGAAATCTACAGCCGTTGTTATGGGGCCCGTTGCTTTGGGAAACAGGTACAGGACAGGTGTACAGGACAGGTGTACAGGAGAGGTGTACAGGACAGGTCATTCCTTTCCGCTTCAGCGCAGTCTTTCCCGCCTGGGCAGCAAGAATGGCACAGTCCATTGCGACCTGCACTAATTTTCCTCAGGAATGCGTACCAGTTCCCAGTGGGCACACCCATAGGCAATACTTGGCAGACATCCCACCTCAGCAGGGCCAGGACTCCTGTGTTCAGTCTCTGCCCTCGGCGATGATCGTGAGGCAGATGAAGGATCTTCGGACCGTCTCTTACACTTGCTCATCTGATTTGATATTGTAATACATAAGTATTGTGCTGTTCTGTGCTGGCAGCAGCAGAAACGTGTGGAGTTACACAGCGTTTCATGTCTGGTTGTTGTGAATCCTCCTCATCTGATCTTCCTTCAGATGGAATATTTATCTCACATAAAGTGCAGCCAGAAAGAACCAAATTACCTCTGACCAACATAACAGTTGATTTTTCCCCCCCCCACATATCTTAGATGGTTTTCACATTGAAAATGTCATTTTGCATAGCAAACAGGGACAGGTTTGCCAGAGTGACCCAAACAGAAAGCTAAGTGCCAGTTCTGGGATTATGGGTTAAGCACTGTGGCCCCAGAGACCCATTCCTGTGACATTAGAAACCCAAATTATTAGGCAATATAGATATTGCATAAAAGACTGTAAACTAGAAATTTTTTCAGAAGGCTGAAGCCTTCTAAAAAACATTGTTTTTCCTGTCTTATGGCCAAATGGTGCAACCAGAGATTTGACATTGAGGAAAGGAGCCTCTGTCACAGTCTTCTCTTCCACTTGTTCATTGTCAGGAGTTGGTGTTTATTTTTATTTTTTTAAGGTTCTTTTTAAAATATGTTTAAATTTTTTTAAAAACATTTTTTTTCTTTTCTGCTTTTCTTGGTGTTCCACGAAGGACTTTCAAGAGCCAGGATAGGCCCAGATCTCTGTAAAAAGGCTCAGGGATTTCTGGAAGCAGCTGCAGAGCACAGGGAGGACCATGACAGAGCTGCTATTTGCAGGGATTGGAAGGGGGATCTGAAACAGACCAAAAAGTGTGAAATCCTGTGGTTCTTAGTGCATTCTGCTTCAAATATAGTCATGCTTTTTCATTAATCTGCTTTATGTGCAAAATGACTTTTTTTAAGGAATTTTTGTTTTATTTTCTCCCTCAGTTGCTATAGCCACCCAAAACAGAAAAACTGAGATTTAGGTTTCTCTGACTTGACTTCTCTCTTTAATTTTATTTTTTTCCTTCACCTAAGTGGTGTGATCCTACTGAAAGGCAAGAATTTTTAGGGACTGCATTGTGGTAAATTTATATTCAGTTTTGAGATAATGAATAACCTTGTGAGGAGGAGAGCATAAACCATTTTAGGTAGATAGTAGTAATTGGACCTTGCTCTAGGGACGTGAAAGAGCAAAGAAATAAACATGTGTTTATTGTTTTTCAGAAAGAGAAATTATGATCTCCATTATAAAAAGTACTCTGTCAAATATAACAGTTCCCAAGTTCCTTAAATTTAATTATCTATTACAGTAAATATAGCTATTATACCTTATGATAAGGGTAAGAAACAAGTATTTTTAAAGTAAATTAATACTGATCAAGTCTGTAATAAATAGGTTTATTTTTAATTCATTGATAATCAGAGCACAATTATATCATTCCTACTATTTTATATCTTGTTTGTTAGCCTGGGCAGACATAGGAGCTGCCAGCTACTGTGTTCCAGGATGCTTGGGCAGAATACTACTCAAGAGAACTGCCAAATAAACCAGCTTGTGAGTTTAGGAGCTCTCCAATCTGGGTCTCTTTCAGTAGACATTAAAGACTGCCGAAAAAAAACCCAAACAAAAAAACATCAGCATTTGCATTTCAGTGTGAGAACACTTTGGATTACATTTGCAACCCCTTATATTAAATCTTACAACCTCAGAGAGAGAATTGCAGTAAGAAGATAAATGCTGGCCTATTAAGCCAAGACTAAGTTGACTTTTTTTAAAAAAATAAGATGTTGAAAGGACTCCCAAGCAAAGTACTTGGAGAAACTGTCAGCTTTGACCACACCAGCTCTAAATGCCCCTGTTTAAAATCCTGTCTCTGTACACAAGGAAAACCCCATTTTCTCTCCTCTGTGCTCTTTCCTCATCCACTGCCTTCTCAGGTGAAGGAAAATTTTGTTTGCTGTAGAGAAATGGGCGTAGGCCTCTCATAAAGCACCAAAATGTGTCAATATTTTGGTGGGTCCAGTAATTTCACAGTGGTTCTCCAGAAAACTTTTGTGGACATGCTGGAGCCTTTCATGTGTAAGGACACGTGGACAGAGAAAGCAGGCGTGAGAAGAGCAAAACATTTTCCTTTGTGACAACAGAAATGTGTTTAAGATTTTTATTCCACTCCCTTCAAGATCCAAAGGCTGGTAACAGCCAGAGCCACTCTCACAGAGGAGAGACAGCCCAGCTGTGAGTGGGGAAGAGCTGCCAGTGTCATTTTTGTTTGTGCTGCTGAGAAATGGGCTTTCCCAAGAAATCGGGCGGAGGGTTTTGTTTCAATACTTGCCAGAACTGGTAATCCTCCTGCCTTGCTCACCACTGTGGTAGATCTGTGCTCATGGCTGTTAAAGAACACACAGACTGTGGTCACACCTAATTCCTCCCAGCTGGCTCTCCTCCACAGAAGAGCTTTCTGCGCTGAGAGAAGCCTCCATTTCCTATCTGAGCAAGTGGGACACATACACTCTTGGGAAAAGAACGAATCTTCCCCCAGTGCAGAAGTTTCTCTTCTATCCCTCCCCTCATGATCACTGACTTTTCTTTTTGCTACTTGAAAACAGTTTTCTTGTATCAAGTCTGACAGGATTTTGGAGGCTATCTGGAGGAATTAGTTACTTGATGAGTTCACTTTTTTTTCCCATCCCAATTTCTAGAGCCTTTGGCAAGAGATCCCCTTTTTGGGGGATCTTCAGCATCCATTTCAGTTCCCAGACTGAAGCAGGAGGATAAGGCAGACACAGCTTCCTCTCACCTGGGCACTTTAGAGTTCTGGTCAGCTCAGGGGACATTTCCTCTAGGAAATTCTTGAAGTGAAGCTCTCTCTTTTATCAGTCTCTTGCTGTAAAATGTGCACGTGAGGATTATTTTTATCATCTCACAAACATGTAGCTAAAAATACAAATAGTTTCTGTTAGAACTGTTGAATGCAGTATCTGGCAGACTGAGGCTGATGAGGCTGCTGGACTAATTCAAAACTTGAAAAATATGATGGTGGTATGTATTTGCTTGACTCCTGAATTACTAAAGAGGAAGAATAGAAAGCCAATGTAAAGTGACAATGAGAGCAGGATGGAGAATGAGGCACAATGAGGCTTGAGACAAAAGGTGAATGTGTAGTAATTAATAACAAGCGTTTCTGAGGATGTTTGTTATGATGGAGAATTTAAAAGCATCTTCATTAACTAATGAGCTATTTCTCCAGCCTGGCTGGCCCCAGTTTTCAGTCTGTGACAACTCTCCTTTCCTGCACAAGGTGTTTTTGAGGGTTGCTCACAGCAGTGTGAAATGCAGTGCCTGCACATTTAACATTGTCTCTGTCTCTGCACCATGTAAGAGCAGTTGTTTCATTTATGCATATCTGAATGCCAAGCCAGTTTTATTAGCTACCTGATTAGGTTCTCATTAAGAACAAAGCCTGTGTTTTTATATCCAAAATGTAATGTGTTCTCGCAGCAATTCCATCCTATTAGCCAGGCTGCATTTCTTCCATGGATATTTGCGGGCATTCAGCCCAGATCAGTGTTTCTTTTTACTTCCTCAGAAAAGCCCTAATAATTTTGGCAGTTCAGATCAAGCCCTATCAGCCATGAAAATGCCAAGGGAAAGACTGCAGCATTCTCTTTCTGAGAGCAATCTCCTTTCACTCAGATAAAAAAAATTAGTGTGTTAAGGAGCTACATGAAACCTGTGGTTTACAAAAGGTTGCCATTAAAAATTGTGCTTGTTGTTTCATGCTGAATACCTTGTGCAGTGTACAGAGGCAGAGCTCATCAAAACAAGAATTTCTGAAATGGTAAATAGTGACCTTTGTTTTTTTTCTCCAAAAAATATAATGAAAGAACCAACCTTCAGTGTATAAAGTTTCACCACGATCAGTTGTGGTTGTGCATGTGAGAAGGCAATGCAGTTAATCAATCCTTGAGCCATTCACTTGCTAGAAATAGGAAAAGTGAAAAAGAAAACCTTTATGGTGAACTAAATGACTTGTTAATGGAAGAATAAAAAAAATATTTTAAGTATTTCTTGAGAGATGTTTGGTTACCATCTATTTACATTAGATTTTCAGATGTGGTCACTGTGGAGTGTTAACAGAGTCAGAGCCAGCACTAGACTCACACTGTGCTTTTGAATGAGGGGGCTGAAACGGCAATTTCAAAAGAGAGTCACCCTTACATTGTGAGCCTTCCAATTAATTTGCTCTGCTCACATGTAATAATAGAAAGCATTTTTAGTGTGCAAATAACTCTGGAAGTTAAAAAGAATTAGGACTTGTAAGAGAAGATTTCATTTTACACTTATAAGTTGTAGAGCAAATAATGTATTACACAAGCTGAAGGGACAAAAAAGCTGAAGGAAATGGTGCCATACTGATTGGATCTTTATTTTTCCTTTATTCATCTCTAGAAGCTGTATGGAAGGAAAATAATATCCCAGGAGAAAAACAATATGCACGCCTGTGGTTAAAACAAACTAATTGGAAGGTAAAAATCCTAACTGAAATTGCATCTTTCTACCAAAAAGAAAATCTCTACATGCTGTGAGATCTGCGGGTAAAAACACCTTACACTTGAAAATGTATGAGCTCAATCCTGAGCGGGACGGCTGAAGTCAGGTATGCCTCTTGCTGGTTTCAGCAAGGTTAGAAATAAATGGGTGAGGACAAACACAAGCCTCTTGTTGTTCTGAAGTTCCTCCAAAATCCCAGTGATCAGGGGAACAAAGTTTTAAGAACTGAAAAACAAACATTTTAAGACTTGGCCAATATAATTGATATGTGCTGTATGAAATGCTCTTTGTATTAATGAAGATCTCGTCTTCTGCTTACCTCATTTTGGGTTTAATTTGGACTCTTATTGGGGTGAAGGTAGTAGCTGTGTCCAAAGGAATACATTGAATAGGAGGTGAAATCTGTCCTTGTCAATTCAAGTTGTTGACATGAAAAAAAAATTACAGCTTATTCTGCTTCAGAAAATGACACTGAAAAAAACGGAGTGTCCCCAGCCAGCACCTGAGAAAGCTGCTGTCAGTGGGGGGGAGTTTCTTAAGTAAATAATAATTAATCCTTCAAGAAAATACACAGAGCGAGCCCTATAAAGAGGAACCAAATAAATGTCAATGCTTTATTTTCACATGAAACACCATTCTTAGTGTAAACTGATTCTCTGATGTGTTCATTGAGACTGTGGTAGCAATGAGGATCAAGTTATCAGACCAGGTTCATGCTCAGAGCTGTCTAACAACAGTGCAGAAGTCACCTGGCCATGGTGTCACCCGAAACTCTTGTCTGCTCCACTTCCTCAAAGAGGTACATCAGTAACCCAGTTCTACTGGGAAAAAGAGCTGGCAGAAGACAAAATCCAAAGTCATGATTTCAGGCTGTCATGGAAAATCACCCTTTAAATTTTTGTGCACAATCATTGTTGATGGAGGCTTAGGTGAATCCTGTCAGAGCAGAGGAAAAGTGTTATGTGGATGATCTGGCTGCCACAGGGTGTTGTTTGAGAAGGCTGAACATGTTCAGTGAGCCCAGAGGGGAGAAACAACAGCCCACTGTTCAGGAAAGGGCTGTGAGGGCAGTGGGTGGACTGCCAGCTCCTCTGGGTGCAGAGGATGCTGTGACCAGCTCCAGTGTGACCTGACCTTGTTCTGCTTCTGGTGTCACAGTGACCTAGTGGCACACCTGATGCCAACTTTAGAGTCTCCTCCACCTCCACCTAAATTCAGAAAACAGAAAAAAATATTGTCTCCCATAAAGCTTTTTCCTTCCTTTCTTTCCTTTCCCTGTAATTTCACTTTCAGCCATTCACAATCTGGTCTTAAAGGACTTTCTTTTTATAGTCTTACTGGATTTCCATATAAATCAGTGGCAAATTAATGCCTGCAGCACAGTATTAAATGCCAGGCAACACTGATTTTGAGGAGAGGGATAAATCCCTCTGTTGGTGGTCAGATCAGTTGCATCATGGTGGTTGTGATAGCTCTCAATTTTTGTCCTGTTATGCCCTTGGAGTTCCCAAAGTTCCAGTCAGACATAAAGATCCACTGCACATGCACCCATGAACTGAAGCATTAACCTGTTTTTCTCTCTTTTCTACATTTACTGGGGAGTTTGTGCTGAATTCTGGCCAAATTAGCCCAAATAGCTTGCACACAGGTGGTTGTTCTGCAGCTCTTTGTCCTCTTCCTACGCCACAACCACTGTAAATAAACCTTTCCTTTGTGGACCATGAACGTACACAGTAAGGACTCAATTTCACATTCAAAACCCTACTTTGTGTGTGTGTGGGGGGGGGGGGGGGTAAAAAAGGAAAAAAAGTAAAAAATCAGCCATTTTGATTTTCTTAGCTAGAGTTTTATTTTGTAAATGCTCAAAACACATGAAGTCATCAGCCATTTCTGAGTGTGTAGGTAGAAATGCACTTGCAGATGTTGTCCTGATAAAAGTGACAAATTAAACACTCCATTTGGGTATGTAGTAGGAAGATCCATGGAGGGAGCAACTTGACAGCTCCTGTTTTTCCACAGGCTGGAGAGGTAAGGCTCAAGCACCTCTAAGCTGGGCATCACTCTCTGGAATAAGGTTTCATTTTTTCCAGTGCAGCACGACACAGTGTGTAATTAGTCCTCATTACTGTATGAAATGACATGAGCAGACGAAGCCCTGTAGGGGAAAAGGTGAGCCCTGGAAGTGTTTAAATCACCATTTCACATGAAGGAAATGGATGCAGAACAGTATTGACACAGAGAACTTCTTGACATAATGGCTTTGAAGTGATGCAATGTGCCACCATCTCACTTCCCCAGTGAGAGCCACTAAACCCTGTCCCATTCATCAAACTTCACTGCAAAATTCGTATCAGTATGTCTGACAATGCAATCCCTAGGCCATCAAAATGCAATAAAATCCCTAAGGTTGGTTTTGAGCTTGATGGACATCACTGTGAGGTCATCTTTGGTATCACCCTTCTGTGCCCTTCTCACAAAACATGGACTTGTGGCCCTTGGGACTAATTATTGCTTTTGTTAATGTTTGCAAAAATTTCTCTATGGACAAAACGGTTCAAACATAGAATACAAGAACCAGCTTGGAATAAAAGAGCCATGCACTGAAATAAATGGCAGATTTATAACACCCACTGACATAGTTTTTTTAACCCAGCACTTGATTATCAGTTTTATTCCTTCAGTTGTTATGTGGAATTAGAATAGAATAGGATTCATGCCAAAGCATAAATTGGTCAGTTACCATGTTTTGTGTGACAGAAAGATAAATCCTCCTTTTTGAAGAAAAGTGGATATCAACACAACACACATTTCTACAGGGTGTGCTGTATCAATACACAGTCTGTTTTCTGCTCAAATGAAAGCAACTTACTCCAGTAGATTAATTTTCCTTGGACTCATTCAGATGAGGCTGTATTTGTACTGTTGTATTTCTCACTTCTGTGTGAGGATCATGGTTTGGCAATTCAGGGAGTGCACTCTGAAAAAGATGCTTCGAAATTAAGACAATTTAAGTTGAACAGAGTTGTTTAAGACTAAGACCAAAACCAGCCACAAGTCTTTATTAAATATCAATTGCTTGAAATTGGCACAAATGTGTCTGCTCAGCCTTTCTGCAAGCTGAATAAGGGAATTGTCCTAGAACACTTCCTCCTTTCAGAGCTACATAGTTACAACTTACTCTTTGAAAGCTGCTGTAATCAAGGATTTAAACCGAAACTCTGCCTCTGAGGAGACCCTAGGAGAGCATCCTGCTTGTCATCTCCATCTTCTGAGACAGTGACTGGCCTTCCCAGCACTCCTGGGATTACTTTGTGTGATGTCTCCATGTCAGTCTCCAGTCCCAGACCCACAGGACTGCCAGGTCCTCTCGCTATGGGAGACTCCTGGGGTTTGGTGTCATCGTCAGGGAAGCCACATTCCTGTGTCCAGAGACCACTTTGTGACACCAGTGGAGACGATCCACAGATTTTCCACAGAAACATTTTTCCAACACAAACAGCATTATTGCAAAAATAACAGATGGAATCTGGAAACAAAAGAGCCCATTTTAGGAAGTGAGAGGAGCAAGGCTTTAGGGAGGTGAGCCTGCAACAGGAACCCGTCCACCACAAACTCACCAGACTGCCAGTGGGCTTTCAGGTTTTTAAGCATTTTGCACTCATTCCTTCCAAAAGTAGCAGCATTTTTGTCATCTGTCAGATGTATCCCGTTCTGCTCTGAGTGTTCTGAGTTTGTTTTATTCTGCTCTCCTGCATTTCTGACCGTGCAGACATAGCACACAGTCGTGCAGTAAGCACACACACCTTGGGTTTCTGCGTGTCTGCCGGGAGGTCACTGCTCTGCCCCTTGACACGTTTTCATCAGCGACCTTGTTCCTCCTCATCAGGAGTGTAATGTCATTGTGACACACTCATCAAAAATATTCCCATTCTTCCCAAAACAAACTCCTGAAAGTAGACTTCTTCAGAGCTGACTTTTCACGTCTTACCCCAAAACCATAGTCAGGACTTGAGGAGATATGTTGGGAGGCGCCAGAGTCAATATTTTCACCTTCACCAAGCATTTGCTATCCTCTCTGTGTGATGTCATTTGGAATAGTTAGCTTAAAATGAAACATTTTTTCTTTAATTTTTAATAGAGTTGCCTTCTATAATTTCTTTTTACATGATGCCATTTTGTCACACAGCACAGTGTCACCTCATTTGAAGAATGTATTTTTTAGCACATTATGCTCTTGACAGGCTCAAAATCTCAAAGGATGTGGGGGATATTTGTTAAGTACTACTCACTCCGACTGTTAACTTGTAGAAATAAGGTCAGCTCCTGAACACCCTGGTTAAAGAACATTGAAAACTTTTTTGACTCTGTGCTTCACCTGTCTTGTTTTATTTTCTCTTTCCTTCTAAACATGGAATATATCTCATGTATCTGGAGGTCCTGTGAGGATGGAAAACTGGAAGTGCTACTATTTTTTCCTGCACATCTTTAGCTACTATGATTAGATTCAGTCATTCTGTGACAGAATTTTTCTGAATGTTATGAAAAATGCTTCCCAAATTATTTAGAGAGCTTTGTATTACATCTTTATTTGCTTCCTAAACTTTTTGCTAACGTGTGCAGGACTCTGTATATATGTATGTATCTATGCATACAGCACAGGTCATCAACAAACGGGGCTGCTTACAATATTCCCATGGAAAAACTTTCAGAAAAACTTTTAAAAAAAGACTTTAAAAACTGACCACAAAGATTTGTCTCCTGAGTCTCAAATGAAGGGAATTTTGATAGTGTAAAGGGTTTCCCCTGCACACACACACAGACACACACACACTGCCCTGCATATTTCAAGGCATGAACTTCCATTTTCTGAAATTCCTGGGTGTGCTGACTCCTATTTGTTTCTTTGGAAAAGGGTTTGCTGTAAAAAACACCTGGCAGTGCTCGTTTGGACATGGATGGGCAGGATATCCAGCTTTCAGACATGAACCAAATGTTGTGGAAAAAAAACCAGTGAGGGATTGCAACACTGTCATATGGATGTGGAGTCTCACAGAAACAGGCTGAAAAGTTTCCATAAAAGTGTTCTGGATGTATGTAAGTATACCCTACAAATAAGCAGGTACTTTTACACAGGGCTCAGTTAAAGCTTCTTCTTTCCCAGTGCCACCAGTTTCCCCTGTGCCCCTTTTCCCTCTCCTGTACAAGGTGGCACTTACGATACAGAAAACAAACACTGTGATGCATCAGAGGCCTTGAAAGATTTTTTTTTTAATTGTTGGGGTTTTTTTGTTTGTTTTGTTTTGCTTTGTCTTGTTTCTTTTGTTTGTGTGGATTTTGGTTGACTGGTTGGTTGGTTGGTTGGTCAGGGTTTTTTTCTTTTTTCCCTTTCCTTCTTTCCTTGAAACACCTGTGGCAACTTAATTCAGTTACCTGTGCACCAGGTTGCTATTACTTTCTGGCTTTTCACCTTGCAGTTCTATTTTACAATTTTTATTGGTGTATATTCAGTCTAAATTTCACTCTGATCTTCTGGAACCTCAGGGACAAAGCTTGCTCCATGGCAGTGCATAAATATATGATGGTTAAACGAGGCACAAAGCAAAAGTTGACACTTCCCCATCCTGCATGTGCACAAAGGACATGAATTATATCTGCTAAGGGAGTCATTACAGGGAGGTTTCAGACATTTACAGGTTTCAGCTATGAATTAGCACACACCATTTGCATAGGTTTCTCAGCTAAACATATTCTAAAGTATTCTTTTTTGGCTTGCTGACCTTTAAACACATTTTTCAAAGGCAGGGGAAGCGCTGATATGGTTATTTTGCTCCTATGAATGCACCAAATTACTCATTTGCCATGACTGCACATACTGATGGGGTCTTTGGGTTCCCGTGTGTTCACACAGCCAAACAGCCCCTGGGATTACACCAACCCGAGCATCCTTTCCCACAAAAACTGTGGGTGTTTTCGTGAGACCTCAGCACAAAATTTGGATCTCATTTTTGGGAAAGCAAACCCAGCATGCCACATCTCCCCTGTTAGCTTTGCCCAGCCTGGGTTGGCCCCTGTGGCAACCTCAGGTATCCCATACTTATCTTACATCTTTGGGGAGGAATCTGCTGCCTCCTCACCCCATGTTAGGGAGGGAGACTGCGGGACCCCAGCAGACCCTTGGTGTCCCAGCTCCAGCCCAGATCATGCAGCATGATGGAGATGTTTAGAGGCCAGCCTGGATCTTTCCCGGGCATTGCATAAGCAATAGTAAACAACAGTAAAACCCCATCTTTTCACTTGATTTCATGCATTTCACACATCGTCTCCACTCTTTGACACGTATTTGATGGCTTTCCCATAGTGAGAAAACAGCCTTAATGTCATTTCTTTCATGAAAGGCAGAGGATTACTTTTATTCTGGAAAAGAGGTGCAATAACCTAATGTTTTATTTTTCATCAGTAATTTCGCAACACTGTTTTTTACAGCATCTCTCTGCTGGGGGTGCCTTGTGTTTTTTACTTAAAATGGTGATTTTGTTAGTGGTTTGTGTTTGCACACTTTGTTGGTTGTTAATAATCCCCATATCCGGGGAAAACAAACATTCTCCTATATCTGTAGGTTCAGAAATCAAGAGAGATAAAAGTGACACAAGCAGTAACACAAGAGATAGCTGTTCAGAATATATGGCATGTTTTTCACATGTTGGGCTGCCTATAAATAGCCACTTGACCTGTGTTCTTAGAGATCTCATAGTTTATATCTTTTGAAGAAAAAAATAAGAAGACATCACCTGGTGTGGCTTAACAACCATCCACCAGAAGGGGCTGCACCTGCAAGGACAGAGAAATTCAGGATAATACAGTCTGGGAGATGTGCTCTGTCTTTAAATCCAATGGGTTTTTGCACACTACAGGCATCAGACACATTCTAAGCAAACTTTAAGAAAAAAGCTGGGATACCATTCTGCTGGGAAAGTAAAGGTCATGTTCAGTCCCAAGTTTTGTGTGAGGTATTTCCCACATTTTGAATTAAATGCCATTCACCTGCTTGTGTATTTATGAAAGTATTTGTATTTTGCTAGAGGGTTTTTTTCCCCAGCAATTGAGTAGGAAAGGTTATCTACGTGCCTTGTGCTATTCCTGGAAGACCAAATGTGCTCAATTTAACGCAAAATTGCACTTCAGAAGTACCTGCACTTTGCAGTTTTTCTAGGAGTCACAGAAGTTCTTCCATCATGGGCATCTCCCAGTTCTGCCTCCCCTTGGCCCTGTCTCCTCCTGGGCCCCAGCAGAGCTTTCCCACCTGCCCTCAGACTCCAGACAAACCTCCCAGGTCAGGTCTCTCCACACTTGGGGATGATTGCTTTGCAGTTTTCAAATCCTGTGTTCTGAGTAGCTGCTTTAGGTCAGTGTACTAGTTTGAAAACAAACCAGTGG
>NW_008236007.1:0-3590 GCF_000691975.1 Corvus brachyrhynchos
GGGGGGGGGAAGGCGGGAAAAGGGGCGGGAAATCGGGATTGAGATCCATGGGAAAATGGGGGGAAATTGGGCGGGAAAAGGTGGGGAAATAGGTGGGAAATCGGGATTGAGATGTGGGAAAGAGCGGGGGAAACATGGCAGGGAAAAATCCGGAAAAACGGGTGGGAAAACGGGATCGAGATGTGGGAAAATGGGCGGGAAATCAGGATTGAGATGTGGGAAAATGGGGGGGAATCCAGGGGGAAAAGGAGGGAAAATGGGCGGGAAAATGGGATGGAGATGTGGGAAAATGGGAGAAACATGGCGGGGAAAAATCTGGAAAAACGGGTGGGAAATTGGGATTGAGATGGGGGAAAATTGGGGGAAATGAAACATGGCAGGGAAAAATCCGGAAAAATGGGTGGGGAAACGGGATCGAGATGTGGGAAAATGGGCGGGAAATCAGGATTCAGATGTGGGAAAATGGGGGGGAATCCAGGGGGAAAAGGAGGGAAAATGGGCGGGAAAATGGGATGGAGATGTGGGAAAATGGGAGAAACATGGCGGGGAAAAATCTGGAAAAACGGGTGGGAAATTGGGATTGAGATGGGGGAAAATTGGGGGAAATGAAACATGGCAGGGAAAAATCCGGAAAAATGGGTGGGGAAACGGGATCGAGATGTGGGAAAATGGGCGGGAAATCAGGATTCAGATGTGGGAAAATGGGGGGGAATCCAGGGGGAAAAGGAGGGAAAATGGGCGGGAAAATGGGATGGAGATGTGGGAAAATGGGAGAAACATGGCGGGGAAAAATCTGGAAAAACGGGTGGGAAATTGGGATTGAGATGGGGGAAAATTGGGGGAAATGAAACATGGCAGGGAAAAATCCGGAAAAATGGGTGGGGAAACGGGATCGAGATGTGGGAAAATGGGCGGGAAATCAGGATTCAGATGTGGGAAAATGGGGGGGAATCCAGGGGGAAAAGGAGGGAAAATGGGCGGGAAAATGGGATGGAGATGTGGGAAAATGGGAGAAACATGGCGGGGAAAAATCTGGAAAAACGGGTGGGAAATTGGGATTGAGATGGGGGAAAATTGGGGGAAATGAAACATGGCAGGGAAAAATCCGGAAAAATGGGTGGGGAAACGGGATCGAGATGTGGGAAAATGGGCGGGAAATCAGGATTCAGATGTGGGAAAATGGGGGGGAATCCAGGGGGAAAAGGAGGGAAAATGGGCGGGAAAATGGGATGGAGATGTGGGAAAATGGGAGAAACATGGCGGGGAAAAATCTGGAAAAACGGGTGGGAAATTGGGATTGAGATGGGGGAAAATTGGGGGAAATGAAACATGGCAGGGAAAAATCCGGAAAAATGGGTGGGGAAACGGGATCGAGATGTGGGAAAATGGGCGGGAAATCAGGATTCAGATGTGGGAAAATGGGGGGGAATCCAGGGGGAAAAGGAGGGAAAATGGGCGGGAAAATGGGATGGAGATGTGGGAAAATGGGAGAAACATGGCGGGGAAAAATCTGGAAAAACGGGTGGGAAATTGGGATTGAGATGGGGGAAAATTGGGGGAAATGAAACATGGCAGGGAAAAATCCGGAAAAATGGGTGGGGAAACGGGATCGAGATGTGGGAAAATGGGCGGGAAATCAGGATTCAGATGTGGGAAAATGGGGGGGAATCCAGGGGGAAAAGGAGGGAAAATGGGCGGGAAAATGGGATGGAGATGTGGGAAAATGGGAGAAACATGGCGGGGAAAAATCTGGAAAAACGGGTGGGAAATTGGGATTGAGATGGGGGAAAATTGGGGGAAATGAAACATGGCAGGGAAAAATCCGGAAAAATGGGTGGGGAAACGGGATCGAGATGTGGGAAAATGGGCGGGAAATCAGGATTCAGATGTGGGAAAATGGGGGGGAATCCAGGGGGAAAAGGAGGGAAAATGGGCGGGAAAATGGGATGGAGATGTGGGAAAATGGGAGAAACATGGCGGGGAAAAATCTGGAAAAACGGGTGGGAAATTGGGATTGAGATGGGGGAAAATTGGGGGAAATGAAACATGGCAGGGAAAAATCCGGAAAAATGGGTGGGGAAACGGGATCGAGATGTGGGAAAATGGGCGGGAAATCAGGATTCAGATGTGGGAAAATGGGGGGGAATCCAGGGGGAAAAGGAGGGAAAATGGGCGGGAAAATGGGATGGAGATGTGGGAAAATGGGAGAAACATGGCGGGGAAAAATCTGGAAAAACGGGTGGGAAATTGGGATTGAGATGGGGGAAAATTGGGGGAAATGAAACATGGCAGGGAAAAATCCGGAAAAATGGGTGGGGAAACGGGATCGAGATGTGGGAAAATGGGCGGGAAATCAGGATTCAGATGTGGGAAAATGGGGGGGAATCCAGGGGGAAAAGGAGGGAAAATGGGCGGGAAAATGGGATGGAGATGTGGGAAAATGGGAGAAACATGGCGGGGAAAAATCTGGAAAAACGGGTGGGAAATTGGGATTGAGATGGGGGAAAATTGGGGGAAATGAAACATGGCAGGGAAAAATCCGGAAAAATGGGTGGGGAAACGGGATCGAGATGTGGGAAAATGGGCGGGAAATCAGGATTCAGATGTGGGAAAATGGGGGGGAATCCAGGGGGAAAAGGAGGGAAAATGGGCGGGAAAATGGGATGGAGATGTGGGAAAATGGGAGAAACATGGCGGGGAAAAATCTGGAAAAACGGGTGGGAAATTGGGATTGAGATGGGGGAAAATTGGGGGAAATGAAACATGGCAGGGAAAAATCCGGAAAAATGGGTGGGGAAACGGGATCGAGATGTGGGAAAATGGGCGGGAAATCAGGATTCAGATGTGGGAAAATGGGGGGGAATCCAGGGGGAAAAGGAGGGAAAATGGGCGGGAAAATGGGATGGAGATGTGGGAAAATGGGAGAAACATGGCGGGGAAAAATCTGGAAAAACGGGTGGGAAATTGGGATTGAGATGTGGGAAATCTGGGAAAAATCCAGGGGGGAAAGGTGGGAAAACGGGCGGGAAAATGGGATTGAGATGTGGGAAAGAGCAGGGGAAACATGGCAGGGAAAAATCCGGAAAAACGGCCGGGAAATCGGGATTGAGATGGGGGAAAATTGGGGGAAATCAGGGGGGAAAGGAGGGAAAATGGGCGAGAAAATGGGATTGAGATGTGGGAAAATGGGGGGAAATTGGGGGGGAAAAATTTGGAAAAAAAGGTGGGAAATCGGGATTGAGATGTGGGAAAATGCGGGGAAATTGGGGGGGAGGAAAGGCGGGAAAACGGGCGGGAAATCGGGATTGAGATGTGGGAAAGAGCAGCAGAAACATGGCGGGGAAAAATCCGGAAAAATGGGGAGGAAATTGGGATTGATCCATAGGAAAATGGGGGGAAATTGGGGAGGAAAAGTGGGAAACGGGCGGGAAATCGGGATGGAGATGTGGGAAAATGGGAGAAACACGGCGGGGAAAAATCCGGAAAAACGGGAGGGAAAGCGGGATTGAGATGTGGGAAAATGGGAAAAATCCAGGGGGAAAAGGAAGGAAAACGGGCGGGAAATCGGGATGGAGATGTGGGAAAATGGG
>NW_008236007.1:4373-11212 GCF_000691975.1 Corvus brachyrhynchos
AGCCGGAAAAACGGGCGGGAAGTTGGGATGGAGATGTGGGAAAATGGGGGGAAGTCCAGGGGGGAAAGGAGGGAAAATGGGCGGGAAAATGGGATGGAGATGTGGGAAAATGGGAGAAACATGGCGGGGAAAAATCTGGAAAAACGGGTGGGAAATTGGGATTGAGATGTGGGAAATCTGGGAAAAATCCAGGGGGGAAAGGTGGGAAAACGGGCGGGAAAATGGGATTGAGATGTGGGAAAGAGCAGGGGAAACATGGCAGGGAAAAATCCGGAAAAACGGCCGGGAAATCGGGATTGAGATGGGGGAAAATTGGGGGAAATCAGGGGGGAAAGGAGGGAAAATGGGCGAGAAAATGGGATTGAGATGTGGGAAAATGGGGGGAAATTGGGGGGGAAAAATTTGGAAAAAAAGGTGGGAAATCGGGATTGAGATGTGGGAAAATGCGGGGAAATTGGGGGGGAGGAAAGGCGGGAAAACGGGCGGGAAATCGGGATTGAGATGTGGGAAAGAGCAGCAGAAACATGGCGGGGAAAAATCCGGAAAAATGGGGGGGAAATTGGGATTGATCCATAGGAAAATGGGGGGAAATTGGGGGGGAAAAATTTGGAAAAAAAGGTGGGAAATCGGGATTGAGAAGTGGGAAAATGCGGGGAAATTGGGGGGGAAAAATTTGGAAAAAAAGGTGGGAAATCGGGATTGAGAAGTGGGAAAATGCGGGGAAATTGGGGGGGAAAAATTTGGAAAAAAAGGTGGGAAATCGGGATTGAGAAGTGGGAAAATGCGGGGAAATTGGGGGGGAAAAATTTGGAAAAAAAGGTGGGAAATCGGGATTGAGAAGTGGGAAAATGCGGGGAAATTGGGGGGGAAAAATTTGGAAAAAAAGGTGGGAAATCGGGATTGAGAAGTGGGAAAATGCGGGGAAATTGGGGGGGAAAAATTTGGAAAAAAAGGTGGGAAATCGGGATTGAGAAGTGGGAAAATGCGGGGAAATTGGGGGGGAAAAATTTGGAAAAAAAGGTGGGAAATCGGGATTGAGAAGTGGGAAAATGCGGGGAAATTGGGGGGGAAAAATTTGGAAAAAAAGGTGGGAAATCGGGATTGAGAAGTGGGAAAATGCGGGGAAATTGGGGGGGAAAAATTTGGAAAAAAAGGTGGGAAATCGGGATTGAGAAGTGGGAAAATGCGGGGAAATTGGGGGGGAAAAATTTGGAAAAAAAGGTGGGAAATCGGGATTGAGAAGTGGGAAAATGCGGGGAAATTGGGGGGGAAAAATTTGGAAAAAAAGGTGGGAAATCGGGATTGAGAAGTGGGAAAATGCGGGGAAATTGGGGGGGAAAAATTTGGAAAAAAAGGTGGGAAATCGGGATTGAGAAGTGGGAAAATGCGGGGAAATTGGGGGGGAAAAATTTGGAAAAAAAGGTGGGAAATCGGGATTGAGAAGTGGGAAAATGCGGGGAAATTGGGGGGGAAAAATTTGGAAAAAAAGGTGGGAAATCGGGATTGAGAAGTGGGAAAATGCGGGGAAATTGGGGGGGAAAAATTTGGAAAAAAAGGTGGGAAATCGGGATTGAGAAGTGGGAAAATGCGGGGAAATTGGGGGGGAAAAATTTGGAAAAAAAGGTGGGAAATCGGGATTGAGAAGTGGGAAAATGCGGGGAAATTGGGGGGGAAAAATTTGGAAAAAAAGGTGGGAAATCGGGATTGAGAAGTGGGAAAATGCGGGGAAATTGGGGGGGAAAAATTTGGAAAAAAAGGTGGGAAATCGGGATTGAGAAGTGGGAAAATGCGGGGAAATTGGGGGGGAAAAATTTGGAAAAAAAGGTGGGAAATCGGGATTGAGAAGTGGGAAAATGCGGGGAAATTGGGGGGGAAAAATTTGGAAAAAAAGGTGGGAAATCGGGATTGAGAAGTGGGAAAATGCGGGGAAATTGGGGGGGAAAAATTTGGAAAAAAAGGTGGGAAATCGGGATTGAGAAGTGGGAAAATGCGGGGAAATTGGGGGGGAAAAATTTGGAAAAAAAGGTGGGAAATCGGGATTGAGAAGTGGGAAAATGCGGGGAAATTGGGGGGGAAAAATTTGGAAAAAAAGGTGGGAAATCGGGATTGAGAAGTGGGAAAATGCGGGGAAATTGGGGGGGAAAAATTTGGAAAAAAAGGTGGGAAATCGGGATTGAGAAGTGGGAAAATGCGGGGAAATTGGGGGGGAAAAATTTGGAAAAAAAGGTGGGAAATCGGGATTGAGAAGTGGGAAAATGCGGGGAAATTGGGGGGGAAAAATTTGGAAAAAAAGGTGGGAAATCGGGATTGAGAAGTGGGAAAATGCGGGGAAATTGGGGGGGAAAAATTTGGAAAAAAAGGTGGGAAATCGGGATTGAGAAGTGGGAAAATGCGGGGAAATTGGGGGGGAAAAATTTGGAAAAAAAGGTGGGAAATCGGGATTGAGAAGTGGGAAAATGCGGGGAAATTGGGGGGGAAAAATTTGGAAAAAAAGGTGGGAAATCGGGATTGAGAAGTGGGAAAATGCGGGGAAATTGGGGGGGAAAAATTTGGAAAAAAAGGTGGGAAATCGGGATTGAGAAGTGGGAAAATGCGGGGAAATTGGGGGGGAAAAATTTGGAAAAAAAGGTGGGAAATCGGGATTGAGAAGTGGGAAAATGCGGGGAAATTGGGGGGGAAAAATTTGGAAAAAAAGGTGGGAAATCGGGATTGAGAAGTGGGAAAATGCGGGGAAATTGGGGGGGAAAAATTTGGAAAAAAAGGTGGGAAATCGGGATTGAGAAGTGGGAAAATGCGGGGAAATTGGGGGGGAAAAATTTGGAAAAAAAGGTGGGAAATCGGGATTGAGAAGTGGGAAAATGCGGGGAAATTGGGGGGGAAAAATTTGGAAAAAAAGGTGGGAAATCGGGATTGAGAAGTGGGAAAATGCGGGGAAATTGGGGGGGAGGAAAGGCGGGAAAACGGGCGGGAAAGCGGGATTGAGATGTGGGAAAATGGGAAAAATCCAGGGGGAAAAGGAAGGAAAACGGGCGGGAAATCGGGATGGAGATGTGGGAAGATGGGAGAAACACGGCGGGGAAAAATCTGGAAAAACGGGCGGGAAATCGGGATGGAGATGTGGGAAGATGGGAGAAACACGGCGGGGAAAAATCTGGAAAAACGGGCGGGAAATCGGGATGGAGATGTGGGAAGATGGGAGAAACACGGCGGGGAAAAATCTGGAAAAACGGGCGGGAAATCGGGATGGAGATGTGGGAAGATGGGAGAAACACGGCGGGGAAAAATCTGGAAAAACGGGCGGGAAATCGGGATGGAGATGTGGGAAGATGGGAGAAACACGGCGGGGAAAAATCTGGAAAAACGGGCGGGAAATCGGGATGGAGATGTGGGAAGATGGGAGAAACACGGCGGGGAAAAATCTGGAAAAACGGGCGGGAAATCGGGATGGAGATGTGGGAAGATGGGAGAAACACGGCGGGGAAAAATCTGGAAAAACGGGCGGGAAATCGGGATGGAGATGTGGGAAGATGGGAGAAACACGGCGGGGAAAAATCTGGAAAAACGGGCGGGAAATCGGGATGGAGATGTGGGAAGATGGGAGAAACACGGCGGGGAAAAATCTGGAAAAACGGGCGGGAAATCGGGATGGAGATGTGGGAAGATGGGAGAAACACGGCGGGGAAAAATCTGGAAAAACGGGCGGGAAATCGGGATGGAGATGTGGGAAGATGGGAGAAACACGGCGGGGAAAAATCTGGAAAAACGGGCGGGAAATCGGGATGGAGATGTGGGAAGATGGGAGAAACACGGCGGGGAAAAATCTGGAAAAACGGGCGGGAAATCGGGATGGAGATGTGGGAAGATGGGAGAAACACGGCGGGGAAAAATCTGGAAAAACGGGCGGGAAATCGGGATGGAGATGTGGGAAGATGGGAGAAACACGGCGGGGAAAAATCTGGAAAAACGGGCGGGAAATCGGGATGGAGATGTGGGAAGATGGGAGAAACACGGCGGGGAAAAATCTGGAAAAACGGGCGGGAAATCGGGATGGAGATGTGGGAAGATGGGAGAAACACGGCGGGGAAAAATCTGGAAAAACGGGCGGGAAATCGGGATGGAGATGTGGGAAGATGGGAGAAACACGGCGGGGAAAAATCTGGAAAAACGGGCGGGAAATCGGGATGGAGATGTGGGAAGATGGGAGAAACACGGCGGGGAAAAATCTGGAAAAACGGGCGGGAAATCGGGATGGAGATGTGGGAAGATGGGAGAAACACGGCGGGGAAAAATCTGGAAAAACGGGCGGGAAATCGGGATGGAGATGTGGGAAGATGGGAGAAACACGGCGGGGAAAAATCTGGAAAAACGGGCGGGAAATCGGGATGGAGATGTGGGAAGATGGGAGAAACACGGCGGGGAAAAATCTGGAAAAACGGGCGGGAAATCGGGATGGAGATGTGGGAAGATGGGAGAAACACGGCGGGGAAAAATCTGGAAAAACGGGCGGGAAATCGGGATGGAGATGTGGGAAGATGGGAGAAACACGGCGGGGAAAAATCTGGAAAAACGGGCGGGAAATCGGGATGGAGATGTGGGAAGATGGGAGAAACACGGCGGGGAAAAATCTGGAAAAACGGGCGGGAAATCGGGATGGAGATGTGGGAAGATGGGAGAAACACGGCGGGGAAAAATCTGGAAAAACGGGCGGGAAATCGGGATGGAGATGTGGGAAGATGGGAGAAACACGGCGGGGAAAAATCTGGAAAAACGGGCGGGAAATCGGGATGGAGATGTGGGAAGATGGGAGAAACACGGCGGGGAAAAATCTGGAAAAACGGGCGGGAAATCGGGATGGAGATGTGGGAAGATGGGAGAAACACGGCGGGGAAAAATCTGGAAAAACGGGCGGGAAATCGGGATGGAGATGTGGGAAGATGGGAGAAACACGGCGGGGAAAAATCTGGAAAAACGGGCGGGAAATCGGGATGGAGATGTGGGAAGATGGGAGAAACACGGCGGGGAAAAATCTGGAAAAACGGGCGGGAAATCGGGATGGAGATGTGGGAAGATGGGAGAAACACGGCGGGGAAAAATCTGGAAAAACGGGCGGGAAATCGGGATGGAGATGTGGGAAGATGGGAGAAACACGGCGGGGAAAAATCTGGAAAAACGGGCGGGAAATCGGGATGGAGATGTGGGAAGATGGGAGAAACACGGCGGGGAAAAATCTGGAAAAACGGGCGGGAAATCGGGATGGAGATGTGGGAAGATGGGAGAAACACGGCGGGGAAAAATCTGGAAAAACGGGCGGGAAATCGGGATGGAGATGTGGGAAGATGGGAGAAACACGGCGGGGAAAAATCTGGAAAAACGGGCGGGAAATCGGGATGGAGATGTGGGAAGATGGGAGAAACACGGCGGGGAAAAATCTGGAAAAACGGGCGGGAAATCGGGATGGAGATGTGGGAAAATGGGAGAAACATGGCGGGGAAAAATCTGGAAAAACAGGTGGGAAATTGGGATGGAGATGTGGGAAAATGGGGGGAAATCCAGGGGGGAGGGAAAAGCGGGGAAATGGGCGGGAAAGTGGGAAGAGGAAGAAGCAGAGGAGGATGAGGATGAGGATGAGGATGAAGAGGAAGAGGACGACAGGGAGGAATAGGAGGAAGCAGAGGAGGAAGCAGAGGACGAGGAGGATGAGGAAGATGAGGAAGATGAGAATGAGGATGATGAAGAGCATGAGGATGATGAGGATGAAGAGGATGAGGATGAAGAGGATGAGGAGGATGAAGATGAAGAGGATGAGGAAGAGGCGGAAGCCGGGGGAGGAAGCAGAGGAAGATGGGGATGAGGAAGATGAGGATGAGGAAGAGGATGGCAGAGAGGAAGAGGAGGAAGCAGAGGAAGATGAGGAAGATGAGGATGATGAGAATGATGAGAATGATGAGGATGAAGAGGATGAAGAGGATGAGGATGAAGAGGATGAGGAAGAGGCAGAAGCCGGGGGAGGAAGCAGAGGAAGATGAGGATGAGGAAGATGAGGATGATGAGGAAGATGAGGATGAGGATGAAGAGGATGAGGATGATGATGAGGATGAAGAGGAAGATGACGACAGGGAGGAAGAGGAGGAAGCAGAGGATGAGGAAGAGGAAGAAGCAGAGGATGATGAGGAAGATGAGGAAGATGAGGGTGACAGAGAGGAAGAGGAGGAAGCAGAGGATCAGGAGGATGATGAGGATGAGGAAGCAGAGGATGAGGAAGAGGAAGAAGCAGAGGATGATGAGGAAGATGAGGAAGATGAGGGTGACAGAGAGGAAGAGGAGGAAGCAGAGGATCAGGAGGATGATGAGGATGAGGAAGCAGAGGATGAGGAAGAGGAAGAAGCAGAGGATGACGAGGAAGATGAGGAAGATGAGGGTGACAGAGAGGAAGAGGAGGAAGCAGAGGAGCAGGAGGATGATGAGGATGAGGAAGCAGAGGATGATGAGGATGAAGAGGATGAAGAGGAGGATGAAGAGGATGATGAGGATGAGGAAGATGAGGATGATGAAGAGGATGAGGAAGCAGAGGATGAAGAGGATGAAGAGGATGATGAAGAGGATGATGACAAGGAAGACGAGGATGAAGAGGATGATGAACAGGATGAAGACGAGGATGATGAGGATGAGGAGGATGAAGAGGATGAAGAGCATAACGATGAGGATGATGATGATGAAGCAGAGGATGGAGAGGATGAAGAGGATGATGAAGAGGATGAGGAAGCAGAGGATGAAGAGGATGATGATGATGAAGAGGATGAAGAGGATGAAGAGGATGAAGATGATGAAGAGGATGAAGA
>NW_008236007.1:14353-17991 GCF_000691975.1 Corvus brachyrhynchos
CGGCCGCACCTGTGCACGGCCTGCACCCTGAACAGGAATTTTCATGGATTTGGGGTCACTTGAGGGTATTTCCACCTCATTTTGGGGCCATTTCTCCCTGATTTGGGGTCATTTCCTCCCGATTTGGGGCCATTTTCGCCCCAATTCCGTCCCAAAATCCCGGAAAACTGCGGGAATTCTGGGAATTCCGGCTGGATCTGTTCATAGCCATAGTTGGATCTGCTCATAGGAACAGGAATTCCAGACATTTTCATGGATTTGGGGTCATGTGGGACCCTTTTGGGGCCATTTCCCCCCGATTTGGCGCCATTTTCGCCCCGATTCCGCCCGAACCGCCCCAAAATCCCAGAAAACCGCGGGAATTCTGGGAATTGCGGCCGCACCTGTGCATGGCCTGCATCTTGAGCCCCTCCTCGATGCTGGAGCTCAGCGCCTGCTGGTTGTGGAGGCGGCTGAGCTTGGCCAGGACGCGGTCCTGGTGCGCCTCGTACTCATCCCGGCTCGGGTAAATCTTGGAGATGAGGGCGTCGAAATTGGGGTCGGGACGCAGGGAACGCTTGGAAACCAACTTCTTCCGGCACGTGGGGCACTCCTTGTTCCTGGGAAGGGCAGGAAAAGTGGGAAAAGGGGGGGAAAAGTGGGGAAATTTGGATGGGAAATGGTGGGAAAAGGGGGGGAAAAGTGGGGAAATTTGGATGGGAAATGGTGGGAAAAGGGGGGGAAAAGTGGGGAAATTTGGATGGGAAATGGTGGGAAAAGGGGGGGAAAAGTGGGGAAATTTGGATGGGAAATGGTGGGAAAAGGGGGGGAAAAGTGGGGAAATTTGGATGGGAAATGGTGGGAAAAGGGGGGGAAAAGTGGGGAAATTTGGATGGGAAATGGTGGGAAAAGGGGGGGAAAAGTGGGGAAATTTGGATGGGAAATGGTGGGAAAAGGGGGGGAAAAGTGGGGAAATTTGGATGGGAAATGGTGGGAAAAGGGGGGGAAAAGTGGGGAAATTTGGATGGGAAATGGTGGGAAAAGGGGGGGAAAAGTGGGGAAATTTGGATGGGAAATGGTGGGAAAAGGGGGGGAAAAGTGGGGAAATTTGGATGGGAAATGGTGGGAAAAGGGGGGGAAAAGTGGGGAAATTTGGATGGGAAATGGTGGGAAAAGGGGGGGAAAAGTGGGGAAATTTGGATGGGAAATGGTGGGAAAAGGGGGGGAAAAGTGGGGAAATTTGGATGGGAAATGGTGGGAAAAGGGGGGGAAAAGTGGGGAAATTTGGATGGGAAATGGTGGGAAAAGGGGGGGAAAAGTGGGGAAATTTGGATGGGAAATGGTGGGAAAAGGGGGGGAAAAGTGGGGAAATTTGGATGGGAAATGGTGGGAAAAGGGGGGGAAAAGTGGGGAAATTTGGATGGGAAATGGTGGGAAAAGGGGGGGAAAAGTGGGGAAATTTGGATGGGAAATGGTGGGAAAAGGGGGGGAAAAGTGGGGAAATTTGGATGGGAAATGGTGGGAAAAGGGGGGGAAAAGTGGGGAAATTTGGATGGGAAATGGTGGGAAAAGGGGGGGAAAAGTGGGGAAATTTGGATGGGAAATGGTGGGAAAAGGGGGGGAAAAGTGGGGAAATTTGGATGGGAAATGGTGGGAAAAGGGGGGGAAAAGTGGGGAAATTTGGATGGGAAATGGTGGGAAAAGGGGGGGAAAAGTGGGGAAATTTGGATGGGAAATGGTGGGAAAAGGGGGGGAAAAGTGGGGAAATTTGGATGGGAAATGGTGGGAAAAGGGGGGGAAAAGTGGGGAAATTTGGATGGGAAATGGTGGGAAAAGGGGGGGAAAAGTGGGGAAATTTGGATGGGAAATGGTGGGAAAAGGGGGGGAAAAGTGGGGAAATTTGGATGGGAAATGGTGGGAAAAGGGGGGGAAAAGTGGGGAAATTTGGATGGGAAATGGTGGGAAAAGGGGGGGAAAAGTGGGGAAATTTGGATGGGAAATGGTGGGAAAAGGGGGGGAAAAGTGGGGAAATTTGGATGGGAAATGGTGGGAAAAGGGGGGGAAAAGTGGGGAAATTTGGATGGGAAATGGTGGGAAAAGGGGGGGAAAAGTGGGGAAATTTGGATGGGAAATGGTGGGAAAAGGGGGGGAAAAGTGGGGAAATTTGGATGGGAAATGGTGGGAAAAGGGGGGGAAAAGTGGGGAAATTTGGATGGGAAATGGTGGGAAAAGGGGGGGAAAAGTGGGGAAATTTGGATGGGAAATGGTGGGAAAAGGGGGGGAAAAGTGGGGAAATTTGGATGGGAAATGGTGGGAAAAGGGGGGGAAAAGTGGGGAAATTTGGATGGGAAATGGTGGGAAAAGGGGGGGAAAAGTGGGGAAATTTGGATGGGAAATGGTGGGAAAAGGGGGGGAAAAGTGGGGAAATTTGGATGGGAAATGGTGGGAAAAGGGGGGGAAAAGTGGGGAAATTTGGATGGGAAATGGTGGGAAAAGGGTGGGGAAAGTGCGAAAAGGGTGGGGAAATGGTGGGAAAAGGGTGGGAAAGGGTGGGAAAAGTGGGGAAATTTGGATGGGAAATGGTGGGAAATGGGAACAGGAAATGGGAAATAATGGGAAAAGGGGAATGGGAGATGGGGATGGGAAATGGGAGATGGGATCGGCTTCTTCCGGCACATGGGGCACTCCTTGTTCCTGGGAAGGGGGTGGAAAAGTGGGAAAAGGGTGGGAAAAGGGCCGGAAAAGTGGAAAATTTGGATGGGAAATGGTGGGAAAAGAGTGGGAAAAGTGGGGAAATGGTGGGAAATGGGAACAGGAAATGGGAAATGGGAAATGGGGATGGGGAATGGGGATGGGAAATGGGGATGGGAAATGGGGATGGGAAATGGGATCGGCTCCTTCCGGCACGTGGGGCACTCCTTGTTCCTGGGAAGGGTGGAAAAGTGGGAAAAGGGTGGGAAAAGGGCCGGAAAAGTGGAAAATTTGGATGGGAAATGGTGGGAAAAGAGTGGGAAAAGTGGGGAAATGGTGGGAAATGGGAACAGGAAATGGGAAATGGGAAATGGGGATGGGGAATGGGGATGGGAAATGGGGATGGGAAATGGGGATGGGAAATGGGATCGGCTCCTTCCGGCACGTGGGGCACTCCTTGTTCCTGGGAAGGGTGGAAAAGTGGGAAAAGGGTGGGAAAAGGGCCGGAAAAGTGGAAAATTTGGATGGGAAATGGTGGGAAAAGAGTGGGAAAAGCGGGAAATGGGGATGGGAAATGGGAAATGGGAATGGGGGATGGGGGAATGGGGAATGGGATCAACTTCTTCCGGCACGTGGGGCACTCCTTGTTCCTGGGAAGGGTGGAAAAGAGGGAAAGGGTGGGAAAAGTGGGAAATTTGGATGGGAAATGGTGGGAAATTATGGGAAATAGGGATGGGAAATGGGAGATGGGAAATGGGATCGGCTTCTTCCGGCACGTGGGGCACTCCTTGTTCCTGGGAAAGGCAGGAAAAGTGGGAAAGGGTGGGGAAAGTGGGAAATTTGGATGGGAAATGGCGGGAAAAGGGTGGGA
Source organism: Corvus brachyrhynchos (assembly GCF_000691975.1). Lineage (NCBI taxonomy): Eukaryota > Metazoa > Chordata > Aves > Passeriformes > Corvidae > Corvus > Corvus brachyrhynchos. Next base: position 17,895 of record NW_008236007.1, read on the forward strand.
AAAGTGGGAAATGGGGATGGGAAATGGGAAATGGGAAATGGGGAATGGGAAATGGGAGATGGGAAATGGGATCAGCTTCTTCCGGCACGTGGGGCAC
>NW_008236008.1:0-24247 GCF_000691975.1 Corvus brachyrhynchos
CAGAGCCATTTCTGAGCAAGGCACTCACGTATGTTATATGGTAATAGAGGATGGCACGTCTTTATTCTGCAAATTTTGATCAAAATTACTCCCGACAAGTTTTTCTTAGTCTCCTTGTTATGCATAACCTAGCAAAAACTGCAATAACTTTTCTAATATACTTTTGCTCATTTACATATTTACTGAATCCACCCATTAGGCCTCACTTTGTATTTCTTTTACATAACAAAAGTGTGTTTATGTAGGAATGGTCAAAACTGTACAGAAATGCATCTGTTACGTAAAGATGAGGAACTGTTTATTTTCTCCTGCTGTTTACACCACCAACACACAAGCTGAAGGGGCCCATGAGACCACAGAGTCTGACTATGCCAAACCAGCAACTAATCCCCAGACACAGGAATTTAATATACACAGCAAGAGATAAGTGATCAAAACTGTCCATATAATCAAGGAAACTTCATTTAAACTTGCAGTACCTGCATGTATTTAAAGCTGCAGAGCTGAAGATCTAAAGTACTCATGATTCTTTTGCTGACTCACAAATATAATAAAACGAAATCAGGGCAAATCAAATTGCTTGACTTGGCAAAGTCAGATCAGATACAGCATTTAAAATAACTTTAGAGTAGTGCTCTCTGAAGTTCCACTGGTCTTAAAATTCACTTCAATTGTTGTTTGTAAAATTTCCCCCAAGGAATGATAACTTACTCCCGAGGTTTAGTGCTCACAAGAACCCGCAGGGGCTTTCTGCTGTTTAAACAGGCTTTCAGGAAGCAATCCACTTCACTGAAGGGTCGCAGAAAAACCAGGTCACCGTTAATGGCAAAGATTTTCTTCCCAACTTCCAAGCCTGCCATCTAGAAAATAAAAACAGCTATGTACATGTTTGCTTCATTATGTTTTTTTTCTGCTGGCATGCAACCCCAATAGAAAACAACAGCTGTGTACATGTTTGCTTCATTATGTTTTTTTCTGCTGGCATGCAACCCCAATAGAAAAAATGATGTTCACACTTCCACGTTTTGCATTCTTTATGACTCCTTCACATACCACACACTTATACCACAAAATGCTTCTAAAACCAGTTAAATTCATGTGAAGGGTAAACACTCATTCTGAAGAGAGCTAAATACAAGACCTAGTCTTCATCAAGATTTTTTGACAGTATTACAATATCAGTTAATTTTTTAGTAATTAACACAACAGCTTTAATTGAGCCTTTTATTTTCTGACAGTACTTAATTTGTTCATCCACCATTTTCCAAAGGAACTAAAGCTTCCTTTCATAAAGAAAGACACAATTAATATTTTAGTAAGTGAATATTTGTTAAGTTCCAAAACGAAAGAGTTTTTAAACTTTGGTCTAACAATAAAGGCACCCTAACAGTTGAACTACAGGAGTACAAAGAGTGGCTCACAGTACAGGCAAAGCCTTAGTGCTTAGTGCCATAGGAGATCCTGGCAGAACCTGACCGCTGGAAATCACCCTATTTAGCTCTGTGGCTGTATTATATTATTCATTTGCTGTGTCTACTTATAATTTAAATTTGTATTCCACTGTGAGATTTAGAAAGCCTTGAAATCTAATTTTTTTCTCTCATGAAAGAGCCTGTACCTTATCTTTACATATATAGAGACACCCATGCTGCTCAGTAGAATATGAATTAACACAAAGAAAATCTAAAGCAATACTACCAAACAGGAAGGTTGTAATTTTTTCATTCAGATTCTCAAATTCCAGACTTTATCTAAAGCTTGATACATCCTTTACTATAAAATACGTCAACTGCAACTCACAGACTATCTCTATACCCATTTCATATTCTACCAATCATGTTTATTCCAATTATGATTAGTGTCATTACTGGCATATTATAAAATACATAAAAATAAAATGGTGACTTTTATATCATCACTCAATATGACAGGTTAGCTGAGCAGAAAATAAGTATTAGATAATGGTCAAAGCAATGTTTTAAAAAAAAAAATTAAAAAAAATCCAAACAAAACAACAAAACAAAGCAAACAAATAAGAAAAAAAAAACGAAAAAAAAAAACCCAAACCAAACCCAAAACACCAAAAACCAACCAAAAACCCAAAGGATAAAAGGGAAAAAGATTCATAGGCACAGCTTTCTTGGTAAGTGTTCACTGCCACGTTCTACTACTGTAGACTTTTCTGCATTATGTACAAAACATACACCAGCAATCAAGTAAATAAAGCAGGGAAGATAATTTAAAATATTCGATACCTCAGCATTTGATCCTTTCTCTACCACTTTAATAATTGGCACCTTATTTTTATCTTCTAAACCGAAACCATAGGTTCCTTCATTAGATTTAATCTGTAAAATAAAATTTTTTAAATATTGTTCAGAAAGGCATTTTAAAAAATGAAGTATCTCTTCATTAAATAACAATAAACTGTCCTAATATATTGTCACTATGACCAATTTTTTACTCATCAAAGCACACACTGATGGCGTTTCACTCACCAGTAATGATTTGGCTATGACATTTTCCACTACTTTCAGATCATGTTTCATGAGTCTGTGCTTCATATTTGATCCTTCCATTTCTTCATCCGCATAAAAACGGAACAGCAGTGGTTCATCTTTAAATTCACTTTTCTCTAACACTGTATGACAGAAACCAACACATCATAATGTTTATTTTCTTTTGAACTCTTGAATATCATGTCTTTCATGAACCATAAAATACTGAACTAGCATACACATACTGAATGCTAGCAAAATATTTGTGTGTGTATGGATCTAGTGAAATCTTTATTAACATACACAACAATTTTTATTTGGATGTATTATAGAGGGATAGGCATGACTAAGCTCATTTTTCAACTACATCATCTGGATTCCACCAAGTTGGGAAAGATATATTAGCCTAAAATGGTTTTAGTGAAAGGTTTTAGGTAGGTTAAATGGTTTTAGGAATGTTTCTTCCTAAAAGGTATTTCAAAACATGGTTTTGAAAAGTTCTGCTGGGCAGCTGCTGAAGATGCTCACCATCAAGTTCTGGCACTCTCCAGATGGTGAAGCATGCCGGGTTCACACTTAGAAACAGGTTTGGTGGGGATGAGGAAGCAAGCAGAACAGCCAATGGATGCAGTTTGTGTGTTCAAAAACCAAAGAAAAAATAATGAACAATACCAGAGAGAATGTTCTCACCCCTTGTCTAAACAAGCTGATAAAAAAAGAATTTCTTCCTCTTTTCATTTCAGTAAGTGACCTACTACTTCAAACATTTCACTGAAATTTTTCCTCTGATGGTATTAAATGGGACCTCATTCACCTTATTTGGTGCTGCACGTATCTCTGGTCTCCTCTCCCTTTTTTGTTCTTTGCTATCCTTATTATTTTCTCATTTTTCTCCAATCCACTTACTCCCATTGTCACCACTTCACTTTTTTGAAGTCACACTCCTCCATACTTTATTCATTCCCCCTAATATCTCACATTTCTTTCCTACGTAATTTTTTATTGCCTCATCAGTGCCAACATGCATTACTTTCTCAAGACATTTCTTGCAAAGTGACTAATAAAACTGCCCCCACTAAATCCTGTAAAGGATTAATTCCTCAGCACGTGCTATAAAATTTGATATAATTTTCAGAGTATACAACAGCTATTTTTTTCCTTGAAGATTGTAGCATCAGTCTCTTTAGTGATAAAATAGAAGAACTTTCCATCTGTTCTGTAATATCTTTATCAGCCCCTGCATTTCCTTCCAACTGTGCAGATAACATGAAACAGAAAGTAAGCACAGCTTGTACAGAATGTATTTACTTACCATGGTGCATAAACCCATTATCACAAAGAGCTACACCAAATATCATAGCTTCCTCCCTTGTCCGGCAATCCCCCTGTTAAAAAACAGTACTTTTTAATATATATTAAAATGTATTTTAATTAATTCCATTTATAAAATGGAAACTGTGCACAATGGCGTAATCTCACAGGGATAGCAACTGCTGTAGATTACATTTACCACCACCATCTTTACGTATACATTTCTAGCATACATATATATATATATAAAAATCAGTATATACATGTTTATCATAGAATCAGAGAGTAGTCTGGGTTATATGCTGTAACACTTTATAATTACAAATAAATAGGAAAATACTTCAGTATGACTACATTCTCCATAAAAATAGAACATAATAGAATCCATAACCATCGGAAAATAAAAGTTTTAAACTTTTATTTTATGGAACTAGTGCATGTTGACAGAGGGAACAGGATACCATGTTGTTTTTTCTTGTTCATTTAAAATGAAGCAAAATTGGTGGCAGCAAATTGGTACTGACTTTTGCTCATCTAGTTAGCAATTTAGAGTTTCTCACTGTATTTCATTTTAAGCCATGGACAGCGTTCTATGCTGAATCAGAAAGCTAAGTGTCATTAAAACAGTTCAATTCAATTTCAAATAAGGAAGATAAGCACAATAGGGATGAACAGCACAGCTGATGACAGCTGATTTCTGTTACTTTACTAATTTAAGAGGCTTATACTTACATACACTGTTCTAATAACCCCTACAGAAAGTGTTTGCACATTTTTCTTCTTGATATTATCAGTAGCTTTCAAATTAGAATTTAAATGCAAAACATACATAAATCCAAAGGTGTCTACTTGCCTGGGCAATCAACCAATCTATGAATTTGTTAGCCATAACCACAGATTTGTAGGTTCTCAAGTGATAGTCTTTATCCCTGTTCAAAATAACACAGAACAATTTTTAAAGATCAAACAAAAGCTTAGAAGAAAGAGAAAAATACTTGTAGTCTATGAACAAGTTACTCCAAGCATGAATTGAGCACTTAATAATGGTTGAGAAGTTTTCTTGGGAGGAAAAAAAAAGAGCAAATTAAGTCCTTCTTGTAGACAGAAAGGAGGAGTCTGGTCACATCTTATTTGGATGTTATTGTCACTGGAGTATAAAGGCAGGTGTGTTGTTACAGTTGGGACTCTTCAAACAAGGCAATGGTGTGTTGGTAAAGGAGTGTACTAATATATACAGTAAGCATATAAGCATATCCATCAGGACCTAGGAGGCTCCAGAAGTCCACTAAAAAAAGTTATATTGAACAGAGTTGGCAGCCATTTAGTGGTTCAGTTACGCTTTTTGTCTGGATAGCCTTTCAATCTTATCTGATTACTCTCAAAAGACCAGTCTTGAAAGGATGGGTTAGGTTCCTACATTCAAACACAGCATCTCCAGATCATGTACTTCTTCCAAATGACTCCCTCAGGATTTCCCAGTTGGACTCACCTAATTACTGGGGTAAAGAGACTGTGAAGGCGACAGTACAGTCGTACACCCTGTGAAAGAGGAAGAGGCAGTGAGTTAACCACACATTCACATCACAGACAAGAGGCAGGGACACAGTAAGGAAGACTGTACGTTCTCAATGGATTTCACTTACGTAGCAAAAAGGTCTGTTCAAATTTCTATGTATTTTCATGTGCCAAAACAATGTTTCCAGATAACAATATAGATGAATAAATTATGAGAAGGAAAATATTTCCAATGTAACCTAAGCTTACTGAGACATACGCAAAAAAAGATTAGCTTTAAGGTAGCATTAAAAAATTCTGAAAGTTTGAAATACTTTGAAAGAAAAGCACACAAAAAATAAAGCAATGTTTCCATGCATTAAGGTTGTCCCAAACAGCGGTTGCTATTCTACACACAACTGAGTAATTAAAGTAAAAACCACTGCATTTCATTATATGCATCAATATTTTGTTTACAAATTAGAATTATAACTAATCAATTTTAAAAATGCAAAAAAGATTTAGAGATTAGAAATGCTTTTTATTAAAAACAAACAAATTATACATCTGGATTAGTTTAAGAAACTACCATCAGAAAATTGTATTTAAAAAAAGAAAACACATTAGTATTACTTAGCAAACATCAAAACCCAATTATGTTTACAATATGCATGAAGAACAATGTATAATGATTAAAAGTTGTGTCAAATTAGATTCCATCCTACTTTGCTCTGCCTGGGAGTTCAGTATTGCAGATTCCTCTAGATGAACCTTACATTAACAAGTGGAGCAAAAAACTAAATTATACTGCAGTGTAATACCCAAACGCAGACATTTTCTACTGACTCAAAATCATGACAAATTTGAATATTAATGACTCTAAAGGCAACTTTGATCAATCTTTTCATTATTCTCAGTAGCATAGATGGGTAGGACTACCTATTACATTTAAACATCTATGTGACTATAGATTTACTGCCTTGTTAGGGCGCTAATGAAGGACACTCAGATTTCAGAGAAACTTAAAAACTGTTTCCTACATATATCTTCATATCTATGAAAAGGGACTGAAAAATACAATAGACTGAACCTCAGCTTCAGGATCACCCAGAAACACAGGCAATGCATCCTGCATATGAAACCATTTAATAGCAATTATAACTACATAATAGTAAACTTTCATTTTTGTATTTAAAATGTGTAACAACTAGCCAAAAGCTTACAAATGGAAAGCTGAATTTGATTCACGTAAATATAGAGTGGCAACTCTGAGGGGATCTTGTTTATCCCAGCATATCTTACATTACTTTTTAAGCAGAATCTCAGTTTCTGATGTGTTCTTCCTAATAATAGCAACTATTTTATTCTGTACCTTGGAGATCACATCCTGCATCTCATTTCTGGGGTAGTACGTTCCATCATCATATCGGAATCTGTACAGCATGTGCTCAGGTTTGAACTGGTGCTTATCTGTAACTAAATTTTTAAAAAAAGTATTGTTAGATGACTTTCTGAAGAAACCAACAAGAGAGAGGAAGCTCAGCATCATTTCTTCTAATAACAGCCCACTCCACAGCCATAGGTAGATTTCAAACAGGGAGGGCAGGAAGCCCAGTTAGATCATCTGCCCTAAGCTCCTTTATGCCACTGGTAACTTCTTACAACATTTCAGTAGTACAGAAGAAAACAAACAATTTCAAATCACAGGGCAAATAATAAGGAAGACAAACAGGCAGGGGACAGCATGAAAAATTAGGCATTCAAGTCTCTTTAGTCTTCAGTACTTTTGCAAAGTTTATCAAGCAAGTAGCCAAGTAAGACTCATTTTACAACTATTCCTATTATTCTTCCACATTATTTTCTGTCCTCATTCTTGATGAGGCCAATCTCAGATGATTCAGTAAATTACAAACACTTCATAACATGTTTGACCAGTCTTGCAGTGGAAACAAAAGAGAGAGAGGAACGTCTTCCTCTATATATACCCATCCAAAGGTCATAAGTGCAAGACATTGGCAGTCATTATGAAGATGTTGATAATCTATTTCCCCAAAGACCTGGGAAAAAGGATCTTTACAGGTGGACTTCCGGAGATTCACAGGATTCCAGCAACAAACCTCACGACTTCAAATGCTTTGTCAAAACAGTCATATCGTAGGATACAAACCTTCTCCTAGAAACTGTACTGCTGCAAATCTTTCTGAAAAAAAGCTGATCCATTTGATGGCTGAGGACAGCATTAGGCATTATCACCATCCTAAGATAACTACTTTATTAATTAGAGCTTTGCTTGCAGTTGTAAGCTTTCATTTTGAAAGTCAATTTACATGTCATCAACTGATAAAGGAGGGTACTGTAATGTCCTCATTTATCAGAATAACACACCTGACAGAGTTAGGTAATTCTGTGCATGCCTTCCTACACCAAGTGATTAAGCCATCATACATAATTCCCTTCCAAAAATTTAGTTAGGCACCATAAACTTGTATAGTAAGGTGCCTTCTGTCTGTGTCATTTTTCATGCCCCTTCAAGCTCCTCAGTATTTCCACCCATCATCTGATACACAGACATAAAAACTGAACTGCATATATTAAGCGGTTTCACCAGTGTCATGTGCAAGAGCAAAACAGGCTCTCTACCTGCATGTGATATATCTACTAATAGTAAAACCCAGGACACTACTCCAATTGCCTTGAACCGATGGTTCATGCTACGATGATTATCCAAAATAATTCCTAAGCTCTTTTACATATCATTGCTTCTAAATAAATGAGATACAGACGATGAAATTTTCACATATAATGCCTAATGTAAGTATCTAAGTGAATTTTAATGGATTGTGACCATTTTACTAAGAAAAAAAGATCTAGCACTATAATTAAAAAACATGCCTACTGTTAAAGAAAAATAACCTATTCCAATAGATTAACATATACGAAGACTTTTTTTATAACCAGCAAGTTCCGAAAATAAAAAAACCACCATCAAAACAATTTTGCCTAAAGTCAAATTATTCCTCACTCTTACAGGGATGCGCTGGGAGGGTACGAGGCTTACAAAGCACCTTTCCTTTCTTGCATGCCCATGACAAACAGAGCAAGCTATGCCCTCTGAAAAACACAAGTACCTCTCTGTCTCTGCAGTTCCAACTTACCACAGTGCACCAGAAACTAAGGGAGTGGTTCCACTGAGCTGGAACATGCTGGGTTTCAAACACTTAAGCTCACAAAAAGCTGCATTACCACTCAAATAAGAAAGCCCAAGTAGTTTTGTGTTTCATTTCCAACACTATACTCACATTTATGCTGGGATAGGTATTTATATGGCATACGCTAAGAAAAGGGAACTGATCGAGGCTTAAACTAGTCTTTTAATTTTTTTGCCAAGGAAATTTAAATCAGATCATTACATCAGTCCAAGAAACTGCACAGCCACATAAATACCTATTCATTTTAAAACTATCTGATATTCAGTTTATTTTTGTAACTATAAAGCTCCTTAATCCATTGAGACAAAGCTTCCATCTCTAATCAGCTGCCAAGTGAGTGGACAAAGTGTCTCACTCCATTGACTGGTATCGGTCATTTCAGAAATCAGAGAATTCCACCACGTAGATTTAAAAAAGCAGCATACAAACAGGTTTTTCCCCTTATATAGAAGTGGAGGGGGAAAAAAAAGGAAAAACTATAACTTTTCTACTCGCTAGAGTTCACACACCAGGAAGTAAAACAATGTCCATCACAACATGGTTCTGTCATTGCTAGAATGAACTCCAGCACAGTGACAATAATGGACAGCCTAGTGAATATGCAAACTCTCAACAAAGGCCTCTACAATATTTGCAATGTAAATAACAGCCCAACTTTCTTCCTCCCTTGCTCCGTCTGTGAAAACAGATGGTTCATTCAACTTTATTTTAGGAATGCTATTTTCAGTGAACCACAGCTGGATTCACTATTCAAAGTAGCATGTCTGGCTCACATTTCTATGCTCTAATATAATTACCCTTTTATCTCATGAAATTACACAATATTCATTTAACTCTGCATTGAGAAAATCTATGCATGTATTTAGGATATAAATTACAAGATCAGGAGAAGAATCTTTGGCAACAGAATCATTTCATTGAAAACAATTCAGTGTGTGTAGTAAACATAATAGCATCTGACATTTGAATGATGGTGGAGGAAAATCATGTAGACTGACATTAAAGAAATAAAGACTACATGACTACTGATGAATAACCTTAACATTTTTCCTCCAACTCCACGGATGTTTAAAACACACACAACTAAGTGGCACTATGTTTCTCCCACTTTCTTTCCAGTCAAGGACACTAAAATCATTGCAAATAAATTAAGTATTCAATTGCTGGCTGGAGTATAGACATATTAAAATGTATATTTTCAAAGATTCCATCTAAATTTACACCCTAGATCTATGATGGAACAGTAACTAACTTGACAGCTTTGTTTTGACTGACTGTATCTATCGTATATGGTTCCGTAAAATATGGCTTCAAAACCAGAAGTTTCTCCAGTTTGCTTATATGGTCCTGTTAGACTATACCTTGTAATAATGACAGAGATGAGCACGTGTTCTGGTAAGAGAAAAATGTTGCCAATGCAAATTACCTGCAGAAATCAAACTTCTGTATTGGCTAAAAAAATGAACCATTTCAGTGATACTTCTCTCCACAATGAGCTAAATGCAGAGATTTGGCTGCAAATTTCGGCAGAAAAATATCAATTTTAGTAACTATACATTGTAGTGAAAAGAAGGTCTTAAAATTCAAAAGATTAAACTGTTGGGTTACAGATTCATGAGCTCCACTTGTAACATCTAACAGGTGAGTAGGCACATTTATCAAAACAGCCAGCTGTGACTCACTCTCTTGTAAAGTTCTTAGTTGAACGCCTATTCCTAAAATGCCTGGCCTTAAATCCTGGAAAATCCTTACAAGCAGTGTGTTATTCTATGTTCCCCCAGAATTTCTTTTTGCTTACAAGAGAACAGCAATTTTTCTCTAGGTCCCCTTTTCCAGTGTTGTGATCCCAACAGCATAGAGGAACTGATTAAATCAGTGGAGCCTTTCCCACTAAATCTGCTATGGACATGGACAGTGGCTCCATGAGGCCCTGCAAGGATATAATGCAGATTCAACAAGCTGTCTTGTGTCAACAAGACCATCTTTTTGTCAAACAAAATTAAGTCCGTTCTAGTAACAACAATTATCTTGAAAATAAGTAAGTTTAAATTAACTAAATTTACCATGATGAATAATGCCATTCTCTAGCAAAGCCTGGCCAAGATGAACACCTTCTTCAGATTTGTGTATCTCTCCAATTTCCAGCAGCCAGGACACAAATTCACTGAAAAACAGATGCAGAAAACAAACTTTACATCTCATACCACCAGATCTACTGCATTTCTCTCTCCATTACTAGTATTTTTTACTAGTCTCGTAAATGATTTTTTTAGCCAAATGATCCTCAAAACATGACACCACCTCTAAAAAAACCCTCACTCTTTACAGCTTTTCTATTATTTTGACATAACCACATACGGTTTCCCACGAGATGTCTTTTCTGCTCATAAGTTTTCCATGCATTAAGTTAACCTGGCACACAGTGAAGATCTTCCATGTTTTCTGGGATGCTCTTAACTAGCAGAGCCACACTTGACCAGACAGACCAACATAAGGCAATCCCAGGCATTCCTACTGCGCTGCCCAGGGTAGATATGCCATGATGACAGAACAGTAGGCTTGTTACTTGCAAGGTGTGTCAAACATATTGACATCCTGAGTATATACACCTATTATATACTTCATGTGCAGGAAATGCCTGGCTTGCATCAAAATAAAGCTGATGCAGTTCAGAGACATCAGATCTAGAGCACATAAAATGTGCATGTTACAAATCAAAAGAGAAGTGTAATGAGGTAATGTAACCTTCAAATTCATGGGTTTTAACTGGTGACCCTGGGACCAGCAGAAGCATTCTTCAAATCGGTCCACTCCAAAAACAGCACAGAAAAGCAGCTATTTGATGGTAGGTTTAAATGGCTCCTCACCCATGAGCATGTTCTTCACCTGCATCCAACAACTTCACTGAGGAAACATGATTCAACCATAGCTTAATCATTCATCTTAATCCTATCCTGGTTTCAATTCTCTTCAACTATGTCACTTCTGACAGCACAAAAAAATCTCCCAAGTTTCTTTTCCCCTTTTGACCCCCCATGGTATCTTCTCAACAACTTATTTGTGCAAAACAGTCTCTATTTTATAAAAATGCTTTTCATACTTAACTTACGGCCCTAAGTTTTCATACTTATCTTATGGCCAAATGAAATAAGTGATAACCCTTCAGTCTCCCAAATGATTTTTTTTCGTGTACACATTTTTAGAGTATCTATTTCTCTTTCAGTCTTCTCAAGCCGTAGGCGTAATATGGCATTATAAAGATCCTCCTGATAATTTAAGCATGTAAACCTTATTTAGTAACTCTGTTCCTGACCTTCAAGCAAGAGGAGGACAGCAGCTGTCTTAAGAGACAAAGATTACTTAGGTGGAATAAATGAAATTTTACACTCCAAACTAGTCATTACAGAGACAAAATCCATTAAACAAGTTAGGAATTATTTCTTGAGAGAAACTAATTCACTTGATGCATTTCCGTATTTTCGTCATGCCCTTTGCAAGCCTTGTCTCTTCAGCAGAACTACTTTGCAAAACAAGTACACATTCATAAATTTCAGGCAGACCATTTTACATGGTCTCACATTTACTGGCTAAATTCTGTGAGGCAAATAGGTCTAACAGACATTACAAATGAAGCACGGTTTCTACAGAACCTCAAAGAAGATTTAAAATGTGAGTTTAGATGGTGAGAATTCATACTGTCAAATGTATATAATACCTTCCAAGAAAGCATTTGGGGAACGTGGTTAATTTCCTCTTCCTGTCTTTGATGAGATTCCCTTGTTTGCACATCATTTTGTATAACCTTTCTCCTTGCTCAGAGATCATCACCCAAGTGTCCTGTTCCATGCCCAATTTTAAACCTGCCAAAAATGCATTAACATTTTATGAAGTGATAGTGCCATTGTATTTCAGTATCCTCCCTGAAATGAAGAAGCAATACCAACATTTTACATATAAAAAAAAGTAAAGGAACTGTTTTTCATTATTTTCTAAACAATAAAGTTAAACCATGAACATCTGATCTTCATAAAGCATAACCAAAAGATATTTTCCTCACAGGGCAGTTAAATTGTTACTCTATTGACATCACCATTTATTTTGTAGTAATAACAGGCTTCAGTATACGAACATTTGCAAGGGAGTAGTCCTATCTTCACAAGTTTAAAATAAAAAGCTTTGGTTTTGCTCTTACCATGTGATAATAAAAGGATCTTCACTTAAAGGAATATTTTTCAAATGTCCAATTAATAGTAGTAACAAGTTATCTGCTATACATATGCTAGTTTCACATAGATAATTCACCCCTTTTCCACAAAAGCATTCAGGCTCGGCAGGGGAGGTGGAACTAGAAGATCTTTATGGTCCCCTTTGACCCAAGTCATTCTATGATACTCCATCTGAGTAAGAGTCTGGTACTTCTTTAGTAATGAAAATACAGCCTGAAGAAAAGTGTCTGTCATGAGAAAAAGCTAACAGTGGTACTGGGCACAGAATAAGGAGTGTCTCTCATTATCCATGAACCAGATAGTGGTAATGTAACAAACAAAATCTGAAGTACCTCAGGGAAAAGAAAATTTAATTAATATACTACTTCTGGAGCTTATGGGACATTGACATTTTTATTTGTATTGACTTTTTGAATCAGGTCATCACAGCATCATCAGTCTAAAGATGATCATCTTTTAAATAAATTTCTAACTTGCTGAATGCCTCAGGTGTTTACAGGAAAGCTGCCAAATTGACAAAAAATTTCTGCAAGAAGTTTCCAATACATCTTGATTTCCCCTAGCAAGCAAATACAATCTATGAAGTGGCCCTAGTTCATAATTTGATTACAAAAACTGAAAACTCTGCTAAATTACTGAATTCAGGGCACTCTCTCCTTTTTCTTCAGCTTCTGCTACATGGATTCCAAATATAAGTACAGATTTAGTTTCTCTCAGTCCATTGACTCTCTGAGTCTTCCAACTCATTTGGTTTTTGATGATTCTGTGTTGCAATCTGAACCTATGTGTGCCTCATCTCCTCTTCCTTTCATGGTTGTCTCCTTGGTGGCAAATCCACTGAGAACATCAGGAGGTGAAAGTTTTCACAAATCATAGGATGCTAAAATCCTAATACATGCCTTGGCTTTGGGATGGCTACCTCAGACCTCCAGCTTGCCAAAGTTTAGCTCAAACTCATTTCTACTACCAGCTGCTCAATTGATTAGTGTGAAATACAGAGAATTCATCAACACAAAATACTCCTACTTACTCTTTGTATTTCTTATGTAAAGCATCAAGAGCCTAAGGGGGACATGAAACTTAACAGAGAACTGAGATTTACTGAAAACTTTTTACTCAGTTCTACACAAGATCCTATACAGAACCAGACAAACCTGGGGTTTTATGCATTTGACACCATGTCTACCACATCGCTTTTTCATTTTTAGAATATTTTTCGTATTTTCAAATATGAGTGTTTAGACCTCTAAAGCATCTTTTTAGCTTTTCTGCTATTAATTCAAGATGACACTACTGATTAGCCAGTGCTGAGACACCCTACTTGTAACTCCGGTCCTACAACAGATATTCTAGAAGCATCCAGTAATCAACTTTAAAAGACCAAAGAAAATATTGTTAGTGTACATTTACAACAGAGGCACAAACCAACAGTTACTGCAACAGGCGACAGAAATTCTACACAAATCAGGAAAAGAATCACAGATCTAAATACAAGGTCATATTTTCTTTCAATATCAAGGCTCCAAACAACAATACTAATTAGGATATTTGAGCTTGCAAATGAAATTAGCTCCAGAAAATGATGATGTGTCATCTTTCCCTGCTTCTACTTTGTGCTGGGTTCACCTTGAACACATGAAGTTATTCGTGGTCATATTTGAGATTAGGATTATATTTCATCCAAGTATTCTTCTTCCTTAATTCAGTTACTCAGAAACATAGTGGTTTTCCAATAGTGATTGGAAATTGTGATTACTTTCTTGGGTAGGAGAAAATACATCCAAGATGGAATTATGAGTGTGTTCTGTACCATTTCATTTGGATCATCTGCATTAAGATCCAACACAGAAAGCCTGCTTGTTTCAGTGATTCAAATGGCCAGTCACAAAGGGAATCAGTCCATAAAATCCCACAAGACATTTAGGATAGACTCTCAGATACCACAAACCATGATAATACACAAGCCTCAATGAATTTACGGCAATTTATACTGGTTGAGGATAAGTTGTAAAATCACAGATAAATCATCTCCCTATTTCCCAAACAGCATTCACTACCAGCATGTATGATTCAAGACATTATGCCCTTCCCAGTACAAGTTTGATTTATTTTTCCTACACTGGTATTCATAAATCCTCAGCTGAACGTGACACCACAAGTTTGCCTACCAGCTGGTTTTGCTTTATATCTCAACATAAAAATACAGTATGGCTTTCTGGCAAAGCAACACAAAGAAGTTTATTAACCTACCTTTTCTTCTCTCTCGTTCTTTCAAAATAGCTTCCAGCCATTCTTGCTTCTCTTCAGGGGTTTTTGCCATGCATACAAACCATTTATTCTTTGCTGTGTTGTGGATCTTCCAGCCATTAATAACAGTGTGGCCACTGCTGTGGTAGTCAGCTGGGAATAGATAAAATTGATTAAAGAGCACCAACTCTTAAAAAAAGCAATAGCGATATGTGTCACAATAACTAAAAACTCTTATCACTACACATAAAAGCCCATACAATACAGAGGAATAAAAATTAATTTAGAGTTATCTGTGCCGCTTGTGAACTGTGTTAAAACTTAATAAACTGTAATTTTAATTTTAGTAAATAATGCCTTTTTTAAAACATAACAGAGAACTGCCTAGCATATGGAAGAAGGTATAAATTCAACATTAAAACAGGCCAAGTCCTATTAAAAGAAAAGAAAACAGTACTTGAAGTACTTTTGGGTTAAACTGTAATGAATAATTCCTTAAACAAGCAGCATTGTGCTTTTGCCCCTTAAATTGCACAAAGTTGCTGTGCTGTTTGACTGATTTACTATTAAGTGTAAAAAAGGACTAAATACACAGAGGGAAAAAATACAATTTCAATTTCACAGGTAATCAAAGCACAGATATTTGGTGTATCTTTACTGGCTACCTGAATAAGCAAATATCTACCCTTACTAGTTTAAACAAACTGAAATATAATAAAGATGTTTCTGATCTAAAACCAAATGCATACTTTCTGAAATATGTTCCTAACAGTCTTGTGTTCAGTGTGCACATTACAAGAGAGGTAAGGGCTGCTGATGTTCTTAGATAACTCGAACTCCCAACACTTAACATGTAAAAATACCTATGCTATAGAAATCAAATTATTTACTACTTATTACTCTATATTTACTTCTATAGCACTGGATTTTACCATGCTAGTCCATAAATCTCATTCAGAAATTTCAAAACTAATACTCCTATCCTTCACTAGGATTACATGCATTTCCTAGGGGAAAATTTGTGAGGTGTAAATGTCTTATGATAAGAAATAATCTTTTTTTCATAAAATACAGACTAAAAAACTACAGCTAGCAACTACAATACAAAACATTAAGAAAATCAAAGGTCAGTATTTTCTCACCACAAACTTTCATTAAGAGGAAAAAAAGTCCTAAGGCCAACCCTGAACTAGTGCAATAACTACACAGCTTTTTCTTTAGTAAATACTTTTTCAGCCCTATTTTTTATTATGAGATTTTCGGAAAACGAAACCATTGCTGAAATGCGTGCTAAGATTTATCATAAATCTCAGCAGACATGCTAGTATCCTTTCAATAATGTTGCATTTTAATTAGATGGAAAGCAGCCAAGCTTTGTGTACTGGACTGGGAGATGTCAGGAACTACTCGAAAATCATGAGACTGATGGCTAATTTCTAAACCAACAAAACTTTCTAGTACTCAAAGCACGTAAAAAAGTGCAAGCAAGTCTATGACAGGGGAGAAAATCAAGGTTTTTTTCCAACACCATGTTTATGCCACTTACCTATTTATCATACTTTTATTTGCATAGCCTATACATAATATCCTTTGTCTCTTTAAAAACATTATTTCTTGAAAATTACCCATCATACTATTTATTCACTCCTAGAAAATCAGACTCAAAAGTCAAGGACAGGAAATAAGAATTGGACAGGAGCTCTCAACTGACAGACAGCACATCCTCGGAGACCAGAGGCAGAAGCACTACTGAAGGAAGTAAAGTTAAGGTTCGTTTTTTTATTTATTAAGTTAGAGGTGAATACATATAAAACTACAGGGTCATAATTTTCCTGTGGTCTTTGTTACTGTATTTCTGAACCATAGCAGTTAAAATTGTGGCCAAAAAAAAAAAAATCAAAAATGAGGGCTCAGACTCACAAATGGATTTAGATCCCCCCACTCTGAACAAAAATTTGGTGTTTAATTAGTAGCTTAATTCAGGAAAAAAATGGTGTGTCCAGACACCTGAATTTCTCAATGTAGAGATGACTTTTTAAATATGCAGCTTCCTTCGCATTTGAGGATTTGTAACTGCAGGGCCAGGAGCACCCTGGCTGTTTGACCACACTCACCTCATTCCACCACAAACTCACTGAATTCTGTGAAAAGCTCAATCACCAAGCTAGGTACTGTCATTGCTTAATGTATACAGAGGACACCGAGCTCAGGAGGAGGAAAATGCGTAGCTGTTGTCCAGTTTTACTATAGTAACACACTGCTGTGATGCCCACTTTGACTTCAGCCTCTGTCTTTTCTGCTTTTTCTTTTGCTCTTCATGCTTCCCATGAAGGGAAGCAATCCCTACAATCCTCCAAGGCTCCCATGAGCAATTTGTTCTCCCCAATCCACCCATGTCCATAGTGAAGAGCATTTCAGCATTAAACTGTCAACCCATATAAACTCCTTCCTTCTTTGGACTGGCTATTGCGCAAAATCTGGTCAAGAGCTGCTGGCCAGCCAGGAGGTTCACGTGACCTGACTGCCCAGCTGCCCTGCACATATGCACACTCTTCACATCAATGCAATCACAGTCAGGCTAAATAAATAATCTGCAAACCTGACATAATGGTTACAGAAGGAAGAAGAGCACAACACTGCAGTTTGCTCCATGCAAAGTCTGAACAAGCATGATCAACAAATCATTAAACCTACAACTTTCCTAGGAAAGGTGATGAAAGATGACACCATCTTTTATTGTGACTTGGTAATACATTAAAGCTTGTAATTTGAGCTGCAATATATTGTTCAAAATACAAGACTCGTATCTTTGAGTGATGCATAAGAAGCTATTTGTTGCATCCATATACAACAGAATTTTCTTCTTCCCTTGAAAAAAATAAACAGAAGTCTCTGTATTGAAGTACTTTTAAGTTTCTCAGACTTAGAGATTCTTAGAAGCAGCAAGGAAATAATTGCTGCACAATATCAACTACCATCCTCCAAGTATACTTTTTGATACAGTTTCTAGTTACTTTTATCATGTTGTGGTTTTTTCTGTATCACGCCTCATTTCAAGACTAGAGGGGACAGAACTACTATACTAGAGGCAAACATAAATCTGATATTTCCTAAGTCTCGAGTCCTTTTCTTCATAAACTAAATACCATTCATTTAATGGCCTTTAGAAATGTATTTTTCTCTCAAAACTGGATTTTAAAAACTGCTACAGAAAAAAGAATACCATTACCACAAAACCACCTTTCTCATATTTGCAAGTGGTTATGCAGCCACATTATTTTAAGATCAGAAATAGTCTGCCCTGATAAGTAATACACATTCCACTTTAATCAGTGCAATCAAGAAAAAACAGAGTGTTTCATGGTGCTGAAACAAAAAAAAGAAAGCTTACACCAACTGTACTGCTCAGACAAGGCCTAATTTCATCAAAGAAAAATTGCTTTTCAGAAAAAGCTTTGTTAATTTCTGTAGGCATGTCATTAGCATGATAATAAACCACACTGGGAATCTGTTTTACTATTTCTATGCTTCTACTCACAAACAATGAAGACTACATTCCTAAATCTATCAATGTTGAGAGCAAACACTCTCATTTGGTCCTGTTCCCTGGAGCTCCATGTTTCCTTACATAAAGTGAGCAGGGGATACCAAAGTCTACAGTAAGGAACTGTGGAAAGTATCATCTAGACTCAACACTCTTTAATGTTTATAAAGAGATCCATCTGGAGTGCATGACAAAGAGTCCTGCACAGATATGAAAATATAAGCACTCTGAACCCAGAGCTTCCACTCTAAATTAGGAATTACAGAAATTGATGGGTAATAGATGATTACAGAGAATAAAATAATACATTACCAAAATAAGCACATGCAAACCTAATGTGGGTGACACTAGGACAACCATATTACTCCTCCTGGGAATGCTATGAGACAAAAAGAAAGCAGCAGAATACTCCTGGGTTACAGTTCAAACACAGATGACTACAGGGGATGAGAAACAAGACACCTGGGTGTAACAAATGAGAACAGTAAAGAAAGCAGAATAGAGTAAGGTTAAAGAAGGACATCATGATCTGAGTGAAAGAAAAAGCATCTGTGTGAGGAGAGGGAATACAGAAGTCTCACAAGGAAGGAAAACAGCGGGTAGAATTAAATAAAAAAAAAGAAGAGGGTGACAAGAAAAGGGCAGAAAGGTGTCACAGGCCACAGAACTAACACAGGCATTTCCATATTGCAAAGAGAACCACAGAAAAGAGGAATGAAATAGCAGTAATTACAAGGAAAAATACATTTTAAGATATTGCATAAACTGAAATGGAAAAAGCAGAAAATGTGGTGATAAGGAAAAAAAGCAGGAAAGAAGAATCATAGAATGGTTTGGGTTGGAAGGGCCCTTAGAAATCACCTACGATGATCAGGGACATCTTCAGCTAGATCAGGTTGCTCAGAGCTCCATCCAACCTGACCTCAAATGCTTCCAAGGATTGAACATCCACCAACTGTAACAAGTTAGAAATCAAAGTAACCAAACTATTAATGATGTTCCAGAACTGTGGAAAGGAGTATGGATTTTTGAAACTATGTGTATATAAAAGTGACAAGATTTGATATGGCTCAGGAGAGCAAGGGGGAAGGAAGTCCCCCCAGGACTGGGCGCAAGGCTATAGGAAATGGGCACAGTAGCAGAACTTCCTTTGGCTAAAGGAAATCAGACAGCTGGTGTCTGGACATAGAGGAAGACCATTTGTGCTTAGCCACATTATAATTGAAGATTCATTGAGGACGAAAACAAACAGGCAGAAAGGAAAATGAACATTGTAAAAAAAGACCAAGGACTGAATAGCTAGAAAAAGTAAATGAAGAAAGGTAGGAGAGATAGAGGATCAAAGAAACATTTTCTGAAGCCAACACTAAATGCATGGCAATATGTGGGGAAGAATCAGTTAAAGATAATAGCTACAGAATTCTTGGAATATACATCAAGTAAACGATGGTGGGCATAATCCTCTGGACACAGTAATGTTAACACTTACAAGCAAAGAGATGCTGTCTTAGAAAATGACATGATGCAAACAGGTAAACTGCCTTTTATTTCTAAAGCATATTTAGGAAGATGAAAGAAAATAAATGAACGGGATTCAAACAGTACATGACAGGAAAGACTGAAATAATCAACTCTCTTTTTTGCATAAACAAAACACTGGGATTTTATGCAAATAAACCTAAAAGTTGGGCAGGGATACAGGCTGGAAAAGGGGAATAGCAGGGTAAAGAATATTGAATGAAATATATTCAACTCAAACAGGCTTGAAGAAATTCACTACAGTGTACCCATAGATAGCTTGAAGTCACTAACTAAATCAGTGGGCCTGGTGAAGGACATCACCCAAAACAGATGTCAAGGAGCTCTTACAAAAAATGTCTGGTAAGCAAAGACAATTAATCAAGTGTGACACCATAGTGCTCCGCCTTATGTTCAGCATTTTTCACCATATTTATCAATAGCTTAAATGGTTCAGTGGTAACATTGTTCATGGAACCAAGTCAAGAAGCATTGCAAGAGCCTTGGGAAACAAGATGTGAATTCTGAATGCTTAACAAATTGTAGAAATGGTAAGATAAAATTCAGTACAGAAAAGAAAGTAATTATCAGTCCTACTCTCAGACATTAACACAATATAAAATATAATGAGAGAGGCACCAGTACTGCACAAAACTCTCTGCTCTAGTATTCTGGAACACAAATGAAAAGACTGAAAAATAATGCTCTGAGAAAAGCCAAACAATCCTGGTATTAGTAGCAGGCATCCCACATTGCAGCACTACAGTAATTATTCTGTCCTACCTGGCACCAGTAAGATTTCAGCTCTAGACACTTCAGTTATGAATTCCAAGCATTTATTAATATAATTTCTTTATAAAACTGAATGTGAATGACAAAAGATGGAAGCAAACTGATGAAAAAAAAAATCCAAAGGACAAAAATAAAATTATAAAATAAGAAATAATAAAATAAAAACACAACACATGAAAAAAGGTTGAAAGACTTTAAAATATGACACGGAGGAAAGAGACAACAGTCTTCCAACAAACTAATTTGTTTCAATAAGAACAATAGTCAACGTGTTCTCCAAGTCAGTTCTACTGTACCCTGTAAAACGAGAAGCAAGAAAACTATTTTGAACACAAGGAACTCAAGAATAGAAAAAAAACAACCTTCATTTTAAAGAAATATTCAATTCCTATGAAGCTTACTTAGAAGTAAAATCATTGTTATTAATGTTCAATTTTAGAACAAAATTACATTAAGAAATGCTTGGAATCCATAGTAGAGGACAAACCTTACACTATTTTAAAATATCAGGAGAAGTAATATATAAATCCCAGAAATTCCCTCCAGACTTACATATTTGCAATGGCATTGCAAGTTTCACATGCCACTATTTTTTTAGCTTTACATTAAAAAAGCCCAAAATATTTTAATTGCAAGAAAGAGTAATTATTGTGAAGCTCAATCTCAAGTTTCTAAAACAAAAACTGACGTGTATAGGAATACCTTGGGTTTTTACTTTACTAATGTTTGTCAGGAAAATTTCAAGTAATCTTATGGGATTATATCCCCTAAGGATATTTTTTAAAAAACCTTCCTTGTGCAACAATTTCAGCATTTATAGTGTTTCATCCCAACAGAGGTGGGCTTTCCACTTGCTGTTATAAATATACCATGTACCTAGGGATAAGTTCTTTAAGAGTGCTGGAATGCTGTAAAGTGAAGTTAAATATGCAATTTCAGTTGAGCAGTAAATGTCACCTTCTTTTATTACTCTGTTCACGTAAGCATAAAGTAGTCGTCTGTGGCTGCCCAGCTAATAATGGATGAAAGCAATGATGTGTCACAGAAGCAGAATTTTGATACAAATAGATAGTGCTTTTAAAGCAGCATCTTATGGTTTCTTTCTAAATATAAGGAGCACCCTCCATTCTCAAAGAAATTACGAAGCTGCTTTTGATTCAGCACCTCAAAAGATGGCTCTGTAAATGAGCCACACAAATATACTCACCGGTTCCATCATCTACATTCTCTACTTCCATCACTTCTGTATTTATCCTGCCCCGGAAAAGGTAACGGTGGCCATCTGTAGATGCTTTGCTGTTCTTCAATCTCCTGAAAGAAGAAAGAGCAGATGAGCACGTCATCCACTCCCTTCTTCTATGTTTCTGCACTGCTACCTGTGCATGTGGCATTTAGAGACCACTGTAAGGATCCCAACACATTTATACCTGCTAACAGAACTGTGGAAACTGCTGCTGAACGGGATGCTGCTGATGGCAATGCAAAGATGCTACAGCTAGTAAGAGTAAGCTGCAAATTCCTGCCTGATTGAGAGTTCATCAGGAAAGTCTCACTCTGTAAAAGCTCTGTTCCAACACTCCGGTACCTGTGTGCCATTGTCTGCCATCAGAGACAAAATACTGCATTGGGAGAGCCTTTCCTCCTAACTGACATGGTCTCCCTATGTTAGTCTAGACACTCAGCACAGAGGTAGTGTGACTGGAAAAAATTAAACGAGAACATCTTTGGATACAAATCTTGACCTACATACCTTAGCATCATAAATGGGATTTATGTATGGAAGAATGAAGACATTTTTCCTTCCTAACATACAGGTTAACTGGGAATTGTAATTAAGGATTGCTGAAGTTCTGTGGCATATTCCAAAGTACTTTGCATTGCTGTAACTGTTCCCAGTGAAGTCAACGCCTTTTGAGAACCCCAGTTCTAGACAGCTTTTCACACCTCAGCTAAGACAGTGATTATTCTCCATCCATTTTTGCCTAGGATAATTAATACTGTATATCAAACAAAGGTCAGTTTCTAAGAATTAAGGATCTCCTGAATTTTGGCCTTCATTCACTCCAAAAAGGTACTAATTTTCAGAAAATTACCTACCTCTCAATCGTTACTTCATTACTGTCTGATGAGTAACTCTACTATACCATAAATTTATTATTCAAAATTTGAGTAATATATTGGAAAAACAAAGACAGCAAAAAAGCAAAACCACCATAAAGCAAAAAGTTTGTGTACATGTTTTTTCTTTCCAAAGTGAGTAAATCCAATAGCTCCACTGAGTTTTATAACTGTAAACCCAAATATGGCATTCCATGTTTACACAACTCTGCCACAAAGGCATCATTATAAATTACACAAAGTACCTCACACCATAAAGGTACGGCAATTTTTGTAAAATTACCAAAATACAAACCTTCTCTCTTTACATACTTGCCAATCAATACTTGAAGTATCTTGCTGGTAATAATCAATTATTTCCCATCTTAAACTTTGCAATTATATTCTAAATTGAGTTACTCCTATGTCTGCAGAGATGTCACCATGGTACCAGCCAAGAACATCATTGCTCAAAACTAAGGAAACCACAGATGACTTTTCATGCATTTTGACGTTTTCATCCAATAGTGCATTTTAGCAAGAATATGGCTACAAAAATATACAACTTAGTGGAGGACAACTGAAAAGATACTATGGAACCAGCAGCTCATTTGTAACTGCTGGACAATAAACTATAACAAATATTAGAAATTTTCAAAAGAAGATGTATCATGTATCCAGGAATCTATCAAATATCTACACAGTAATTTGTATTTAGTGGCTACTCCAAAACAACTTCTGGATTAAAGAGACAAACTTGAGCGTCAAGAGGGATATCTGTACATAGGAGAACCCTTACTTCTCAGAACATTATCTACAGAATCTTGTTGCTGAACTAAGGAATTGCTCTTTGGAATGCAGCAAGAAGCAGCTTTCTGACTGTTTTCTCTGATTACAAATAGAAGGCATGAAGCTCTTGAATCTGTAGAGACTTATTTTACTGTGCAAGCTAAAATACCAATTTGTTTGAACTAAAAATTCAGACTGTTTACACTTCCTAGAAGAGAGTGAGGCCATCACATATAACCTGCTATGGAAAGCTGACTGTTTCTCCCCACACTTCACCACTAGGATTCTGTATCCATATAATTTTTCCCAATTGCTTGAATTAAATACACTGCTCTTTGGTTGGTAAGTTTCCTCTAAAAATGCTAACTTTTATACTGTGGTTCTTACGGAACAGCATACTCATGATTAGCTCTACTGTGAGAAAAAAACATTATTTTTGAAAGTAATCATTTACCTGTGCTTTTTTTTGCAGTAGACCAGAAGATTATCAAAAAGAAAAAATATTCTCTCTTGGATATTTAC
>NW_008236008.1:24280-72998 GCF_000691975.1 Corvus brachyrhynchos
CCTGCTGAAATTTTCAGTAGTAGTCCACTTCGCAGCATTTCTGTGCATGTGTCTGTGATGTTGGACCCCTAAAATTGAGTGGAAAGAGATTAATCTTTTAGTGAGAACTGAAGCACTTTGCATCCAGTAAGGAAAAGTTTCTTATAGAAACTCACAAGTATAACGATTCTCTGGAAAGACTAAAAATACAAATCATGGTAATTTATTGCATTGTAATTATGTAATAATCTGTAATGATGCTTAATACCAGCTTTGTGAATAGATACGGTTTAATCACGAAAGTTTCCAGATTATATTACTTTCATGCAGAGACCTCTCCTGAAAATCAAGCCAACTTTATCCAGTAAGTCTTATCCTCAGCAACTTTATTCAGACATGTGTGAAAATCGGGTTTCACAAGACATAATCTATGCCATGATGAAATTGGAAGCTGAAGCAACCTGGGACTTGAACATCATTAAGGGTATATACTTCTACACTAGATTAAGCTAAACACAAAAATCAAAAAAGGAGCAAGATACAAAATTTGGGCAAAGCTAACAGTGGCATGTGCAGCTAGGACTGTCCAGTATACTTCCTCCTAACCTACTCCAAAGGTGTCAGAATTTTGGTAAGGTTTAGATGTTTGGGATGAAACTTCCCATGCCTCATTTTTGCTTCAAGATAGATCATTCGTGTGCAAAGGCAGCAGGCATTTTCATAAAAGTTGATGAAAGAGAAGTAACTTTAACAAAGAAAAATATTTATATGAAAAATTCATGGCAGTTCTATGTCTTGTAATGAGCAGTTTACCACCCAAGAAAGCCTACCTTGAATTCCGAGGTGTATTTTGCTAGTCTGAAAAATCATGCTCCTGTAGGACAGAGCTGCTGTCCCTGTGCTATATGCATCCAGACACACAATCCTATTGATAATTTTATTTTATATTGTGCTGCCTGCATCAAGCATACACCATGGGTTTGAAGAGTTTCCTGCTTGAAGAAATCAAATCAGCTTGGAAAACCTGCAGAAGCCAAGACTCTCCTGTCCTCTACACATGTTCTGAATGGTTTACGCATGTGATAGCTGCAGTTACTTCCTGTTCTTGATTTAACCACAGTAGTCCAAAGAAAAATGGATTCAATTAAGAGCCAAGAAGCGATCACGCATTCTGCTCTCACAGTTCTTCATCCTACTTTTCATCCTTTGTATGTCACAGCTGTGAATATTGAGCAATAGCTCAGACTGTCCTAAGGAGAATGCAGTCTGTTTACAGAGATAAGTGAGATTGCACAACCATCACACTGCAACACAATTCAGGTCTCTTAGTAAAGCCACTTCGGGATCTACATTAACTAACCACTCCTGCTTCCACTCAGGATCAAGTGATCAAACAAGCCAAGATGAATGTCATCTATAGCCACTACAGCATATTTCCCTTCCTAAGACAGCATTGGCACCAGCATGCTAATTTTACAGTTTTTTTCAAAATCACACACTTAAACATCTTAAAAGCACACTTGGTGATATAATTTAGGCAAATGCTTGTTGACCACAATTACAGAAAAGCGGGTAACTTTTTTCTATTCCATTTCATTGCTTTCGTGTATTAAAACGAGTAAACAGTATCTTATTCTGTGTTTCAAATTTGCTGGTATAGTACTTACTAAGAATTAGCATTTTAAAAGGTTGGATAATCTTAAAGGGTCTTGGTTTGTTTTTACAGAAAACTTCAACTTTGCAGAGAAATGTTATCTTTTTGTAAGGATGCCCAAAAAAATCAGCTTAAGGCTTCAAAATTGTACTAGAAGTTTCAGGTTTCTACAAAAGGATGGGGTTTTTTAATAGAAAGGGTTTTATAAAAAAATTTTGTCTTTTCTTATTGAAGAATTTCATTTTCAGTATAGAAAAATACAACCCTTCCCAACAGTCCTAACAAGATCTGCTACTGTGCCAGCATCATGTCAAAAAATAACACATTTACTATATATTTTAAGTATCTATAAATCAGGCTACCTAACTTATTTACAATTGCTTCATTCATGATTCAAGCTCAATGTGACAGTATGGCAGTCACGGCCACCTGTATCACATTACTACTACTTTCCTAATGTTATCCTCCTAATTTTCTTCACTTTCTAGTATAAACTGCTAGGTGATGAAAACAACGTTCTAGAGATACTTTTTTCCCTTGGAGACATTTCATCCAAAGAGTGAACAGTGTTAATGTCACTTATCAGATACCTTCTGACAAGATCACAACCCATGCTGGTGAGACCGCAGGTCAGTGAATTTTGTTAGTGCTGTTTTATTGGCTGAAGTCCAAGGGAATAAGAAAACAGGATCAGAAGTCACATCTTGCTGTCCTACATAACACTGCTAGTGCAGAAAAATCTCATCACTCCCTTGCCTGTGTAATACTTAGGGTTTGCCTGTTCCTAGACTTTGGATGGGCACAGAGCTGAAATGGAGAAAAAAAAGAAGGGCATACTAGGGGAAAGCACTGCTGTTTCTACATCTGGGGTGAGCACTGCTCTCCACCACACCCCTTCGATACGAAAAACATGCCTGAAGAAGGATGAAGCAGAGAGCACACACAAGCACTGCCATATCCACCAAGGGGACAACCATATTAAGCTCTCATGAAAGATGAAGCTACACCTTAAACCCTCCCATGGGTTCTCAGCAGAAACACCAAGCTACAGTTGATATCCAGCCCAGCAGGACAATTCACTTATCCAGCTCCAAGCTGTCCCTCTCATGGGGGAAGGCTCAATGCTGCAGTAGCATACGAGGGGTCATCCTTGTCCCAGAAGCAGGTGAGGCTTTCTGCTGCACAGCTAAAACTGAACTACACTACCTACAATATTGTTGGGACAAGTATTATCAGAACTTTCTGACACAAACACGTTTTCATTAAGTGTTTGCACTGAAACTACCACAGGAATTTCCAATATGAGCAACTTGAACCTGAAATGCAATTTGCTATTTCAAAGATTTCACAGACACTTATACTCAGTGCTTGTAAGAGAAGATGATAGCGTTGTGTTGGGATCCCTCCCCCCGCCATGTGGTCCGGGGAGAGGGGCCCTGAGGGGACACACGGGGTTTCCCTGCCCCTGCTCAGCCTCGTTCCCATTGGTTGGTTTGTGTTCCCTGCGCGGGCAGAAGGACCCTTGGTCCCGTGACTGGAACAGTTCCTCGGCAGAGCCCCGGCCATGCGGCTGGAGAAATAAACATCTCTGAAACATCTAGCAAGAATCGGTCCATATATATTTCTTTTCCACTGGCCTCGTTGTCTGATACGTGTGTTGCAACATCCCCACTTTAACAGAGTTGCTCAACCTAAATGTAAAATCACTACTACTATGCTATTCATGCTTCTATACATTTAAAGTACCTGCAAGTAGAAATCATGGGCTATTTTCAGTGAAACCAGTGTTTTTGTAATCTGTCAATTTGAAAATGCCCTGTATTGTAGAAACAAACCTATTTTAATCATCTTCCAAGAAATTATATAAATAATTCAGTTGGGGAAAAAATGACCTGCAAAGCAGGCTTATACTGTGAATCTAGACTAGTTTTGCCTCCCTGTATCCTACTGGGTCGCTAAAGACTGTACAGCAATCCTCTCCTGTGGGTAACACCAGGACCAAAGACTCTGAGCCTTTTGAAGATCGCTGGTGTGGAAATTAAAAGCCCATAAAATCTTGGAGCCTGCAGGCTATTTAGGTATAACTGGCTTCTGATAACCTTTGGCTGCCAGTCAGACACCTATCATTCCAACTACAGAAGCAGTTGAGGCGAGTGGTCTGAAATGTGGGCTACCATGACCATATCGAAAAATAAAAGCACAGCAAGGAGAGAGACTATACACAAGAAATTTAAAACAAAACCTCCTTCATCCTCATTTCATTAAATATCCCTCTTTGATATTAAAAAATTATTTTTATTACCTTGACATGAAAAGCAGCATTGGTTGGTATTTTTTCTTACAAAAAAAGGTACTTATCAGTATATTCTGGGCAAATTTCCATCAAATAGAGAGGTTTGACTATACTGAGTCAGTGGCAAGCATGTTAATAGTGGTAAGTCAGAAATTACAGACTAATACTAACTTACTCTTCTGTACTTGCACATGGACATAGGAAACAAATAAAACGTGAAAGTGCTAGAAATTCCAGAGTTTAAAACAGAAATCTCCAGTAAAATATTACTTGGTGATATGTTGGAATGGAAAAGCACAGAATACCCCATGCTACTGTCACTAAATTGGCCTATGACTCAGATTGGGTTGTTCAGCTTGCAGCTTACAACAAATGCAACAATTTTACTTTTTCTTCTCTCACTGAAACATCCACACAAATTTTACTGAAAGACTCCTTCAGCTGCTGAGCCATTCTCCAGCTGAGACAGCCACCTACACAAGTTCTGAACTCAGGCCAATAAATTTAACCACTGAGGAAATTAAGCGAGAAAGTAATTATATTGAAAATCATCTTTCTTGAAACAGATGTTCCATTTTTTCCATGAATCTGTATTTTTATCATAATAAACACAAGCTTCATTTTATGACACTTAAGTACAGGAATTCAAGTCATGCTTTGATCAAATTCTAAAAATAGTCTTTATTTTTTTCCCTTTCCTTCCAGTTGGGGCCAAGCAATGTGCTAAGCATTTCCTTCTGGAAGGAAATCTCCAACAAGTTTGCCTCTTTATTTTCAGCAATGCAGAAAACCAGATGTTTATTTAATTAAATCCTCTCTCAAACATTGCATTCAGGAACTTTTTTTTTTTTTTTTTTTTTTGTAGTTGTTGTTGGGAATCATTCAAAATACTGTTAGCTCTAACACATGCTATGGAATTCTTACCATTTCAAGGACTAACCTTATACTATGTCTGAAAAAGATGCTTATATTAAGATCAAGGCAATTTTGCCAGATTGTGAACCCTGTGGTTGCCATATGATATCAAACCCGATCAGCTAAAATACAATAAACACCATGTAACTCTACTGGAAACATCCGATTCTAAGACAATGGCACTCTTTCAGAGTTCAAGCACAGGTGAAATCCTGAAATGAAATCTAGGAAGAGGGGAGGTGAAAAAAAAGCCAAAAAAACAACCCACCAAGGTTGGTAGGAAATTACTTAGTTACAGTGTAGAGAATACATTCTGAGCACAGAGAGAATAAGTCTGTTTCAAAGGCTTATGTCCATACTGTTATCATTCCTTCTTTATTTTTACCTCTTCTCATTAACACATTTCCAAAAGCAACCATATTTCCTACCAGATGTTTTCCCAAGAATTCAGAAGAAACAATGCAGGAAAGTGGATTCCCTGTTCAGAGGTAGGTTTGAGAACAGTAAGTTCTTAACCAACTTATATGACTAATAATGCATTGAGTTAATAATACTGTAACTTTATACTTGAGTGTGTTCATTAAGATGGATTTGACAAATATCTATGCCTCAGACATTGGAAGCAAGTAGAAGAATTTTAATCACTGTAGCGCAGCAGAAAATTTAATTGAAAAGTTTAAAATAATAGAAGGAGTAAAATGGTGATAGGCAATAAGGGTTATTTAGCAAATTTCCTTGCCATGTATTTAGCAACATAAGCATTTAACTTGCTATTGCTTCTATCATGAGGTTATCACACAAGCATTTCCAATGCATTTAAATGTTCAGATACACTAACCTTTCCAAGTTACTGCTGATGACAGCAACTTCAAGCTAATTACAAGAAGAAAGACATTTTCACCTAGTCTAAAGAAACAGCTGTTAAGTGATGTCAACTAGACCTCCTCTCAATTCCAACATTTAGAAGTTTACTTTGTATTAGTCCTTTCTTTTTAAAAATCCTACAAACAATACAATGGCATTTGTTTTGAATTTTTTTATTTTATTTTATTTCAGACTGAGAGTTAAAAATAAGGGCAAAGTTTTGTCTGAATGTGGACCAGCAATTATATCACTTTTCTACTGGCTAAAATTCCTTCTCATGAGCACAGTGAATTTCAGTAGAATTTCATAGTGACCATCCTGTACTAAAAGATTACAATGCACTGAGCTCCAGCATGAGATGATTTGCCAGAAATGGAAAAGCAGTTCTTGAAAATGCTGCTAAACAAGGAAAGAATACCTGAAGCGAAACATTTCAAATCACACAATGCACTGAAGAAAGGAAGAATTTTGATTAAAGTAAAACTAGTCACTTAATCCACATTTAGAATGAACCAAATCTTCCCACACTACTCAATTAACAACAAACATACAAAGGTCTGCAAAAGTCCACTGATCAGGAGATTTCACATGGAGCATACAGGAAATAATTATGTGGTGTCATGGGTAGTATTTAGGGGGGTCTTTGTTCAGATCTATGCTCCTTTCAAATAATGGCTTGTTCTGCTAAATCATACTGGAGGGCAGGGGAAAGCTAAATCCACTACTGCAGAACCAGAGCATATCCTTAGGCACAGCAAGTTCAAGAAACAGCAGGTACAGCAGAATCAGGAGGTGAAGGGAGGGAACAGAGCCATGCAGAAACTATTTCTTACTTCTGCTTTTTTATCTATTACTACAAATATTTACTTAAAAGTTGTCTGTTCTAGTCAACATTCTAATTGTTATTTGTCAGACATCGTGGGGAACTCTGTCAGTTAAAGTTCAGACAGGTCTGTCTCAAGGCTTTCTCTGCTTCAGTGTCCCATCAGTGTCCCCAACCCTTTCCTTCCTCAGCACCATACAAAGGAAATTTCCCACTATATAGTCTGAGACATGATCTTTCAGCTACCAGACTAACATACAGCAAATACATTTTTCCTGCTACATCTCCCAGTCTGCAAGCCTTCCACAAAGCTTAAAGAGATGAAACCTCTTCCTCTAGTTCTTATGCAGATTTCTCAGGAAGAGTAGCAGCATATTTGAGCAAAGTATTCAAAAAAGCAAAGAACAACTTCCATGTTGAAATCTGCCTCTTAAAAAAAACTGTGTTGGGTTTTTTTGAAGTCAGTTTTGAATATGTTTACACTGTTTGCTTTTTATGTCTTTCATTGAAACTTCCACCCCAGTGCACACAGCTCAGACATGTCAATACAAAACACTTAAGGCAATTTAAAGATACACTCTTATCTGCACCTATCTTTCCATATGAACTAATTATAGTGCTCAAGGTAATTCAAAAGGAAGATTTTGCTGCTACAACTACTTGATCTTGTTGTTTTCTTGAGAAAAGGGTGGCTCTTCTGGTTACTACTTAAAACTCTAACTCAGAACTAGATTTATGGTTACTTCATAAAACTTGGAGCATTAAAGCTCTTCCATTTGCAAACTATTAAAAAGCCCCACAACTCTCACACAGATTCCATTGCATATGTTTACATTAGTTCAGGTCACCCAATATTAAGAGACTACCTACAAGCTGACAAAAACTTACAGACTCAATGCTAAGCCAATAATAAACAACAAACAAATTTTTTCCAGACAAAGTGCTGCTAGGCCAGCATAAGACAGCAGTAAAATCAAATCAGCATTTAAATTAGGATTTTTAGATGTGTATGTGTGCACAGATATATGTTAATACAAACACTAAATAAAAATCCTTCTTCCTTGAAGTCTGCTATTTTATACAGCACCGCTCAGTCATGGACAACATAATTTACAGAGTAGATCTCAAAAGCTGTGATTTCACAAAACCGAGGACTTGATAGAACCTCAGGATCTCAAAAACATACTTATTGAAAACTATTACCCCCTCCTCAACATAGAAAGCAACAAATCCTATGACAGTACCTCCCATCCTTCAACATGAGACTGCCATTCTTCCAAAAACTCTAATTTTTCCATTTGTCTCTTGGCCTCATTTATGTTGGAACAGACAGCTTTCATGGCCTGGAGAGCTTCCATTAGGGCTGCATAGTCACTGTGCTTCCTTGGAGTCCGCTTCAGTAATTCCTATTTAGACATAGAAAAGGAAAAAATAAATGGAAAAAAAAGAAAAGAAAATAAAAGGAAAAAACAAACTAGTCTTTGATCTCTAAAGGTTCATTATAGGAGACTTAAACAAAACCAGCATACAAAAAGAAAGTAGCCAGTGTTTTACTAAGTAGAAAAGTAGTAACCCCTCTAACATTGTGTCCTAGTAGAACACTAAAACTCAAGAGTAATTAATTTCTAGCAATAAATAACCATCATGACTTAGGAAGAAGTTTGCACTTCAGCCACTTTCTCCCCCAACAATGTTTCTCCATGTTAAGCTTTGGGGTTTGGGTTTGTTTGTTTGTTTGTTTTTTATATTCTGCAGGATGCAACTGTTCAAGAGCAAGAATAACAATTCTGCTTAAAAATACACCAGTTCACCCATGTCAAAATTAACACCTGCCTTTCCACAACTCAGGGCAGAAATCACAGGTTCCTTTAGTTCCACACTATTGTTTGAACCCATGCAATGCAGCAAAGCACTGAACAATAGCTCAGGTGACTCACTGATTTCAGATGGTGCTGGCAGCCGTGCTGATAAACGAAAGTGGAGTCACCAGCATTTGTTTGAGATTTCCCATCTCAAACTACCAACTACCCATTTACAGCTGGGCTGGCTGAGAACAGCCCTCAGTGAATACCCTGCAAAACCCTAACCCTGCTGCCACCACACCCTGTATTTAAATTTACTTAATGTACTCCTTTCATTACTCTACAGTAATTCATTAGTCATTTTTCCCTGTTTTAGCTGTATGTCTTTCAAAAAATAGAATAGAAAAATAATTTCAAAATAGACCAAGGGAACTGTAAAGCCACAGCTATCTGGGATGACTCATACCTCATTGTAATGATTATATTTTTAATTTGCTTTAAAAACTTTTATTCTAATGTATTTCTTTTTAGATTTTTTATGTCATATGCCTCACAACTAGCAATCTTGCAGATCAAAGCTCACACATGCATTGTGAAAATTACTGTCCAATAATTGTGCTTCAGGTAGCTTTTAGAGCAGAGTCTGCTCTGGCTTTCCTCTCACAATTTAGAACTATAAGCAATACTAGACCTTAATTTGTTAAGCAAAAATTTGCTTAAAATATTTACTTTCTTGTATTTTATTTCCTAACATGGTAAATTACAAATTCAGAGGTTTAAATATCTAACATTTATCACCACATTTAACATTTTTCATTGATTTAAGGTGTCACAATATGATAAGAATAAACATATAAATGTACATAAAAACATTTACAGCACTTTACTGTTACTCTACAGCTTTTCTTATGAAAAAAAAATCATTAATATTTTTCATTTTCAGTTTGTTGATGATAAATTAACACCATCAAAGTATGTCACCAACAAACTCTGCTATCCCAAGCATTTTAAGCAAAGACATGGTCAAACCCAGCTGAAATTAGGCTCATTAAACTCTCCCAAATGGCTCACTTCTGTCCAACAATGGACAGGCAACCTTACAACTAGAAGCAGAACAGAGCTAATCATCTCAATCCAGCCAAGATCCTCAGTTCTTTTAATACTGATGTCAGAAGGCTTGCCACCAGCTTTAATGAGAGCAAGTCTGGGCGCAATACCTTAATAAAGAGATAATTCACTGTGTAGAAAGATTTTTTTTGGAGTTCGGACACATGCTTAGCAACCAGTCTTACATAGGAAGCAGTAAGCCCTCAATAAAAATCTTGTAAGTACCTTCAAAAGAAGGGGATACTTGCATATTCTCTGTATTGGCGTTACTAGATATCCCTCCAAGGGTACATCTGTGTTCTTGCGTCCTCCAAGGAGCATGCAATTCTGGAGTGGGAACAGGTTCACAAATTATTGAAAAATCCCAAGAAAATTATCAGAAATAAAGACAAGGGCATAGGTATACAGCAATGTTTGGATAAAGTATACATAGACTATGCAAATACATATATACATAAAAGGAGGGAGGTTTGCAAGACTGTCAAAAGAACACATACACAGGCAAGGAAATCATGCACATGACAAGGAAGTCATCATGCAGGCCTCTCGCCTAAGCACCTTCTTCATCCAGTCTGATGAAGAAAAGGACTTTTTCCTAAAGTT
This sequence comes from Corvus brachyrhynchos, assembly GCF_000691975.1. Lineage (NCBI taxonomy): Eukaryota > Metazoa > Chordata > Aves > Passeriformes > Corvidae > Corvus > Corvus brachyrhynchos. The sequence continues at coordinate 34,321 of NW_008236008.1, forward strand.
TGAAACTAAAAGACAGTAAATAAAATTCTCAGAATATGCTTTCAGACGTCAACAAACAAAAATAAAAATATTTCAGGGTGACCACTATAGCTGTTGTTTCTAAAATGTGTTTTTAGTATTAAGTAGTATCAAAGATGGTTTGAATCTTTGAGCATGGCCATCCTAATACACACCTCAAAAAAAACCTGTTCTTTTTTCATGCTTCTATATTTAAATTTGATGTGCAATGAATAAAATATCCTTAAGTCATGGGCAAAAGGCTATTAAATAGCTTCAACAAGACATCCAATTCAGAAGTAGAGAGTAAATTCAATATTGGGTAGAAGTACCCAATAAAAGCAGCTGAGAGAGAGAAAAGAATATGGGCTTTTGGGGATAAGAAAACATGCAAAGGACATCACAGCAAATATTTGGAATTGCTGGAATTAAGTGTTAGTACATAAAGACCTAAAGTAATGATGACAATTATTTTATGGAGACATCAGAGGGAATTGTGATGCAATGGTATGAGATAATCTCAGCTTCAAAGAACAAGTTGTCTAAACTGAGGACACTAAACAAAAGTTGTTTAAGGCAGCCAGATGGGATGTCGACACAGGCCACAGATCTGGATGTGGACTGTTGATGGAACAGAGGCTATACAACTGGGTGGCCACCCAACACACATATAACCAGTGCTGCTATGGGGATCTCCACATCCACCCTGTACTCATGGTTAACCAACTTCTGTCTTATCCTAAAGGATACTTTATCCTAAAGGATCTCACTTAACCTGTCAACACAAAAGCTTTACTGATAAAGACCAAGTAAGATAATGGCAATGCAGATATAGTTACTATAACAACTGTCTCTATACTCAAAGGCTCAAAAGTCTGGTTTCGGCTCCCAGTTATTGATAGATAACCACAATTCTAATGACCTGGACCCTTTGGTATGCCCAGAAGGCTTTGACTGTGCTTTCAAATCATACAGTCAGATGTCTTGTTCTCTACATTAGACTGCTGCCACTTAATCCTACAAATCTATGAGGAACCCAAACCAGATGTGAAAGCCTTCTGCATGTGCCCATGAGTATGTAACACTGACACATCATGAACTGCCACAACTGCACGCTTGGCTTCCTTTCTCACAAAACAAGCTCTTTGCAATCTTTCTCCAGAGTATTTTGCTTTTTGTCTCTGTAGTCAGCATTCACCCTTCCTTTTTGAGTCTGGCCTTGCTGCTCCCAATACAAGGACCACGTGTATGAAGCTCCTCAGTCTGGGACAAGGTGAAGGATACTGTGTCAACCACCAAGGAAAAATAGGACAACTTTGAAGCAGTTTTTAACTATGAATATACATTTCTGAATACGAGATTCTTAGCAAAAAGGCAGATGGTGCCTCATGTTACCCAGTATCTCCCACAATAACAATATTCCCACACTGCTCATTAACTTGGCTGTAAGTAAGTGCAGCTGGAGAGTCAGATCTGGTATCTTTCAAAACATCTGGGAGCCGCAACAGGACAACTTCCCCAAGAACTCTGTCCAGCAGTAGTGAAACCCTACTGCATGCTAAAAATAATAATGAAATTTTAAAAAGCCTTTTTATACTGTCAGCGTTGGCAGAATCTTTTTCTCTCAAACACATCTGTGATACTTTGCTGATAGGGTAATTTGCTCTCCAGTCCCAAAACGTAATGATCAAATCTGATCACTCCAAAATTTGATAGCATATCCATGGACACCTCCTCAGGTATTTAAGTTCCAATATAGTAGGCTACATATTTCAAAGCTGACCTTTTTACCACAGGACACCATGGAGGAAACACAAAAATCATTCCATACTGAATCCTTCTTTTAACAACTAATGTCAACTATTAGCAAGCTCAACATTAACACGGAAATTGGTTTTGCTGTTGAAAAACCATAAGGACTATCATACTTAACATTTTCAAACCCCTGCTTACTTGTCTTATAAAGTGAAAGATTACTTGTGGGGCTACTCCTTTCAACCTTAGATTAAGTCAGTATCTAAGTTTAAGATGGCTACTCTATGATCCTTAACAAAAGATTTTTGTCTGCAACAGCTCTGGCTACAGTACCAGAATGTGAGCCTTACCTTCAGAGGTTCTGCTGAGTCCTTCAGCTGCTTTCTGTAATTCCTTTCCCTATCCCTCCTCATCTACTTAATCCTGTTCTTTGTCCTTTCTAGAGATTCACACCCTTGTCTCCCAGCCAGCATGTTCAAGGCACACTGCCTAATGCTGTATTATCCACAGATCCAGGTGCAGCCATGAAAATACCATTTACACACCCCCTTCCTCTGGAAAAACCACCCCCAGCTAAAACTGTCTGCTAACCACTTGCAGGTGTGCCTGTACTTGTTACATGGTGGAGGTGACAGTGCTAACAATTCACTAGCCCATCAAAAAATACAAAGTTAGAACACCAGTTCAAAGTTTATTTACCAAAAGAAACGTCCGCACTGTTCTTATTTTGTTCAGGTCGAGAAGAACCTTCTGTGCCTTCTCGTGGTTACTACAGTATTCATCATAGATACGGAATTTCTCTTTCTGCAGAAACAAAAAGAGACACTGTTTTCCACTTGTCATTTTGATTTTCTTTTAATTAATAAAACATGGAATTAACACTTTGCGAAGCTGAATAGCTAATACAGCCTTCATTCTAGAAAGTCAGCTCTTCTTCATACATTTATTATTTGAGGTCTAGCCTCAAATTATGAACAGTCTGGAAGCACCACTTGGGAATTTCAAACATAGATTCATAGAATAGAAGGTTGAAGGGGATCCCCAAGGATCATCTGGTCCAACCTTTCTTGGCAAAAGCACAGTCTAGACAAGATGACCCAGAACCCTGTCCAGTCTCATCTTGAGTGAGCCCAATGTTGACAAATCCACCACTTCCCTGGGGAGATTATTCCAATGGCTGATTGTTCTCACTGTGAAATTTTTTTCTCTTGTGTCCAACTGGAATTTCCCCAGGAGAAACTTGTGCCCATTACCCCTCATATCATCCATGTGACTCTGTAAAATGGGAGTCTCCATCTTTGTAGACACCCTTTAAATACTGGAACATAGTGATAAAGTCTCCAGTAAGCCTTTTTTTCTCAAGTCTGAACAAACCCAGTTCTCTCAGGCGGCCACAGGCTCTTCTCTTAACCCTGTCCAGACTGTCCACATCTCTTTTGTATAGCAGGGACTGCAACTGAACACAGAATTCCAGCGGTGGCCTAACAAGCGCTGAGCAGACAATGATAATGACTTCTTTATCTCTGCTGGTGATGCCCTTGCTGATGCAACCCATCATCCCCTTGGCTTTATTTTTTTTTGTCACAGCAGCCCACTGTTCACTCATATTGAGCTGGTGGTCCACCAGGACACTGAGGTCCCTTCCCACAGAGCTGATCCCCAGCTAGGTAGATCCCAGCCTGTGATGCACTCCTGGATTATGTTCTCCCAGGTGCAAGACCTCATATTTCTCTTTGTTGAAATTCATAAGGTTTAGCTGAAATATTTCTACCACAGAGCTACCATAAACACACAGGATAAAAACATACATGAAGAAAATGCAAAACGAGTGGCTAATTTGCTGACATTATTAACCAATTTGTCTGCAAACAGTTATTTTCAAATATGATCCATTTTTCTGCAGAGCTAAAAACTGATGTTACTCAACTTCTGTGAATTGTTTCCACTAACCCTTAATAGATTTTTCCTCCCACAATGAATAGTCAAAGATTTAACAAACAAACAAATGGGACTCTAACCACAGATAACAGTGAAACCTAGACTTTTTGTTAGGTCTACAACTGAAAGTAAACTAATTTATTCTCATTTTGTATGTAACAGTAACATCCCTGTTTTGCTCCAACAGGAAAAAATAATACTCCTAGAAACCAATTACTACAGGACACAAAATAGCTTCACAATCCAGAACCATGGAGGTATTTTATCCAGTATATGCAACTCTTTATTAAATATTCACATTTTTCCGTAGCTCTAAGGGGGAATAAAAGGATAGTACTACTTTTGTTGTTGCGTGCAACCTTGTACCTCCATCTAATGCATAGGCACAGCTTCACCCAAGTTGCAGGGCTCAGTTTGCCAGCCTGAGCTAATTTGGTGAATATAGAAATGATGAAACAACAAAAGTTTGTCATTTAATATGTTCTTTCTTCACTCTCCTCCCATCTACTTTTTGGGGGTTTTTTTGACATGATGGTAACCAAGAGATGAACTTCAAAGTACTCTTCATTATGCAATCAAGTCATATTTAGTCTTCATGACTAGGTACACTTATCACCATGACAGTAATTAATAAAGGAGAAAAATAAAAGAAAGACATGAGAAAAAGGCTGAAATAAAAGATAGCATACATAATTCAGAAAGCAGGTTCCAACTTCATGCTGTGCATTAGGTTCTGGCTGTAAACAATCCTCCACAAGGGACAGGAAGTTTTTGTGAACTGCAAGAATATCTTCAATATTTGAAAACAACATCTGCAAAAGAATAAAACATACATAAGTGAAACATCAGATACAAAACAGAAGAAAAATGTAATCAGGAGACTAACCTTAACTGTCTCTTCTGTGACATTTTTATCCACTTTGGCTGCAGCACATTGGATCATTCGGTGAAGAAAAGCCTGCATGAAACAAGACAAATGAGGAAACATTTCAGGAAGACTTGAACAACTTTTGCCATGTTATGCTTTAATTTGTTTCCCAAACTGGATATAGAGCCACATCAGAATATTATTCAGAACCCAAAACAAGCATTTATAAAGCATTTAGTAGTCGTGTTGTTCTAACATGATAGAAAAACCTATCTACATAGTGGTAAAAAGAGTAAAATATTAATGAAGCTGAGAAACTGAACATTCTCTTGAAGTACCACTTCCACCCTGCACTCATATTACAATCAAGCAAGAGGGAAATGTATTAATTTTCAAAATCTCACTCCATTACTTTACAAATTGAGTATAAGACAAGCCAAAATAAGCTGCTAATTTCCAAATTAAACTAATCAGGAGATACTATCATGTCATGTAACTTCTACCGTAGCAACCAAAAGTCAGATTTCAGATGTATTATTAATCAAATTTATTTTAAAGTAAATTGGCTTAGAGAACAGTCAGCTGCACCTGGTTTTGCTTAATGAAAACTCTTCCTTCTTCCCTCCCCAAGAACCTAAACTCCAGGGATCAAATGAGAAGTTAGTAATACCACCAATGAAATACCAAAACGGTAAGTTTTCTTTTAGCTTACATTCAAGGACTGGAGACAAAAAGAATTAAGTAATAAATAATAAAGTAATAAATTAAGTAAAAAAAGGAATAAGTAATTCCTAAAGAAACAAATATCTCAAGTACAAAGAACAGAATTAATTTTTATTAATTCATCTCATTACAAAGATATTGGTATGTTCTAAAAAATGTCTACACACTGTAGACTAAAATCGTACAGTGATAATTCTTGACACAGACATGCATATTCTTCAGTCATTAAAACCTGGCACCACAAGTGCACAAATGTCATGTCTTTCATAACCATTTAGCTCTGAGTAACTGTGCATTGTACACTGTACATGAGCTCATCTAAATTCTGGCGTGGTGCAAATTCCATAAAAGAGGCAATAAATAACCCCTGTGTGGAAAGACAGCAGTCACAGCAACCCTTTTTGCCCTCTGCTGGGACTTAAACATTTTCATTCCCAAGCAGTGCTCCTTTCTCTGCTGAAGAGGACTCTGTAACTAGCATTACACATTTTTATTACTTAAGAGTCAAATCTAGTTATCCAGGACATAAACCGAATTAAGTTTGGAATACTGCCAGAACACAGTATGTTTCCTATCGCTCTCTACAATGATGTAGATTTTCTAGTTCATTAAACCTGTCTTTTTCCTGACTATTTCTGCTTTCTTTTTAATGTTTTACTGGTGATAAAAAAATGTGATTAACTCATTTGCAGCAGTTAACTGATGGTGGACGACAGCCCTTTATATCATTCCTTGCTATGAATATCCCCAGGGGTTATGGCAAATTTGCTGTGTGCATTATCTGTACAACCAATCACACAAAGAGTGAAAGCCTGCATGACTCTTAGTTAAATTTTGGAAGTTTACCCTAAGCCATGCAACACCATTAAATATGCTTTAGAATCAAAGAGGAAAAAAGAATTATAAGACCTCTGAAACTCACATCTATTTTTACCATCTGTAACTTCTCTTTGCTCACATTATTTCCCCATAGACCAAACATACTGCTCATCTGCACTCATCTCAGAAGATCTTCATTTCCTGTAATTGTGAAGGAAGGTGAACATTAAGCTGGCTGATGGTGAAACTGAGAAGGAATTGAGAGATGAGGCATTAGTTATTCCCAAGTGATTCAAGACACTAGATGGGAGTTATGAGGTCAAGAAGAGAATATATCAGCTGCAATAAACAGTTGTCCAAGCAGCACTGTCCCAGACATCACAACTGCAGAGGTTATCAGAAAATAAATCCAGGAAAATCCAAACTTCTGCAGAACCCAGACACAAACCACTAATTAGGCCTGGGACAACTTCAGTCCCTTCCTGCAACTTTGTGCAAGCCCATGCAATATTTTGCTGTACTCTTTCTGCAGGAGTAGTGTAATCATGAGGCCAGTTTTTCTCTAAGATTTGTCACCTGTTCATAGAATCATAGAATGACCTGGGTTGGAAGGGACCTTAAAGACCATCTGGTCCCAGTCCCCCTGCCATGGACAGGGACACCTCCCTAGATCAGGTTGCTCAGAGTTCCATTGTTGTCTCTATCAATGCAGATTTGCTTCCTGAAAAAAACCGTAACACCATGTCTCAAAAATCAATGCATGTGACAATTTGAATTTTTCAAGCGCTTACATGAAGTTCTACAAAGCTGCACATACTGCAAAATAATTGGAATAATCTCACATTTTCTAGAAGAGTAGTGTTAAGAGAATTCAGGGGAGTGCAGGTAGGGATGGAGGTCTCTACCTCCATTCATGTGCCACCAAGACCAATCTCCGGCAGACTTCCCCTGCTGTGGAGTGAGTAATGCAAAGCACTGATGAAACCCAGGTTTCCAAGATGTAAATCCCCTTAGCAGCTCCCTTCCTGGAGCACAGAGTCACCACAGGCTCCACAAACATAACACCTCTGCACTAGTACTTTGCTAGGGAGAATGGACAACCATCATCAGGCAGGAGGATGGAGAAGTAACTGCTTTTTTTACAGTGTAAAATAACCTCAATCCAGCACTGCAACTATGAAAAGACTAATGTCCCTGAACTTGCATGAACATACAGGTCTCAGAGAGGGCTGACTACTCAAAAAATCTTCAGAATTACTTAAGCATCAACCGAGGACAACCATGAGCATTTCTGCAAAAATTAGTAAACAGAGAAAAAGCAGGTAATTTGCAGACACAACAGTAAGGAGATCCCCAGCACAGAAATTACAGACTTTAAAAGTAAAATATATAAGGATGGGCAGAAACTAAAAAAATTATATAAGCTTTTGAAGATACACTGAATGAACTATTATTAACCATAGAAAATAATATACCTGTTAAATAAAAGTAGAATGGAAATCTCAGCCAATTTACAATTCACTAAGGAACTGGACTCACACAAAAAAATAAAAACACTGAACCAAGAAGTCAGAAACTCCTCTAAAATAACACTGAGTTGCTTCTAAAACTTCTACCATTACTTCAAGTATGAGACCTCAAGTCCAGACTCATTACTGAGCACCACATTATATGAAGGAGCAAAGCAATTGCAAACTGCAAGGACGCAGTGGAATAGATCCTGCTCCTGGACTGAACAAACAGCTATAGGAATCAATTGTTATACATGATTCCCATGCTTACAAAAAAACAACAAAAATCACCAAACTGAAAAATCAGTTCAAACTTAATACAATTTCATCAAACATACATGTCAGTAAATCATGACTCATCTTTGTTTACTGGAGTATACATTACATCTTGCTGAGGTTACTTCAATATTCATCTACATTAGTGTAGAAGCTTCATAGCACTACGACACAGAGAATAACAAACATCTCAGCGCACTCCAGGATCCCAGACCAATGGCACCTAGACAAGGATCCTCAACTTTCTCAAAACTTTTCAAGTGGATTCCAGAGTCTCCCTTAGCTTCCTTTCAGTTCTTAGTTTTCTCAAGTAACAGGAAAGACATTTGGCAAAAACAGAATGTAATTCTCCAGATTTTCACCTTGTGCCACCAGCATTCTATCCACCTTGCTATAGTATAGGGATTCAACCCTGCAGCACAGCAAATGGCGATTCCTGGCACTCTCTGCCAGCTGGACTTTTGATAATTTCTCTTTTAAGAGAGCTCCACGCAACATTTCAGAGCAGCAACTTGGCTGGGTGCCATAAAGAGCAGCCTAAATTTTAAAGATCAAATGAAGAGCAAATATAGAAGAGGATGTTTGTTACCTATATTAAAAAACCCATCCAGTTTTGTTTGCCAATTTTTAGAACTGTTTATGGAAAACTCTGTCACTCCAGGACTATCCTTGAGTCACTCAGAGTGCCACAGTCCCTGCCTCCACGAAGTTTGGCTTTCAAACTACAAACCTAAACTTTCTAAAGCATCCTTCTGGAAACTTCGTTAACACAAAATGGCATCTGCATGACCTGCTTTGGAGAAGAAATGTCTCAAAATGCTGATAAAATTCTAAATATGAAGAATCACCTTGTAAGAAATTTTATGATCTTTACAAGTCTGACAAACTTGCAAACCAGAACATGGTGTTCCAACTAAGTCCTTTGAACAGGGGAGCAACTACATATGAAATACATAAGATAACAGCTTAGTGCTGAAGTTTTCTGCCTCCATTCAGCTCCTATTGGGAACATAAATGCCTCTATTTTTGGCTATGACTCAGGGTCCCTGTACCGTGGTGGTACAGAGAACAGTAATTCACCTCTACCTTTGAGAAATGTGATAAAGAATCATATGGAGATGATTCCATGCTAATAATATCAATGAAGATTATTACACGTTTTTCATATTACCTGCAAACTGTTACATACTTTCTGTACTATTCCCTGTTCTAATTCTTTTACCCTTTGCCTGACATTGCAGTAATACAATAGAGAAAGCAATGGGCGTGAAAATTAAAACATAAAGCATTGAAAATCCAAATTCAAAGAATTATAAAAGAATTTTTTCATTATAACAGATAAGTACTAATGTTTTTGCCTGTCTGCTGATCAGCTGCCATTTTGTGAGGCAGCATTTTTTTACAGAGAACATACACTAGGTTCCTGTTATGGGGATTTTGACTTCTGGTCTTATCAAAATAAGAGTACCATTGTTTGTTGTTTGGTGGCGGTTTTTTTCTTGATGGTTGCTCTGTGTGTTGTTGAAAAAAATCAAAACAAAAACCTACCACTGCTAGAGATAGCACAAGGAGCTGCCAACAGCACAAATGACTTCTCTGACATCTGGAATGAAATCAGGGAAAACAAAGAACTCTGCCTGCAGAAGACTCCAGGGCACAAAGATTTTTTTGCCTTCTTTACAGATAAAAAGTCCAGCAATTATGTCAAAGCTCCTGGATCACAAAATATATGTAAACTAGCTTTCTGAAAGCAATAATCCGACTTAGTATTAAGCCTAAAAATAAATATTGGGTTTTATCTGAAAAAAAGAATTTTTAAATAGTTACTTATTTATCCCCTCAGAATTCTTTTAACAGTGTTTCTACCCTTAAATCTACACTGTCATAAACAAAACCAAGGTGGACTGCAAAAAACATACGTGTTTTTAATAAGGTGATTTCCTGCACATTTTTACTTCAGGAAAACTAGTTCAACTGAAGGGCCCAACTTATCATAAAGACTGCTGAATAAAGCTAGCTAGCTGTTATGCACATTAAAATTGAATAGAATTTGATTTTGCACAGTGTAAAGATAAAATCCTATAAAATAAGCCCCAATAAGGAAATGTTCATATTTTTACACAAACTTTTTGTGTCTATGATAATAGCCTCATCTTCACAAATTTAGAAACACAAATCTAAAATACTTGTAGCGTCTTTTTTCTCTCTTTACATTTTCAGTGTAACTATAGGCATCTGGATGATGGAAAATATTTTGGTCTTTTCACAATATTCCAAATGATCCTAGAGAGAACATGGAGATCTATCCTTGGGAAGAAAACTGCTATCATAGCTGACTAGCCTATAGTGGCTAATTCAGCTCACAGGCATCAAGGTAGTATTTAGCACAGCAGTTTTGCACACTCGAATTAATGCACATCAGGTTCCAAGTCCCAGAAGAACACCAAGCCAGTTTTGTTGAAACACTTTTCTTTGATTTTGACACAAGGAGGCAAAACAAAAAAATCAATAGAGAAGACTCCAGCAGCAATAGCAGCTGTGGCAAACACTGTGTTCTTACCCTCCTCTTCCCATTAACCTGTGCCAGCAGCAGTGCCAGTAGCTGCTCAGGCTGGCTTCTGCTACTGAACAAAAGACTCTTCTTCTCTCTCCAGTGATTCACCAGCTGAGGCACCACCTGTTTCTCCCATCTTGCCTGCAGGACTGGATGAATCATAACCAGCAGCGAGAGCATCAGCCAAGGTCAGATACATTCCTTCTCCCTGCTGTACCTAGAGCTACTTTCAAAGCTGGCTTCATATTCTGATGCCTGTAAGTACAGGGGAATTGATGGACAACATCTGCAATGTTTTCCATTCTAGTGGTAATTTCTTTTCACAACTTACCAAACAATCCACTTCTCCATTCATCTGATCCTAAGGGGCATCAGTCTGCCTGAAACAGTATCCCTGACTTCTTTCCTTAAAGTAAACACGAATTCGTAAGTACACACACACATACAGAAATGACTGCTTTGAAGAAATATATATCTTCATAATCTTCTCATACATGATGAATATGATGACACATTTTGGGATAATCTTAACCCACACTCCATCATGTATAATTTTTTTTTTCTCTATCATATCAGAAAGCTTCTTCTAAGAGTAGAGCAAAAAAACCCTTCCTCATCCTCTTCTGTATCTCAATCACCATTTCTGCATTTCGTGGTCACTGAAAATATTTTTCAACTTTTTACTGCGCATCTTGCTCTTTCTTTCATGCCCTGTGAGACTTCTAAGTCAGTTCCCTCCTTTGATGAGGAAATGCCCCCTAAACTCATGTTCCCCACCTCTAAAATCACCTGAGCTTTCACTTTTGATCCCTTCCTTCCTTTCAGCTCCACTACAGATGAAAGTAAGAGATTTATAGTTAAAGTCCAGTTCCACACAGCCAGGCAGGAAGTCCAATGTCTCCACCCTCTTCCTTGTACTGAAGCCATTCTCAAATAGATTTAGTACAACCTTTTCCTGGCCCAGTTCAGAAGACACCCATTCATTTTCTTCCCTGATGTCAAGAATCCTGTCACCCATATCTAGTATCCTTATTTTGGGAACCTGTTCTTCTGAGGACTAGCTAAATTCTTTCTGGTCCACAGAAGTTTGGTTGATGAGTAACGATGGAGGCACTCGCACGCTCGCTAAGATCATTCCAAATCTCACCAAGCCAGAGGCCAGATGTCTGGCTGGTTCACACACGCTGCTGTGATCTGATGCCACACGCAGAAAACTGCTAGAAGATCACCTACATTTTTGCTTAATTAAAATACAGTTGAACCAGAGCTTTAGCAAAAGGCCATACACTGGCATAAGTAATGTATCCCCACCTGCAAGATGAGCAGAAGGCAGTATGTCTAATATTTTTTGCCAAATATTTTATGTAACATGGGTTGCTGCTTACCAAGACTTTATCCCATTAAAAACACAAACAGGTTAGATTCCATTCTCAGCATCATCAAGAGAGGTTCTGGAAGGCAAAAAAAGGGATTTGCCTGACCCCTGTGAATTTCTGAACAGTCTGCTGGGATTGCAACAAACAAACTAACCAAACAAGAGGCATGCATATCAATAAACAAAATACTTCCAGCATGCCAAGACTCCTCTTAACTGTATTTTGAAGAATTTTTGAAGGAAATGATACTCTGTATTAAAAAACATTCACATGTATGTGGAATTCCCTGTGGCAATACATCATATGGTCCTGTTGATGCATGTTATTAAGTGAATAATGTACTGCTAATCACACAACTGATCCTGTATCATTCAAGTTGGAATGGAAAAGAAATGACGTCCACCATTACAGCTTGCCTCTCATAAAAGTCAGCAGTTTCCTGAACTTACAGAACACTAGGTTCTCATTAGGAAATCTCAGTGATTTCAGCTCTGTCAACTATCACCAAACCAAAACAAGAATCTAGGAAACCTCAGAACAAATGTACATCTGGAAGTAACAGTATGTTCCCACTATATTGCAATCATAATTAGAAAAGAATTCATATGTTTGAAACCTTTATACTTCATACTATAGTTTCTGCTTCTTTTATGCAAACATATCTTCTTATTCTATTCAATTTGGAAAAAATCTTGAATTTTCATTTAATTTTGATCCACAAACTAATTATTTTCCCTTTTTGCTTTAGTTGGAGAACACCAATTAAGAAGAATTCAACATTTCCAAAATATTTTTGAGACAACTCTTTAATTCTACACATCAAATTTTATTTCTATTAGCAAATCAGTAATTTCAGAAAGTGTGAAAGATGAGAAACACATGGAAGGACAAGATGAGAAACACATTTGTCACCAGTCGCCGCTCCAAAAAATTTTTTTAGATTTTCTGATTCAATTTGAGAAATAATAGGTAGAAATCTAAAAAAATATTGCAAGAAAGTCCTCTGTTCGTTGTCTATATCTTTCTAAAGTACATTAACATGTTTGAAGAAAAGTTTGAATCAAAAATACCCACCAGAATAAAGAGAGCCATAATCTTTATCACTCATTATGAGGAGGAAACCTGAAATAACATATCACATCTCCACTTTCAGAATTTAAATTTAAATATTAATTCCTATTGCATCTGAATAAGGGAGGAAAGTTGACTCAGCACCAATGAAAACAAATTATTTGGTCCTTCATTATTAAGGTAGCTTATTAAAAAAAAAAAACAACAAACAAACAAACAATTTTACCTATAAACTGAGAAAACTTGAAACTACTGACAGGCAATCATAATGGAAGCCCACCAACCCCTTTTTACATGCTCAGTTTTCAACACAGCAAATACTTTTTTTTTTCTAACATTGGAATGCACAGTCCTTAATTATGAATTTGTTTAATTTTTAATATGGCTAGATGCTAATTAGGAATTAGAATGCTTGAGAGTTCTACAATTTTTATTTTCAGAGTTGTATAAATAAAATGTACTCTCAAATACCATTCAGTGCCAATTCTGGCTGCCATTTGTACTTGCACACTGGTGCCAAGAAAAACACGATGGAGGGAAGAATATGAAACAGCAGTTTTCTTACTCAATTTCAATTCTTTGCAAAGCCTGCAGGGAAGCTGTGGTGAGTACAGAACTTCTATAAAGTGCTCTCTCCTGATCACAGAAGGAAAAGCTGAAACATCCCATTTAAGGTCTTTCCCAATCAGTAGCAATCAGAATGCTTCCCTACATAAGGAAACTTATATCTCAGATAATTCCTATTGCTATTGCTTTAAATAATTCCTATTATCTAAATTTAAACATTTAGATAGACTCACATGCAACAATGCCTCAGTTCATGCAACCATCATTTAATAAACACTGCAGTATGTTTTAAGTATTTCATGTTTTTCAGTTTGAACCAGAACTTTTATTTATTATACAAATAATAAAATAAATAAAGGAGAAAACTACTCGTTTCTGAAAATTAGATGTAAATATTAGTTGTCTTCATTCAAAAAAGAATACAATAACAAAAATTTAAATTATTTAACACACAGCTTCATAAAAACAAAAGCTTGCTATATGTCTCTATTGCCTGCCCTGAACTGGTCTCATGAATTTCCATCTGCCTATATGGTTTTGAGTCAATTTCCATGGAAAAGTAATCATTAATAATATTTTTTTAGACTGTATTTGATTCACAGGATGCTACAACTGTGCAAATTCAAAGAATAGTTCATCTTTTATTTTTTTATTGGCTTGATATGGTAAAAAAAATTAGCTAAAAATTAGCTCTCTTTTTTATTTATGCTCTACATAAAGGAAATATCTACACATCTACATCTGTACATCCACTGAACATTAATTACACCACAGGATATTTACATGCTAATCACCATTTACATCCATCGAAGAGGTTCCATATCTTGAAGGATACAATGATCACCAAGGACATGATATTAGAAAACTAAACAGAGCATCTTAACATCCAGAAGAGACCTGTAGGTGTAAAGCCAAAACATTTGAATTTATCCACATTAGCTGGATTGCCTTACTGTCAAAAAAAATTCCTAATTCCAAGAAATATGGACCAGGATTCTACATGAATGCTAGGGAGAAATAACCCCTCACTCACAGGTTATCCCTCTCTCACTGATCCTTTCTTTTCCTCTTTTGCTAGTCAAGCACAGGCTCCTTCTTTTGTCTTATGTAGGTCTGTGCCCTGTCTTTGGCTTTGATGAGTTCCCAGCATAATTGCACAACACACTTCTCTGTCTGTGAAGCATGTGTTCCTCAGGAACTCAGACTGCATGTCTGTTCTTGCCCTTTTCATTAGTTTTTATAGGGAAACAGAAGACAAAACCTGATTAAAATATCATTTTCTTTGCCTTCTTAATGACATTTTTTGTTCAAATGCTGGGACCCTAAGATGAGACCGCTCATTATTACCTTTACCTGAAATAAGAGCCTCATTGTTTTAGGCTGTAATCAAAAGCTTTAAATAATCTTCTGGTTGAAGCTGAGAGAATCAGGGATTTTTTTTAGATATAAACCTGTAAAAATAGCACAAGAAGACTGTCACTCTCAGTCAGTCCATGGGGACAGCCTGTAGGGCCACTGTTTAAATTAAAAAGAGAATATTCAGCAGTCACAGCATCATGGAAATCACCCTCCTCACCAAACCACCTGCACCATAACTGCAGACAAGCACAAACAGAGCACACTGGTGGCAGATGCCATCTGTTAATACTCAACCAGAGTTTGACAGCACTGAATACCACTCATACCAGGACACACTGCTGTTTACCAAAACACCCACGTTGATTCCACAGACTGAAGTCTCACTGAGTCTTTCCACATAAGGTTACACAAGGATCTGGAACATTTTTTTTATTAATAATTTTTATTTCATTCATGAATTTGCTGTGAGCAACATACTTTCAGTTCCTATTCTCCAAAGTAAAAAAAGAATTGTCTAAACAATTCAAAGTTCCAGATACCAGATTTCTAAGAACAACACAAAGGAACAATGGTGTTAGTGGTACTGGGAAATCAAGAAACCATAAATAAATACCAAGTATTGTTTTCCAGCATCTTTAGTAGTTCTGGATCGTACAGTCTATGCTTCCTCTGGATGAGGAAATGACGCCTCTGCAGGTTTTCCTTGTGTCCATAATAGACTGCTATAACTTGCCATATGGGGGCCAGCCAAAGTCATTGCACTTGCAGACAGTGAGCCATGCAGAGGCTCATCTGTTGGGCAATGATAAAAGCTACTGCGATCACAGACTCATTTCTTGACTACAAGATGCTGCCTCTCCACTAGGAAGCCTGATTTACCCTTTTTAAGGAACAGGTTATGGGTGGCACAACCCATCTTAGCCGTGGCAGTACATGAATGTACTGGTAGAGATGGCTTGGAAATGAAGGCAAAATAGCTTCAGGAGCAGATCCACGGCTATAGAGTAGCTTTAGGAAGAGACCCAACATCAAGTTTGAAAGTCTTCAGTCTCTACATGTTTCTATCAGGAGATAGAAGCATCTTCATCTTTCTTCTTCCCTTAGATCCTGCTTGTAGGAATGATCAGCAGCAGGGAGGAAAGCAAGCAGTGAGGTCAGTGCAAGATGCTCTCGACTAACACTATTCCAGATGTTCAGTTTTCACAATTATATCAAAACATAAGGAAGAAAAACTTGCAGGAAGATAGGTTCACTTTAAATTATGAAGCACAAGCCTAGAAGAGTAATTAATACTTCACACATACAGATGAAGCAGACACTACACTAACAGGATGAAATTCTATCAGAAGGAAGAAAAAAGAAAAGCAGATTGCTTGGTCTTTCAGGCTTTATCTTACTTTCACCAAACTGCCTGTTAAAAATTACTAATTGCTAAACTTTGATTTTTTCCAGCAGCATGTGAAAGAAACTGGGATAAGAACAGAGGGAGGTTGCCAAATACACAGTTAGAAACTTTCCACAGGCTTTTTTTAGAAGAAACGGAGTTTCATTTCAAAATATTTTTCTAGCCTTTTCTACTGTGAAGACTGCAGTGCAATAATTTACAGAATGGATGCTATCTCTATAGATAAACAAAACCATCATTCACAAGGGATTTGACCTTAACCTTCTGTCCTAAAATAGTATGGCCAATTACATAGCAGCAGCAGCCCACATCCTTAAAATATCTTTGACTGAATTATGGAACTAAGTGCTAGTCTTGACTTTTCAAGTTTGCTACAGACTGCAACTAACTAAAATAATAAATATACAACTAAAACAGACAGCTACGTTTGTCAGAAAATAAATTCCAGCAACTAAATGGTGAAGCAGAAGTATGTACTGTTGAATTCACTGCTCTTGTTAAAAAGAAGAGCTCGAAAAAATGCACAACTGGACTTATCAACTTACATCAACCTGAGCAATAAACTAAAACCTTCCAGGAAGTTTATCATCCTGTTTGCTGACTATAATTTGGCTTGTTTTGTTTTGATACTGTTTTCCTGTTCCTTCCACTCATGTCCTCCAAATCACTGGAAGCACTGCGAAAGCACTGGAACCTCACTGCCCACACTCCAAACACTTATCCAGCCCATACGCTTAATGTTATGGGCAGAAACAGCTTCCTATCTTCCCGCAAATCTGAAAGAAAGAGCAAAACTGTGGTTCATTTGGCTAGAGAGAGGTAACAAAAACATATGTCAAAAAGTATCCTAAATATATTGGGCATTTACTGAGCAAACCTAGTGCAAACATTTAGGTAACAGTCTGATACATTTTCATTTAAAGAGAAAATCACTTTGGGTCCAACAAACAAAAAGATTTAATGTTTATAAGAAGACCACCATTTGTCAGGTGTTATGATATATTTTAATCCTACTTTTAACATTATTTTTATGGAATTTCCTTTCCATTAATACTCTACTTCACCAGAATTGCCAGCAACAAATGTGCAGAACAGCACAAATCCAAAATACAGTGTCAGCACTAATATTGTCACTATCATTTCTGTGACAAATATAACTCATCAATGACCAACACGGGATACTGCTCACTACATAGTTGATATTTTCCTATTATTTACGTGGTTTTTGAAAAATCTGTTCTAAGTCTGGAATAGTGGGGTTATATCTATCACACAAAAACTACAGAAAAACTTAAATCTTGCCCATGATTTTATAAGCCCTCTCTCAATGACCAGTTCAAAGCAGCAGCTTTTGAAATACAAGTCATCAAAAAAAACTGAGCTCCCTTTTGTAATAGATAAATCAGCTGAACAACACAAGCTCAAACATTAGCATGAGAGAAACTAATTTGGTATTAGGGAACATCTTTTCTCCTTGGTAGTCTCTGTCATTATCTACAAAGCACAATAAGCACACATCATATTTTACTCTCTGTGTAAGGAAACTCAGCATCCAGGACTATTATGAGTAAACAGAAGTTTGACAACATGCAAATATTGCACACTATCCTTCTGATCCCTGAGTGGACAGGCATCCATATAAAACAGAAATACAACATCCATTGCAAAAGGAAAGCCTTCTAGACGTGCCTCCATTCAGTGTTAATGACAGTATGACAAGGCCTTAGTGCACAGAACTGTCACACCTGAGGGTGGAAACTTCCAGATGCAAAAAGTTCCAAGGAGGAATACAGGACACAGGATCCCTTCTGGAAGCACCATAAAGCTTGTCTCATTTTCCAAAGGGATGGCTGACATCCAGATATTGTTTTTCAACTATTCTTTCAGACAGCAAGGACACTTCTTTTTCACTGTCAGTCAAACCAAAGGAAAAGAGCACAATTTCCTGTCTCTTTTTAAAAATCAGAGTTCACCTAAGAAACAAAGGTGGGTGGAGGCCCCAGCACTACTGAGTCCTTCTGGACAAGAGTAAGTGCATGGAAGTAGGAAAGATTTAGAGCAACGAGATCACATTCAAATAAATAAGCCTGACAAGGAAAAAAAAAAAAAAAAAAAAAAGGAAAAAAGAAAAGACCTGTCTCCCTGTGCAGAAAAGGTGGGCCAAACTGAAGCCAAATCCCAGTGAAGATAGAGCTGCTCTTGGCTGAGCTATGCCTTAGCAACTCAATACATCAACACACTTTGCAAGGCCAATGCAAGGAGTACTTGGAGGATTTAAGGGCCAAAGGGGTTTTCCTGGTGTCCTGGGTTGCAGTGTATTCTATTACCATCCCCATCAGCTGTTGAAATCAGGTGGGGCAGTGTTTCCTTGCCTCCTCCCCCCAGACTATCTTTCTGTTAATTGCCCATCATTGTCCTGCCGCCTGACTCAGAGATAACTCCCTCCGGACTATCTTCTGTTAATGAGCCTAATCAACACTTGGCCTCATGACTCATTACCCCATTGTGAGATGCTCCACCCAGAGGGAGGAACCAAGCATCCCATCAGATATAATCTGAGACTCTGAACACCAGAGACAACCCTTCCCACTGGATTTCCAGAGGACAGGAGCTACACAGCAACCACTGGACCTTCTGAGGAAGAGCAGACCTTTTTTTCTACAGGATCACTGCTTCAGAGGACTGCAGCCACCATTCTACCAGACTGCTGCCACCACCCTGCCTAACAGGGACTCAGGTTGTATCTTGACTCTGTCAGTTTGAACCAGTGTTTTCTTTTAGGTTTTTTTTTTTTTCCTTTTCTTTAATTTCCCCATTAAATTTTTATTCTGACTTGGTGACTCCCACTGGTTTGTTTTCAAACTAGTACACCTGGTCATGTTGTGTTATCAAGTATTGGTGTATTTTCCAACAGAAAGGGGTCTTAGCCATGACCCTTTTTCACAAGCTCAAACATGAAAAGGATCAGATCAGCAGCAAGGTCAGACTAAGCAGTCAACTAGAAATACACATCCTGTCTGTCACACAGCCTGCATGTGGATAACACACAGCCCGCAAATGGGTAACAGCGAATGGCATGGCTTTATACCTACCTATGCAACAAACCATGTTCGAGGAAGCAGGACTAAGTCATTCTCTAAATGCGTCACAGTAATCTGTATTTTTCTCTTCCCAAACCAGACATCAATTTGAAAAGACTTCATAACACGCTCCCTTTCAGCAAATGCATAAGTATATTATAACTACACAGTGTCTCTTGTCAAATTTCTTCTTCACATGAAAAACTCCTGCAGCAAAATTCTGGATTACAGCATAATGCGAAACCAGAAGGATTTCTGAATGTACCTTGCACAAGTCTCAAGGCAGTATTGCTCATCTGGCAGCCATCCCAAAATCTACTTGACATTTTTCATTTAAGCAGCATGCAAAAATCTGGAAATTTCTCAAACTAAAGAACAAGCAAAGTTGTCAATAGACCTGAGTCTCCCGCTCCCACAAAACCAGATTCTTACATGGTCACTCCAGACCATCATATCAGGGAATCACATGAGAACAAACAATAAAACAAATCTCTCTTCTTCCTGAAGTGTTCAGCAGTTACTGGAACTGAATGTGTCCTTCTCTTCCCTTCATAGCAAAGGAGAAAAAAAAAAAAAAAGACCTGATTGGTTATTGCATTTGCCCTGTTCTGTTCATGTCCTCATTAATGTAGGAACTGAGGGGAAGTTTTGCTCTTACGTCTGAAAGAGCAAGAATTTCATGATCTAGATCTAACTCAAAGCTCACATCTTGTGTCCCACAGCCTCCTTCTTTTAGGAACAAACCAGACTACTCTTTTTTCCATGGAATCACACAATATAGTACAGGATAGGCATATTTGGCATATTATGTAAGGTCCAAACCCTCTTCTGTACTCAGAAGGAAGTCATTACATAGCGCTGCTCCTGATAACTTGTAGATTGTGAGTTTACTGAGCTATGGGCTATTCAAAACTTTTTTAGACTAGGCAGTAGAATTTTGTAATTCTGATAAATTAAGGGAGTCTGAATGAGCTTGACCCACAGTACTGAACCAGTGGCTTCAATGTTCATGTGAAAGATCCTGTGATCTCTGGAAGAAATCTTACCAGCATGCTGTTCCTTCAGGCTATTCAGTCTCAAAAGTTCCAGTGCTATAAAATCTGCCCAAAGGTCTGATGCGTCTAGTTTTTGAGATTCCTGAGCACTAGAGACAAGCCAAGTAGACACAATCCTTCCAGCTCCTATGTTTAGACTATGTATGTGCTTTTCAATCCCCATGAATGCCAGTGGATTAATTTCTGACCACAGGAAAACATCCGCAGCTTTACTGTTTGTGTCTGGTTGGAGGGAGTGCTGCAACAGCTTTGACAGGCAGAAGGACCTACATGTCTGCTTTTGCTTTACTTCCATGAAGCACGTCTTGCTCTCAGAAAGGAACTACATGCCTAGTCACCAATTTTGGCAAAAAAACTGACTTTGAAAAGACAGTTATCAGTTTGCAATGTTTATCCTGCAACAAATTTTGTTTATCGACCACTTTATGAATAAATCAAATCAGATTTTGCTACAGCTGACTTTTCACTGTGTGTATGCATAGAGGATTACCACTGCAAAGTGCTTTGTTAGCAGTCTTCACACTCACAGGAGCTGATAAAGAGTCAAATACATTGACTTTTATCAGATCCACAACCATAGTAAATAAAATCAACACTCTTTACAAAATAACAATGGGATTTCTAGCAACTTAAAAGTAACCTGGAACATCCAAGAAAGACAAATACCTGGGTAACAACAACAAAGACTTCCGAAGTGCAGAGCAGATTTCATACCTAGTCAGATACTTAAATCTAAGAAATAATAATCATTAAACACTTTCTTCAGAATTCCTTTATATAACATATAAAGACTTCTTCATCAATCAGTTTGAATAAGCTTTCCAAAGAAGTAAATAGTACAAGGGGGCAGGAAAAAGGCTGGTGGATGGGACGTCAGCATAATACCCTCTGTTACAAAACCCCAAATACCAAAATTCAAAAACTCAAATATTTTCTCACTAAAGCTAGCCTATATGGAGGCTAGATTGCCAGATTATACAGATTACAAATGCACTGGCTCAAATGAGGAGGCCCTATAGGTAAAACTAGTCAGGCTATGATTCAACTGATGCATAATTAGGAGTGTATTTTGTTCCAGGTTTTTGATTTTGTAGTACTGTCACTATAGTATTTAACAGGTTTGTTCCCCTGTTTGGCCTTTCCAACATATTACATATTACATATGCCATCTGCATGGTCTAGTCCTACTCATGCTATCAAATGAACCTCAGGTGAAAATAACTGAATTCAGCCACATATTCTCAATAAATGTCACGTTAGCCATTTAAAGCATGCTATCTGTATGATGTTACACCAGACTATTGTAAACAAAGAGTAAAGTAAAATGTCAGTGCTAGATTTTGTCAGAATATTGGGACTCCATCACATACAAACTGAATAGTAATGCTTTTCTGGAGTTTGGTTTAGATGGCTACAATAATTTTATAACATATTTTAAAGTTCCCTTACACGATTCCAAGGATCTGGCTGGGTTCTTACTCAGCTTGAACTTCATGATCAAGCTACTTTACTAATTTGGTATACTGGTCATTCACTTCTGGAAAGGATAGAAACTCTTACTGAAATACATTCTGCAAACATTAACTGTCAGCCAAGTTTGCAAGGCAAAATCCAGCATCAACATTTTACTCTTTTTCCTTGTCTACAGGACTGTATGCCAGAGATATCAGATTAGAGTCTCAAAAGCTCATAAAAGTGCTGGTTAATTACATATTTGGGATGCACAAAGAACTGTTTTTTCCATATAATTGAATGTAGTATTCTGGAAATATAGTAATCCTCAGTAGAGTATATTAATCTAACGCAATCACTGGCATGTTCCTACCTCTTTTTTCCCCATCACTTTAGATTGTATGAACTTTCAAGGTCCAACACTTTCTTCTACACTCTATAAACCCTGACAAATTTTTCACTCAATTTCACAGACAGAGTTAACAAAAAACCAGAAAGAGCTGGAGAAAGCAGCCAGAACAATAAGGATGTGCTGATGCAAGCAGGAACTCAGCTCCTTTTTTCCATGTTAGAAGAACAAGAACACTCCTCTCAAAGACGCATTAGGTCAGAGACCTCAGAAGCAAGAGGCTGGTAGCTAACAGTCCTGGCTGAAACAATGTCAAGGACCTACTAGAGCACACCCATTGCTTGTGATGCAATGTCAGGGAATTAGTATTTCTATCCCCTTTCATGCATTAGTCAATTATGTTAGCAGTTTAAAAAAAAAAAAAAAAAGTAGAGTTCTAGATTAAATTTTAAAGATTATCCAGGTTACATCTTAAAAGTACAATACTAAATCACGGGCAAAAAAGAAAAAAACAATCTTACAAGCTGTGCTTTTAGAAGCATGTGCAAAGCCCCAGGGGGCTAAACTTTGGAAGGTGCTTTTCCTGGTTTCTGCTCACCCCTCCTTTTTTTGGTTTTTTGGGGGGATTGCTTGTTTTGGGGTTTGTTTTTGTAAGTTCATTGACAATACAAGTGCAAAAACCATCAGCTTCTAAATAGCTGGAGTCCAATAATTATGCCCCTCATCCACGTGTATGGAAGCACACTAATAACAACACAATGATCTTCCACAAATTATTTGAAACACTCAGTAACTTCTTCTAATATTGTAGCTGTAGAAGCTAGAAGTGAAAAAGGGGTGCTACCACACATTTTCAAAAAAGGCACAACTATATATGTAAAATTGATTGGCTTTCTTTGCTAAGAAAACTGAGTTCTGCAAAGACACAATTAAAAGGCTTAATTTTCCATGAAGTACAATCAAAGCTGAGAAGACTAAAGCCACAAAATTATTAAATCCACTTATGTGGACTTATGTTCATCTGGAATACTTATTAAGGCCCATTTTCCCATAACAGATCCACAAAAAATGTAAATATACTCTGCTATGAAGCCCTTGGTGCCTAATAATTCCAGTTTGTGCAGAACACAGACACAGATCTGCAGCAAAATAAACTTATATTATAATATATATAATATATTTATTTTATATATAAACTTGTATTCACCTTCTCTACAGAATTTGAATATGGCTTCACAAAATCACACAGACAGCACCCTGATGATGTAACAGATTATTAAACTTCAGCGCAATGGCTACGTTGGACATTTCTGCTCCCTAGGCTCCACACAGCCCTCTGCAAGTAATGATCTTATAAATTCATTTAAAAAAAAAAAAAGCCAAAACATAACAAACAAAGAAAAAATCCTACTGCATAGTGAGTGGTGGTACAAGAAGCATTTCCTGATGTTCTTACAGGAAATAAGGCACATTGCTGTCTTGGCTACCTTCCGCCTCAAGTGCGGAACACATTCCTTTGATTTTGTCATTCTGTAACAAAAACAAAGCAAAAAGAGTATTTACACAAAACAAAACAACCAAAAAAAATAAACAAAACAAACAAACAAAACCCATAGCCCTCCTGAAAAAAAACCTCAACTACCTGTGGTTTTCCCCTCCTGCAGAAAAGATCAAAAACCGTATGACAACTGTTAGTCATATTGCTTAGTATGTGAATGGAAGAAAATCATCATAATGTCCACAATGCGAGAGTTTACTTGGGGCTGGAAACTTGACAGCACTCTTACTATCCTAGATGAATATTTTTTAGCAAACAGTTTTAAAACCGATGCACAATTGAATTTCCATTGGTGTCCAAGTTTTTCAGAAGCATACAACTTGGAAACCTTCTTTTTACACTTGTGTTTTAGTGTGCCTGCATTAAGTGCAGGAAAAAGCCCCTTTTGGAAATCCCTTAATTCTTGCATTGGAATTAAGTTAATTGTATGCATTTTACAAAATTTGCAGCAAGTCTCAACTGCAGAATTTGCCATTCTGCTTCTTACCAATTGTAACGTTTTTCCTTTAAACTGCATAAAATACACAAAACATAACACATTTCTCATAGAAACTTCTGTGAGGTTTTGAAGTCAATTTTATATGGTGGTTTTTTTCCTTTAGAAATTAAGAGATCATTAAGCAATGTTTTAAGATACGGCAATTCTTACATCATTAATTTGGAAATATCATGGGTTTCCTTTTTTTCTTTTATAACTACTAAGAATTTACAATATAAAACAGGTCACAGAGTCATAAACCTTTATCATAGTACCAATTAACTGCTTCCATAGAACTGTGGGAGGACTGGCTAGAATGGTTGGCCATTCCTAAATTTACAGATCACAATCCTATAGACACCAGACCTCTGTGGGTTACATTTAACATATGGATATGGCAGAAAGAGATGCTCTATAAATCTAAAAAGAAAATAACCATGGTAATAATTTTCTCCCAGTTATAACACAGGCTCATAGAATCATAAGCATTGGAAAAGAACTCCCAGGTCATCAAGAACAACCTTTGATCAAACATCACCATGTAAACTAAACCACTGCACTGAGTGCCACATCCAGCTGTTTCTTGAACACTTCCAGGGATACTGACTCCACCACTTACCTAAGCAACTCACTTCAATGTTTAACCACTCCTTCAGTGATGAAATTTTTCTTGAATTTCTTCCTGGAAAAGCATATTTGATGTAACAAGGTACATAATTTCCTCCCATTTTTCTCTATCTGTTCCTAGTCTCAAGAAGTAAGGATAAATAAGGCTGTGAAATACGCTTTTTTGGTGATGATAACTGTGAGAAGCCATTCTGAGACTACTGCTGAATCTTACTCTCTTTCTAAGAACAATTCACTCAAAATCTCCAGGAAAAATATCACCTATTGCAATAGCAAATGAAATTCAGATGTGAAGGTTTTCTTCAAGACAGTCAAAAATTCAAATAAAACAGAGTGTATCTATTCACCCTAAAAACAACACCCCAGGTAAGAACATACGGGAAAGAGCTGCCTTTGCAACGTGAAGATTCACCATTTGCATTCTCCACACAATAGAGGAATTCAATGCCCTGAGAGGAAAGCGCAGTTTAGGCTTGAAATCACCACTCACAGCAGCACTATGGTCATATCTAGGGACCAGGCATCAGGTCAGACTCACAATTTATATAAAAATCAGGGGAACTCCACAGTGGATTAGTATTGGTTGTATTTTTTTATTTTGCTTCCGAAACATCAGTATGAATGAAATGAGATTTCTTCAAAAGGACTTGCATTCTATGACCTTCTCAAGCAATAAAAAGCTGTACTTCTAAGAGAAGTGTCAAATGATGACTAGAATCATCTGTCCTATAAAGGGCCAGTATTTGAGAATTCTGTCAATCTGTTTCACAAAAGATTTCTGACCCGCATACACCAATCCCTTCAACAGGGGCTAAGGAACCAGCTAAAATGGTGGATAGCTTATTGAAGATGATCTCTCAAGTCTGAAACTAACAGCAAATACTGTGTGTTTTCCCAAGAGCAGCACAGCCAGTATCCATCTTTGACTTTTTATACCATTTATTAATACATTCTCAAGTACTAATAGTTCCTATTTCCTTCTGATAATAACATGATCTCTTGCTAGATGGTATTATCTCACATTATCTCACATTATCTCATCATATCTCCTTTGTAGGAGAACTCACTGGTTGACACAGGAAAACAGTGCTGCCAAGAGATATGGATAGATAGATAGATAGATAGATAGATAGATAGATAGATAGATAGATAGATAGATAGATAGATAGATAGATAGATAGATAGATAGATAGATAGATAGATAGATAGATAGATAGACACACGTTTTTGTGAAGGGGAATTGGTATAGCAAATGAAGGAGTTGAAGGTATATTACTGTTGCTTGCTTATAATATCAGTAAGAGAAGTTGCAACTACTTTCTTTATAAAGCAATCATTTTTATGCTCCCTTGCAAGCTAAAGAAGAAAAATCATTATAAATTATTACCACCTCAGAACCAAGAGAATTTGTAGCAGATTTGTTAAAAGAGCACTTTTATCCATATCTATTATGCAAATATCTTATTTCCTAAGGTCACCATCATCTGCAATATCTACAGTTAATTGTTAATTAGCAAGCACATACTAACCAGAAATTTCAGAGTTAGAAATGTATTGCACATTCCTAGAAACATGTTCTATCAATAAGCAAATCACTCAATTTAATGAACTATGTGGAGGAATTTACCCACTGAGCAATATATTTAAGAGTACTTTTAGTCAAAAAGACTAAGAGAAATTACAGAAAGATTGGCAGAGGAAATATATACTTACATATGCTAATAATCTGCCTATGGACCAAATTTCAAAGACATTAAGTTTAAGCATAAATTTGGACTTCCTTCAGTTACTGTAGCATGAACTGTATCCCAGCCCTCTAAGGTTTGGCGCTTGCAAAGAGCATGATGATCAGGAACAGAGAGCATTCCTCATTACCTGCAGAGCACAGGACCTCTGTGCTGGAGATACTTGTTAACAGCTTTCTTTGGATAAGACACATACACCTGAAAGGCTGTCTGTTAGCAATGCCTGGCACATATGGGTCTTATCTCTAATTCACATTGAATTTTAATGGAATAGTCTTCAGACTTTCTGGACCAGTTTAAAAAACCCAAGGCTTCATTCAAAAGCAATGAAACTAACTTTGGGGAATTAAAGTATTCCTTTTATGAAATTGTGTCATCATCAAGAATAAGCAATATATGCTTTCTCTCAAGTTCTTTCAGAGGTTGAAAAACTTCATAAATTCGAAACTAGATAATTTTGTTCCCCAACCTATACGTACAAAACCAGGTAATCCGTGTAGTACTGCAAGGAGTTACAACTTTTTGAAGCATCACTAGGAAAAAAATGTTGCTTCAGAATTTGTCTCTTACTTTACATTTATAACCATCAAATCATGCAGAAATTAAATAAAGAAAATAAAAAATTCTTCAACTGTAATGAGGCAGGAGAAAAAAAAATCCCCACACAGTTCTGGGTGTATAGAGCCTAATTTTTTGAAAATGCAAAAAACTGGTAAAATTCTGTAACAGTCTTTGGATTTTGTGGGAATAAAGAATTCAGGTAATTTTACTATCACACTGAGCTTTGTAAGTTAATGTATATAGTTCCAAAAATCTCTAACCTTCAATTCAACACTCATGGCATGTGAGGTGCAACGCATTGCATTTCAAATATATTAACATTTTTGAGACATCTTTAATACATCCCATCTGGGGAAAAAACTCAACCAACCTAACAAAAAAAAACCTCCTAAACTCCAACTCATATCCTAAACTTTAAGGGGGAGCATGGAGAACCACTACAGCCCAAACTGTATCAGAAAGGAAAATGCCAGAGCATCATTATTTTTAATTGGGTTCCACTAACAATGAGAACACTTCTTAGCACTCGAAAAACCACAAAAATAATACTCTAATCATCATTATTCAGGGTACTGTCATAAGCACCGTTTTGTTGTCATACACTTTTTGGGGTCCTTTTTCCTAAGTATCTTTTCTATTGGATGCAAACAATTTAAATACCACCTCTCGATTGTGCTTTAGTACAGTTGAGTATATTCAAGTACTAAACAAAACAGCTACACAAATATTTTAATTATGAAGACTTGTTTCCATTTTTAAGCATCATAAGAAACTGCAGACAGCTTAGTGCAACAGAGGGGAAGAAGAATGTCCTCAGACGGCAATAATAAACAAAAACCCTTTTATTCTGGTCAGACCTAGTAACGATTGGGCACGACAGTACTTAGCTCATCCTATGAATTTAGATCACTAAGATCTTTTATTCTAATTCATCATCGTCTTTAATTCCTTGAAATACTTAATTTTTTCTCATGCACCGAACCCATAACTGTATCATCTCTTGAATGTTTCCGACTGCAATTTGGAAGAATTTTTAGGACCCTTTACCTACCAGCCAGTGGGATGTCCAGGCTCAGAAGACAAAAAATTAATCTGTTGTGGCTTTAATTTCATTTTACAAAACAACTGAGACCTAAATTAACCCAAAATTTGACTGTATACATTAGAGTGATCACGCAGAACAAGCCACAATACTAGAGAAAAGCTTCAAAAGCAACTCAGGCACCTAAGCAACATTAGAGAAAAAATCTGCTCACTTTCCTACCTCTACAAAACCTATTCAAATCCAGCAGGGCAATGACAGTAGAGGAGAGGATTATTTGCTCCACATATATAAAGAGCTAGTAAGCAAATTCATTTTCTAAGTCATACAGATTACTTTCATCTTTAGAGCATTAATAGCTAGTAAGTGGGAAGTCCTTTTGTAATATTTTCAACTACCCACAGAACTCTTTCCTTACTGGAAACAGTTGTCTTCCAATTAAGTTTTCAGTAATTAACATAATTTGGAGTGGGGGAAAACAGCCAGCCCACAAATTAAAAATGGCACAGTTCTAATTAGGGATGGACACAAAAATGTTACATGTGAAAACAGGTATGGATAGTTTTCAAGGTTAAAAAAACCTTGACAACAAGCTGATTACTGTCACGCCAATCATTACAGCTTTATTCCAAACTCTCCACAGTTTTTTCTTCACAGAAACAACAGCGACACAGCCCATGCTTCAAACTGAAATCACATTAATTAGCTAGGCAGCGAAGTTTCAAAGCATACCAAATGCTTACTAGAGCCCACTCTGCTATTGTGTTTTACTTTGAAAACAAGTCATGATGAGGGAAATCTACATGATAAGCATACTTCAGCTACAGAGAAAAGGTTTTAATCTGCCTAGAAATTGGCAACCGCTGGCTGTGTTTTCTATACTTTATGTTATGTTTCTCTGCTCGCTGGAACGAATTGGCTGCTATGAATGAAAAGAAACTTTGCATCTAATCAGTGGCATGAATTTAGACTGAAAGCTGCTGTGCAGGACTTCTATGAAGAGTCTGGGCCCTCTGCCATCCTTGTGCTTGTGAATGAAACGGCGTGAGCCACATGCCCTACTCCTCCTCCCCCCCAGCTGGGGCCTTCGCCTTTCCCTTTGCTGGGGGGACTGGGGAACCAACCCTTCACTGGTGAAACGACCATGACCCAGAAAGGCATTCAGTGCCATCAATGCACTGCTTGAGAGATCTCAGCTGTGCTTTCCATCCTGCTGCTTTCACTCCTGGTTTCTAAATCAACTCATGAACCAATGGTGAGGGAGCCCCCTGTGCTCATTCCCTTGATAAATGGGCCCCTAAACTGATCTCTGACCTCCCTGCATACTTTTCCTAAGTTACTGCTGACCCCAGAGACTCTGCAGCCCATTGTCCTTAAAGGTTTGACTTTGGTTTTGTGTCAGGACATACTGATCAAGAAGAAAAAACAAATCCACAACTTTATTACCATACAATTACTCCAACAGCAAAATCCCTATTCTTCTCTTCACCCATAACGACTACCATATGCTTTTGATTAAAGTACTACATTCAGTGAGTTTTCAGGAGATACAAAACAATACAAAATCTATTAAGGTTAATAAAATCTCACATTTTCTTCAAAATTAGTGATAGATGTTTCACTTAACAAAAAAAAAGTTCATAACACACTAAATTTTAAATATTAAATATTGCTGAATATGGAAAAAGAACCAGCTGCTATTAAGTAACTCATTTAATTAACTTCAGAGCTGAGTCAGACTTGGAATACTTGCTATTAAAAATTTCAAAGAACAATGACAATGTCTGTTTCAGATGTGTATTTGTTTAGTTCTCTTCTACAGTCTTTATGTTCAAATAGTGCTTAGATCCACTTCAGTAATGCATCTCTCAAAACAGTTTTAAATATATATTTAAAAGAGTAGAACTGCAAAATAACGTATTTTTCTGTGGAATACTATATTAATGGTTTTCTTCCATTTAAAACATTAATATACTAAGCTGCCTAGCACATAATTCAAGCTTATCACTTCAGTTTTCAGTAACTTCTCTATATAATATCCAAGTTTTCCCACTCCAGAACTGTTCTTTTTATATGTCTACACAAAGAATTTATCCAGATATGTTTCCATCCAAACTGTAAACATTATTAAATGCCTGGGCTTTTACATTTTTCATTAATGAACATTTCTCCTTTGCTAAATTGCTTTAAAAAGCATCCCATTTTACCAAAAAAGTATACTGCAGTGAATCTCAAGTAACCTAAAGTTACATGAAAATCTCAACAGATCAAACCCAAACTGTGAATGAAACTTCTGACTTTGAGCTGCTGGAAGGTTACTGTCTGCACTTCATACAAGGAACGTTTCCCAAGCTTGGGATTAGTAGGACTTCATAAGACGCTTCCCCTCATCACCTCTCTCCATCCTACACATAAGGCATCTCTTTGCCCCGTAGTCAAAGATGCATCAGACAGCAAAACTACAGATGAAGTGTGAAGTGCTTTGCCAAAAGCTGAGAGAGAGGTTACACTGTAAAAGCAATGGACTTCCAGTGATCATTCCCATTCCACATCACATGACAGATCTTCAGTAAAACATATACCCTGGCTGTGGCAAAAAAATGGGGTTGGTCAAGCAAAGAGACAACCGTGGCAGGAAGCAGAGTAAGGATTAGTATATTGGTTAACTGAAAGAACAGTCACTGGCCATGTTGTCCCTGATCTCTTAACACTGTTGCACAAATTATGTCTTTATCTACAACACTGAGTAGATACTCTACAGTGAAAAAATGCTGTACATGTAACAACAATGAAATCACCCACGAGGAGTAACAGAGTTAGCAGAAGTTCAACAGATACCAGGCCCTGGCACTGCAATGAAGACTAATCTTTCCCTGCCCTTCTCTGTCCAACTCATTTAACATGAGCAGCGAACTACAGCTCCAGTAATTGTGTTTAAGCTGAAAAACATACATTCTGACATGTAAACTGATACTCACCTCTGCATAAGTCATTAGCCTTTACATTCAGAGCAGAAGTCTCTACTGCTTCAGAAGACCAGCTGGTAATAGTAATAAATTAAGCAAACCTCCGAGTTTACCAGAGCCTAGTGTTTCATGACTATTTCTAAATAACCAGGAACAAACAAGAAGACCTAGGAACTCAGAATTACGGTCCAAGCTTTTTATGCAGAGTGCACTCAAGTGTTTTTATGTATTGATTTCTGCTTACAATTTATTGGCTTTTTTTGCCTGTCCTCACTTGCTCACCATTTCCACTGCTATCATCCACTCCCAGTTCATAATTCTGTTGATTTTTGCTATTATGTCCTTTTTTGCCTGATCCTGCATTTATGACCATATTCATTGTGTGGGAAAAGAGCCAAATTCTTTCCCAATCCAACTTTAAGGTTTGGTACTGAAAGGGTGCAGGCTATCAGAGATGCAACTGCTTGGAAAATCCTGCTCAAGCCAGTGGCTCTGGACTGGAACAGGCTCAGCGGCTGTAGAAAGGTGGCAGATGAAGAGTGAAATCAGTGCAGCGGTGTGCAGGGTGCCAAGAACACTGAGTGCAAACAGATTCTGTGGGCAGTGATGGTGGAGGCTTCTAATTAGCCTCCAGTGAGCGCTTCCGAGCTTTTCACTTGGTTGAGCTGACTGGATTCACACACAAGAGTAAAAGCCTATTCTCTGATACCAGGAAAACAGCCCCACCTCATCCTCCACTTTGCCTGTCCCTCATGTTTAATAAAATTCTACGAAATATGAAGGTGTCAGTTTTCTGACCAAACACACAGAAAACTCTATTCTTGCATCTTACCTGTTGATTAAAATCAAATGTACTGTGCTTTACTGACTTGGCCATAAAACAGTAAAAATAAGCATTTCATTTGTGCTAAGCGCTTAAATACATGCAAAACGATGCTACCACTCAGTGTGCTGCACAAAATCAGCATTACCATATTACCTTAACATTATAAAATTATTGAAATATAGAACTTTAAAAATCACTTTTCGCCTAAAAAACTTTAAATACTACACCATGAGACCAAATGAGTGGGATTTTTATAGATTAAATCTATAAAGCATTGTCTAGGTACCCCTCACTAACAGAGAGCACATGCATATCACTGAAAGGCACCAGTTTATATTTAAAATATTGTTAACACCTGAAACACTGTGTCTTCTCTTATCACATTGTTGTTTTTTCCCTGCAATAACTTAAAATTAACCAGCACTCTCCTTTATCTGTTTCAAAAAACAATTATCTCCTCCAGGTCTACAAAGCCTGCTCCTCTTTCTCCCCCCATCAGTACTGATAGCTACCCTCTCATAACAGTGATCCTGCTCAACAGGATGGTGGAGCAGCCTTTTACATCAAGTTTTCTTGCACTTGAGCAATCTGTGTTAGAAAGAACTAGCAGAGATTCAGACATGGTAGCAGGAGACAGTTAAATTCACCCTTCATGCTAGTTCCCCAACCAAATCCAGGAGACCCATCAAAAGCCTCCGGCATTCATAGGTACACATTCACACTTTGTTACCCATAGTTTTTAAAACACTTGGGCCAAGAAAATAAAATTCCAGACACTCAAGTCTCTTATTTTGCAATTTGTTATTGGCAGGGCTAGCAGTTTCTGTAGCATTCCTCTGTCTCTGCTCCCTCCCATCTTTCATTCAGCAATGACTCCAGATGCCAGTTGTCAGAATATGCACCCTGCAGCAAGTGGCACCTCTGACAGGAACAGCATGGATGGAGTTCCAGTTGTTCAAATAACGGAAGTCTGAATGCACCATAAACAACAGGCACATCTCAGAATAACTCTGGCATTTTGAGAACGCTTATCCATTATGTGTTATCCAGCACTACTATCAGAATACACAATCTACAACACACATTAAGAGTCTTCTTAGCTAATGTAAATTTGGACATTCAAAGTAAATATTTATTTAAACTAAGACAAAGCACTTCCACTATGACACTAGAGTTCCAGGATAATGTTAACTTCTTTTTGCTTTTTTGAGCTACAAGTATGTACAGTAGCTCCTAAAAGCCTTTACAAACACAGACATTAAGTACGCTTCTGGAAACAAGTATTTTATTCATGGTCACTTAATGCATTCATTTTTTGGTTACCAAAGAGAGGTGACAAAAGCTGTCATCTTTTATTCATACTAGAGGCAGGCTGAAAGTAAAAAAAATGAATATGAATAAAGGAATTCTTCATGGCAAAAGGAACAGTTTTCAATGGAAATCTAAAGCTGAAAATGTATACATAAATCTGATGGAAATCATCTGAAGTAACAGGAAACCAGGAAAGAATGCCAGAAGGCCTGCCATGGATGAACGAGGAGTCCCCGGACAAACTTAAACACAAACAGGCAGCTTAAAGAGGGTGGAAGCAAGTAAAAGTAGCCCAAGAAGAACACAGAGAAATTGTCCAAACATCCAGGGAGATGGTTAGGAAAGTTAAAGTAGTAGCAGAAGTAAATAATCTGGCCAAGGAATCAATGTTAACAAAACAAGCTTCCTTAGGTACACCAACAACAGAAGACTAGGGAAAACGTGGGTCCACTCAGGAAAGATACTGGCAACCTGGTTGCCAGGACATGGAGAAGGCTGAAGCACTCAATGCCATTTTTTGCTTCTGTCTTCACCAGCAAGTATCCAAGCCATATTACTCAAGCTGCAAAAGGTGAAAGCAGGAACTGGGAGAATGAAGAACTACTACTCACTGTAGGAGAAGACTGGGTTTGAGAAGATCTAACAAACTTAGCACTGGAAGAGGTTACCCAGAGAGGTTGTGGATTCCACATACCAGAAAGTGTTGAAGGCAGGCTGGACGTGGCTTTGAGCAACCTGATCTAGTGTTAGGTTCCCTCCCCATTGCAGGGGGCTTGGACATAGATGATTTTTAAGACTCCTTCCAATCCAAACCATTCCATGATAACACCAATAAAGAAACAATGGACAAATCTACTGGTTATTTTAGGAAGGGTATTTAACTTAATTCTATCCAAAGTACTCTCAATTTGTCCTTGAGGCAATTTGTCTTCACCCATTAACTACCTAGATAAACAATTCCTAAAGTAAGCATCTCTAGTACAGCTCTAGTCCTCAGGCTAGGACAGACCCCCATCCACATATGCTTACATATTTATTGCACAGCCGTAATTATTTTATTATTCATATTTAGCACAGCTTTATTTGCCTCTAAAACAAACCTGAAAAGAAAATTGGTATTAGGATGGCATCAGCAGCTCATTCCTTACCACACCTTAAAATCTAAGGAAACTCGGTTTTCCAAAATTTCCAGTTAAATGGACATGCATAAGTATGAGCATACAAATTTAGAAGTCTGTTGTGTAAAAGTTTGCTTACAGAAAACTGGGGACAATCTAAATATATTTTCATTCTTCAGTTATCAAAGTACTTATCACTGAAGACATTCTCTCTCATTAAGGGAAAAACCAGACATGGACATTTTAATTAAAAAAATCAAAGCGTCTGTTGGGCAGGACCAGCAGTATCTAATTCCCCAAGGCCAGGTGGCAAAGTCCTGAGTAGCAGTTATTAAAAGAGCAGTAAAAAAAGTGTAAGATTATCGAGTCAAAGTACACACAGAGGCTGAGACAAAGCATCTTGCCTAAGTCCTGTCCCCAGGTGAATAGCTGGGAGTAGCAGAGTGCTGGCAGCTGAACTGATTTCACTCTGCACCAGAAGCACTGGAGATTTGAGGAGAATCTGAGATTTAACCAGCAGTCTAGTTCCTCAGGTCTTTGTCTTAGCCTGGGCACAGAGTCAGGCTACCTCATAATTTATATTAACCATATTCACATCTTAGGTCTGGTCATGACTCATCATGGCTTTAAAATCCATGTTAGATTTGGGGTATGCATGTAAATCAGAGTTAAAAACACACTAAGAACTAAGATACAGCTGTATATGACAATTTACTGAAGTAGAAACTAATTTATAAAGTGATGTGACAAGTCTTTACATAGAAAGTCAGTATTTGATAGCGCCTGTGGTATCCACTTTTCCTAACTGCAAAAATTCATGAAAACACTAGTCCCCTAAAATATCAGGGTTTATTGTAATAGCAGAGGCTTTTTAAAGGCCAAAAATATTATTTTAAGATGCTTCATTTTCTCTCAAAACCTTAGAAGTGGAACGTGGTTGCATGTGGTAAATCTGAAGTTAATGTACATTTTTCATTAACCAAGAAACTTCCTCAAATCTTTCACTGTACAAGACTTCATACCACAGTAAGAATATTCAATAGGCATATATTTGCTTCCCATCTGCAGTGCAGAGTAAAGCTACAGCTACCCTAGTGACAATGAATGTTGCACCTATCTCAAGTCAAGTTATCGATCAGTAACACCACCATCTCCTACAAGAAAAAACCAAGTAGATAAACTTGCAGAAATGGAAGAATAAAGGGTCAGCAACCAGAATTGCTGTGATATACTGGTAAATTCCTTTTGGAAGTCTGTGGCATAACTGTAGTAAATGCTTTATTCGTTACCATGAGTCAGACTATGAGAAACATTTACTCTGTGAAATTAAAAGTTTTATAAATAAATAGGGAAGTCAGAGCAATGTATTATCCCAGAGCTGTTTGGTGGCTGGAAAACAACAGGAAAAGGACTGGAATAGCCATTATAGCCTTTACTGCCATGGTACATTAAGAAAGACAACAGCACACAAAGAACAAACATTTTAGACACAAAATAACATTTTGCCAAAACCCTGTTTTACATCTAACAGTTCCTGCAGTCAAAAGCCAAACTGCACTTGGCAAGTAAATATGGGGAAATTTTCATTACAAAGATATGCAATATGCAAATGCATAATGGTCATCATGGTGGGCATATTTTAATTTTTTTTTTTTTCCTATTGTAATATAATTTGGTCCAAACACCACACTTTTTTATTAGCAAAAGCTACAAGTGCAAAAATTGCTACTTTCTGTGCTGGATGCTGCTGAATAGAGATGAAAAATAATTAATCCAGTGTATTTCCAGTACACATTTCTCACAGGATGCCCAAATAAACTTCATTTGGTCCTTCATTTTTAATGATACAGCAATTGCCAGCATCACTTGCTCACACATACCCTATAGCAATCTACATAAAGTTAGTTTAAATGTCAGGACAACTGAGTATTTTATGTAATACTGCATTGATAACCATTTTAAAGTGGCATTTCTCTGCCAAATAAGTTTGGCAGAGAAACAAGAGAAGCTTTGGAAGATGAAAGGCAATTCCTTTTTACCAATTCACCTGAAAATTTTGACTCAGACCCAAAAAAGTGTGTGAAGGAACCCCATTATCAAAAATATTCCTCAGTGAAGTATCCTGCAAATAAATTTGGAAAACCTGTGTTTCACTGGATTGTATGTATTGAAAAGTGCATTACAAAGTCAAAGTTAAGAACTCAATGAGATTGAGTCGTAACTAGTCAACTTAATTACTTAAAAATTGATAGTATAAATAGATGATAAACTACTGTAACTATAAAACACAATTTTACTTTTTAATAAAACATTTTTTAACTTGGAAGAAGTTTCTTCACTCGGTCTACTGAATGAAATTATGAAGTAATTCTACCAGTACCAGCTCCTGTTAAACCTTTTATCTTCATGTATTCCAATTAAAATAATCTTTAATCATGGCTGATGTTCATCTCTCACAACTCATGGGAATGTTCTGTAACACATCTACGCAAAATTTAAAGATAAGAAATCTCTTTTGAACTTACAGGCTGAATATTGACTAAAAAGATTTTCACAGTATTTTTCTGTGGGGCCAGTCAGATTCTTTGTCTTTCCTTACCTATGGAAAACCACAGCTTACATTGTAGCAGTATCAGCATAATTTATGCTCAGCTTCACATGAAAATTTCATCAGTGTATTTGACAAGACACTGATTTACCAGCCCCAATTTTGTCCTGGCACAGTAGACTAAAAACGAAGTATGATTCATTTTTGCAGTTCAAAACCTTACTATTATGAAAAGCTTCCAAATCTACTATATTTGTATTCTCCTCTGCTTTCCTTTTGAGGATATCAGTCATGCCCAAACTTTATTTCATCACCTATCCAAAACTATTTTAAACACAGCATAATATATCTGAGTGTTTATAAAGAGGCAACGTTAAGCATTCCCTGCTGTCAATTTGCTATTTCTAAGTGCAAATACTGAGATGTAATCAAGACAAGTAGAACAGACAGTAAATTGCCTTAAAACAGTTAAGAGAGTGAAGCACTGCTTTTCAAGAGAGATCACAGCATCTTCACACAGTAATGACAGTCAGTTCTCTGTGCAGTCACACTTGGACTGAAGATCTTCCTTGGTAAGGGTCAAAGACCTCTTCAGTATCTGCAGAAAACAGGAAACTTTCCTTCCGACTGTTTCTGTCCGGTCTGACTATTGTAACAGTTCAGTAAACCTAAACATGGGAAAAAGTCCCTTTATTTCCTGTGAGGACAACTTCATAGCATATGGGAAGAAATTAACACACTCATACAGAATATAACTGCCAACTTCCAGGCATTATTCTTAATAAACAAGATCTCATGCAGTGTCAAAGAGATAAATGAATCTTTAAGCAAATGAAAAGTTATTGCCATCAGCTCTTCACTCTTCTGCCCCTGACCACATAAAGAATCCTTCCAGGTATATTACAAGGTATTTAAATGTGGTCTACAACCAATTAATTTTGTAATTTCCATTCATTAATTCGAGTATTATTATTATAAATGGTATTTATGTGTTGCACCGTGTAACTAAACTACAGAGCCAACTTAATAGAAAATGAACCTTTCCACTTAGAGAAGACAACAGATACAATCCTTCTACTTAATATGTCTCTGCTGTAACTCTAAGCCACAGAAAGATCTCAGCTCTGCCAAAAATATTTCCAACATTAAGGAAGCAAGCTAGAACTTAGCACTTTTGAAATGTTCAGTCAGTCACACCATTCTGAAAATGCAGAGGTCTCTTTTACTGATAAAAGAGATTAACTAAAGACAGCTCACATGCTGCTCTCTCCAATAAAAAAATCCTCAATTATCTCTTGATAATTATTCCAATTTCCTATTTTATCATAAAAGAAAATTAGCACACAATAACCAAATTCAAAGATAATGGTATTTTCACACCTCAAGCTGACTGTATTTGAAGATGTCTAAGAACCACTGCATTTCTACCTTACTGCTCCACACTCACAGCAAACATACAATAACGTACTTAACTTCTGGGACCATGAGCAGCATCTAATTTAATGCTGCAAGAGCCAGTGATGCCTGTCCTATTAACACATATACTATGGGATGAGGAAGTCTCACCACATACTTGCCATGTTTCAAAGGGGATTTTTGTGCGAGTTTTCAGTTTTAGAACTAGTAACCCTTCCCTCTTCCTTTTCTATCTTGCTAGTGTATTTTTCCTTAATATTTTCTCCTTCCTATTTCCAGAGCACAGAAAAGTAATTTCATAGCACTCACTGTTCATATTCATTCCTG
>NW_008236008.1:73258-79093 GCF_000691975.1 Corvus brachyrhynchos
TTTTGGCTACTTAATTCTTCACTGAGACCTCTTTCTACATCTTTTACCCATTCACAGAGCAAACAGAATGGTAAGAAGTGAATGGCAGCTACAAGTCACACTTCAAGCATCTTGTCTAATCTCTAAAAATACTACTTTTGAT
Organism: Corvus brachyrhynchos; assembly: GCF_000691975.1. Classification (NCBI taxonomy): domain Eukaryota; kingdom Metazoa; phylum Chordata; class Aves; order Passeriformes; family Corvidae; genus Corvus; species Corvus brachyrhynchos. The sequence goes on from NW_008236008.1 coordinate 73,401, forward strand.
ATTCAAAGTAAGAAGAGAAAAAAAGGACTTAAGCAAAATTCTAAGTACTCTTTGCAGAAGAAGGATAAACAGAATTCTAACACCTCTCGCTACAAGAAAAGTCATAATTCAGTACCTCAGACATCTATTACACATATTTGGGGATATTTGGTTTTGCCCTCTGAAAACCGTATGCAAAAGACTAAGAATGAGACCATCTAGAAGACCAATGATACTGACACCAGAAGAATCAATCACAAAATCACATTTGAAAGAGGCTTGAAAGTATGAAAGGGGTTTCATGAAAAGAATACTTAGATTTCCAACAAGAAAAACTGTGATGCAAGTACTTAGCAAATTTTGTAGACAGGGTATTTAACATTCTGTAACATTCAGAAGTTAGAGATGCCAAAAAAATACACAAATACAAAAATAAAGTAATCAAACTCAGAAATCACTTAGTTTGCAACCAGGTACTACACCTGCAGTCTTCAGGAGAGACAACCCCCAATCATGAAGCTCAAGTAGCAATGCTACTACCTACAACTATAAAAAAAATTACTGTGTGCTGTAGTTTAGGAATGGTATTCCCAGTTTAGTGCTCCCACTGAAACCACACATCACTCGCCCACTCAGCCCCTGCTCCCCCTTCCCCTGTGGTGGGCTGGACAGGAGAATTTGAGGTACAAAAGGTAAAGATCACAGGCTGCGATAACAACAATTTACTGGAAACAGTAATGAGATAAGAAAACTAAGTGAGTAAGAAAGAGGCAAATGATTCAGATGGAAACAATACCTGACCACTGCCTCCATCATGCCACCCTGAAGGGACTCCTTTCTCCCAGAAAAAGACTGCCTTCCCCTGCCAATGGTGTGAGATGGTATAGAATAATCTCCAAGTCCTAGCCATGTGCCCTCCTATCTACTCCAAAAATTAACCCTGTCCTGGCTAGAACCAGGAAACTGGGATAGACCTTTTCTTAAATCTGTCACAGCAATTCACAGGCTCCTTCCAACACCTCTCATTTTAGGTCTTTATCATATCCTGCAAGTCCATTTTTAAGTAGTATTTTATCATACCTTTCATGAACAAAAACCAACAGACACTAAAAGGAAGGAAGTAGCTCTCATTATAAATGTAGGTTTGCCATTTTCACAAAGGCATTATATGAATCAGGACTTATTTATCGCCTTCCTGCTTCCTATGACTTCTGCAAAATGGCTCTCCCTCCCAGACAACAAAAAGATAAATACAAACTATTCAACCACATTTTACAAGTGATACAACACTAACTCTACAGGTGTGTACCACTTTTTCTTTCCTCTACCTTGTCAGGCTGTGGTATCTTTTTAATGAAAGCAGTGCTTATATGCTGCAGAGCTTCAGTTGCTGCCAACATCTGTTTAACTCTCAAATGCCTCTGTGACTCTTAGAGCAAAGACCACACTCACATGACAGTCAGGGGATGGTGTCTCAAAGCATCCTGTTGCATGCTATTTCTTCTAGGAATCCAGATACACCATTTGCTTCAATGCCTTGGGTAAAGTAACTTAACACATACTAAGCAATAAAATGAAGTGGTTTTCCAGCCTTGTAGCACAAATTCATATCATCCCAGACATCAATCACTCTGTCACAACATATTTGATTTAGGCATAAAGAGACTGGGATTGTTAAGTCAACACACAGGATCACATTCATCCCTCATTCTAGGAATGACTCCTTTTAAATAGCCTTAGAAAATTAAGAGTTTATTTCACAGGTCTAATTACAAAACACTTTTTTAATGTAAATTCACCATCATTTTAATTGATACGGGTCACTTGCTCTGGTTATTATAATAGGCAAAAATGTATTTAGAAAGTAAATATACCAATACATATAATGTATTTAAAATTCAGGCACAAGTGTCAGCACCCGCAGACAAGTTTCATTTTGAAGTGAGAATTCATATAAAACTTCCCTAGGAAGGGCAAGGATTACATTATTTATTCTACTCCACTCAGCAAGGTATTATCAATTTGTCAAGGGGCCTGCATCACACAAATTACACTGAAATGGAGAAAGCCACCTTACTACAACGCATTGCTGTTTTTTCCTGTACTCTCTTCAGTTCTATCTGTTTCTCCTACACATTCCCTTCATGTTCTTTAGCCTTGAACTTGAAAGCTCATCAGGGATGCCAGATGACTTGGCAGCCAGACTGCCAAAAGCACAAAGGACAATCTGGAGGTTTCATGGGACCTAAAATAAGTGTCAACCCCTGCTTTCTCAGCTCTGGCCCTACAACAGGATAAATTCAGCTGTGAGTAGCCTATGAGATAATTGTAGGAGCAATCAAGCTTGCACAAAATGAAGCTGGCTTTGAACAGCTATCCTTGCAGTTTCTCAGACATTTTAAGTAGATAATCATTCTTTTAGCATCAATTATGTATGAAGAGAAAGGGCTTCTTTGCTGTCAGAGTACTGAACTGGGAATCAAGACATCAGATTATATTTCTGGTTCTGGCACAAACTTCCACTGGGACCCAAAAATCAAAATCTGTCTCTAAGTTTCCCATTTGTAGAACTACACAGGTTTGATTTATTAATGAAAGCAAAGCACTGAGACATCTCTGAATAGAAAACAGTACAAAAGTGCCAGATTATCTGTTTCCTGAGCAAATATAATACAGTTCGAATTTTAAAAAAAACCCTAAAACTGTGTACCTGAGTTTCCTCTTTAATTTTGAATAATTGTTTGCTGAACAGTACAGCCTGGCCATTTGCTCTGCAATTTCAGAGTATAGAGGAAACAAAGCAGAGATGCAACCCTGAAAATTCTGTTCTCCTGAAACTTCAAGACAGTCTGCCTTTTTTTCTGTCGTAGCAATAAATTGCAAATTGATGAGTCATGGAGGTTGGAAAGGAGGTCGTCTAGCCCAAATGCTTGAACAGAGCAGTGTCAACCAGAACAGGTAGTCCAGTCATGCCTAGGTGATCTTTAAACAAAATAAAAAATAGCCTCTGGGCAACTTGTACCAGTTTTTGACCAGTTTTATTGTAAGCAATATTTTTTCCCTTCACATCGAGTTGGAATTTCCATCTTCCATGGACACTCCTTCTTCTACTATGCACCTCTGAGAGGAATATGGCTGCATCTTGCCAACATCTACCCATCAGGGAATTGTAGACAATAATAATAATTCCACCGAGCCTTCTCAAGGCCAGAGAAACCTTGGTCTCTCAGCCTCTTTGCAGCAATGTTCTCCCAGCCCCTCCTCACCTTACTGGTCCGTCCCAGCACCAGACTTGTGTCAGTAGGTAAAATTATTTCTTCAATTAGGGAGCCAAAAGTTTGACTGTCAGAAGTCTCACAGATGTAGAGGGTAAAGGATCACCTCTCTTCACCTACTGGCGGCACCCTTTCAAGAAGAGTCCCAGGATGCTGATTCTTTTCTGCACTGCAAGGGTGCAATGCTGACTCATGTTTCAGCTCTTGTCCACAGGTACTCCAGGAGGCATCTCTGTAAAGCTGCTTTCTAGCCCCAGCCTGTACAGGTGAACAGGGTTATTCCATCCCAGGTGCAGGACTCTACCCCTAAAATATATCACCCAGTCACCTCTTGAACACCTCCAGGGATGGTGACTCCACTTTGCTATCTTCATTCTTGCATTCCTCCTGAGTAGCCAGTCCCACACCAGTCCACATGCTCACCAAAGACAGAGATAATCCTGCTCAATCCCAAGCAGAAAACCAAATAATATGCATGTAGTTGAGTCCTAAAGCAAAAACAGTTAAGCAAAATTTCTGAAAAAGAATATGCATGACTATGTAAGTATACAAAGGTATTCAAGATACTTGTATAAAAGGGTAGAGTCTTAAATAAAATTTATTATCTTGCTCAAGCCTATATTTCATTCATGGGTAATCCAATGCCTTTCTGAACAGGGACATATACTTTACATAGAGATACATGGTTACAACCTTCTACAGATGAGTAAATCATGCCAAGCAGTATCTTAGGTCAACTACAGCCAGTTTGGATTTATTTTGGCCAAAATACAGTTCCTTTTGGTTTCCAACATAAAGAACTTTTCAATTCCTCATGTGGTGTAATACTGTTACAATGACTTCGTCTAATTGACAAAATTGCTCTTCATGATAACCATACCAAATAAATACAAACCAACCTTGGAATGCATAGTTTTAAAGTTTGGTGTTTATAAAACGGTGACAAAAATAACTACCGAAGGGGGTTGAAAAATACGTCTCCATAAATATTTGAAATCACTGCAAACAGCATACTATTAACAGCATTAGGCTGCATGGAATAACTTAGACCTGGACATTTTGATGGATGGTCCCCTCCAAGTAGTCTCTTCTAAATTAGCAGCTCATACTATAAATTTGTGAAATATATGTGTCAGGAGAGTTAGGACTGAGCTATAAGGCAGAGCAAAGGAATAACTGGAACACTGCAAATATGATATTATTTATAAACACAGATAAATCATGAGGTTGTACACCACCTCTAAGCATATTACAGTCTTCAGAAAATTAAGTCTTAGTCTACAATAAGTCTTAAGAACAGAAAAGTTTCTTAAATGCTATGAAACAAAGATTTCTCCCTTCAGTATTCTAAACTTTTCACTGAACAGCTAAACAAACCACCTTTCTTCCTAAAGAAGAGTTCTTCACAATATAATCTAAGTGCATCTGAGAGCAGTAAGTGGAAATCCATTGAAAAGTATGAAGTATTTGTCTATTGTCCAGCATAAATATCACCATTTCCAAACAAGATAACATATGTACTTAAAAATTCTTCAGAAAAAACCTCTTCTTTTTGCCATTGTCATACATTGCATGAACTCTGTGCTCAGCTAATAAAGACAGAAAAAAATATCTTTCCTGCTAATCCACTCCATAAAGCAGAGTATTCAACCTTAGGTGCAGGGATTACAAAGAAATAAACAGCTTTTACGCAGTTACCCTTACTCTGATGGGCACCACAGGTGGTGCCATTGATATAGACAAGCAAAGTCAAATAAAAATAGAATACCATGCTTAGATTTTTTGTTAGCACTTAAGCAAGTTAAAAACAGCAGAAATTGGAAGTGAATGGAAAAGATATTGACTTTCTATGGTAATTGTGTTTGCACTTCCTTTTGACTTTTTCTGATGAAGTAGCCACAGAATGCCGTTTTTCTTTTCCTGAAGAGAAAGGAAATCACATAACCTTATCAAAAAATGCAGCCAGCTAAAACCCTTCCCTTCCATTCATTTAAATCCCTTTATAAAATATAAATGCAATTATGAAAAGCACTATGAAGTCACTAATCATCACTGTAATTGAGATATACATATAACACATTCAGTGAGGGGGACTAGATGATCTTTATGGGACCCTTCCAATTTAAGGTATTCTATGATATATAGACATGCACACAGAAACAACACACAGAGACACATTGTTTTGGTACCAAACCAGAGCCATAAAAGATCATTTATAAATTGTTCTTTTTTGTAGAAAGCCCAACATCTAACCTTATTATAAAGCATAACTATTTGAGGAGTTTTCATTGGTAACACAAATCCTCTATTGCTAGGGTTAGTAACACTGAATTTGACTATGAAAGTTACCTGAAGTCCTAATTACTATAATCACTTCTCCAACTAATTAGTCTACTCAACAATCAGAGAAATATTTATGGAGCCAAGAGACAGGGAAGG